>NC_041380.1:399442011-399447059 GCF_002162155.2 Triticum dicoccoides
GTCCGCCATCGCCGGCAGCCGCCTTCGCTCGCCGCAGCGCGCCCCGTCGCCCGAACGCCTCCCCGCCGCCGTCCCGGAGTACTCCGGCCTCGATCCGAGCCCGAGGAGGAGCACCACCGCCGCCTGCTTCCAGATCTGGCATCGCCCGCCGCGGCTCCGGCCATCCCCGTCGCCAGAGTCTCCCAACGCCACCGCCGCCCTGCCTCGATCCCGATCGGATCGGGAGAGACGACCGGGTCGCTTCGCGCCCGCGTGGACCTTCCGCGTGGGCCACCTCCTCCCTGCCTTCGGCCCAGCTCCAGCCGGCCTTGTTCGGCCTGCCTCATCCTCCTTCGTGGGCCGACCCGGCTTCACCGGCCAGCGCAGCGCCCGAGTCCGGCCCAGCGCGCCGCCCCGCCTCGGCCTGCCACTTCCTCCTCTCCGGGCCAAGCCCATGGGTGAGCCGCACCCCCAGCGCCCCGCCTCTGTTTTTTTCCTTCTGTTGGGCTTGCCTCAGATTCGGCCCGCATCGTTTTTTTTCTAGATCTGGACGATTTGTCTATATTTCCCGAGACTGCTGTTTTGCAGATTAGTCCCCCTGGTTCATGCATTTAATAACTCACTAACCGTGCATCGGATTAAAATGATTTATATATGAAACTTGCTCAGAATTTTGTGTAGATTAATAATATCCAATTTCCATCTATGTTTGAAATGTTACAAATGATGTTTGTTTAATTTTGCTCCTATGCCATGTTAAAATGATTTAATTCATAACTAAATAACCGTAGCTCCGATTTTAATAATCTTTATATGTAAATGGGGTAGAAAAATGTCTAGTTTAACATGTTGCACTCATCTTGCATGTTTAACAACTCTAAAATAATGTTTAGGGCAGAACAGTACCACACCTTAAATTATGCATATAAGGATTTTCCGGAATTGTTGTTCGTTGCTTCCGGCCTCATTTAAACTTGACTAGATAGGTAGTTTACTTTGCTTCACTTCTTGCCATGTTTAACAACATTTAATATTGTTGGGTACATAAACGAGATCGAACTAAATAATTGATGTGGTGCTCCGTCAATATGCAACTCGTTGCATATTGAGCTCCACTTAATTTGTAGGATTGTTTGTGCACTTTGTCATGCCATGCTTCATTAAACCGGACATGCATCATACTTGATTGTGCATCATGCCATGTCTATGTGGTGGTTTTTTACTATGTTGTTTGCTCTTTTCCGGTGTTGCTTCTTCGGGTTGGTTCCGATAATGTCGCGTTTGTGAGGGCCCGTTCGTCTACGTCCGTTTATCTTCTCCATGGACTTGTTCTTCTTCCTTGCGGGATTTAGGCAAGATGATCCTACCCTCGAAATCACTACTATCTTTGCTATGCTAGATTTGCTCGCTCTTTTGCTATGCCAATGCTACGATGCCTACCACTTGCTTTCAAGCCTCCCAAATTGCCATGTCAAGCCTCTAACCCACCTTGTCCTAGCAAACCGTTGATTGGCTATGTTACCGCTTTGCTCAGCCCCTCTTATAGCGTTGTTAGTTGCAGGTGAAGATTGAAGTTTGTTCCTTGTTGGAACATGGAGATGTTGTTCTTTGTTGGAACATGTTTACTTGTTGGGATATCACTATATATCTTATTTAATTAATGCATCTATATACTTGGTAAAGGGTGGAAGGCTCGGCCTTATGCCTGGTGTTTTGTTCCACTCTTGCCGCCCTAGTTTCCGTCATATCGGTGTTATGTTCCCGGATTTTGCGTCCCTTACGCGGTTGGGCTATTATGGGAACCCCTTGACAGTTCGCCTTAAGTAAAGCTCTTCCAGCAATGCCCAACATTGGTTTTACCATTCGCCACCTAGCCTTTTTTCTTTCCTTTGGGTCGGCCAGCCCAAGGGTCATCTTTATTTTATCCCCCCCGGGCCAGTGCTCCTCTGAGTGTTGGTCCAACTGAGCGATGTCCGAGGCTACCAGGGACAACTCTGGGTTGGCTTACCCGACGTCTTGCTCATCTGAGTGTGCCCTGAGAAAGAGATATGTGCAGCTCCTATCGGGATTTGTCGGCACATTCGGGCGGTGTTGCTGGTCTTGTTTTACCCTGTCGAAATGTCTTGTTGTACCGGGATACCGAGTCTGATCGGAATGTCTCGGGTGGAGGTCTATTCCTTCGTTTACCGTGAGAGCTTGTCATGGGCTAAGTTGGGACTCCCCTGCAGGGATTGAACTTTCGAAAGCCGTGCCCGCGGTTATGGGCAGATGGGAATTTGTTAATGTCCGGTTGTAGAAAACCTGAACTTGACCTAAATTAAAATGAATCAACCGCGTGTGTAACCGTGATGGTCTCTTTCCGGTGGGGTCCGAGAAGTGAACACGGTTGTTGGAGTTATGCTTGACGTAGGTTGTTATAGGATCACTTCTTGATCATACTTTTATCGATCGCGCTTTGCCTTCTCTTCTCGCTCTCATTTGCGTATGTTAGCCACCATATATGCTAGTCGCTTGCTGCAGCTCCACCTCATACTTTTACCTTACCCATAAGCTTAAATAGTCTTGATCGCGAGGGTGCGAGATTCCTGAGTCCCCGTGGCTCACAGATACTTCCAAACCCAGCTTGCAGGTGCCGATGAGACCATGCAGTTGACGCAACCAAGCTCAGGAGGAGCTCGATGAAGATCTTGTCCTTTGTGTTGTTTCGTTCTAGTTGATCAGTACTGGAGCCCAGTTGGGGTCGATCGGGGACCTTTGTCACATTTGGGGTTCTTCTTTTATTTTGGCTCCGTAGTCGGGCCCTGATTGTATTTGGTTGTTGTAATGCTTTATTCATGTAATTGTGTGAAGTGGCGATTGTAAGCCAACTATGTAATCTCTTTCCCTTATTATATTCCATGGGTTGTGTGAAGATTACCTCACTTGCGACATATGCCTTCAATGCGATTATGCCTCTAAGTCGTGCCTCGACACGTGGGAGATATAGTCGCATCGAGGGTGTTACAAGTTGGTAATCAGAGCCTTCCCCGACCTTAGGAGCCCCATTGCTTGATCGTTTTAGCGGCCGAGTTGTGTCTAGAAAAATGTTTTGAGTCATTTAGGAATTATATATCGGAGAGTTTAGGAATTCTTTTTACTCCCCAGTCTCCTCATCGCTCTGGTAAGGCATCTTGACATAGAGTTTTGACTCTTCTCTTCTCAAATTTCACTAAATTTTTTTAGGATCACGCGGGTATCTTGGAATCGTTCCGATGGTTTTTTGACAAGAACATTGTCTTGGTGCCTCCTGTCAGGGGTTTTGTGGAAGTGTCCCGGGGAGTTGAGCTCTGAGCTGTTGTCGTCATAATTTTATCGTTGCAGTTCTGGAATACCTGAGTTTAGTACACTGACATCAAAATCTCTTTTATGCAGTTCGTTGGTGAGATAACCTCGTCACCACCCAGTACTGGGGCGGGAGTTCGGGAGTATCGCCATAACTTGTATAACGGATGCTTTTTGAAGGTTGAGGTAGATGGTTTCCGAAGGTTTCTTGGTTATGTGTTGAAGGATGGATACAGCTGGATGTAGGATTTGCTAGTTTTGGGTGAGATATTATGCTTCCCCTGTATCCCCAACACCTGATTGCATAACCGGAAAGGTTCGGGAGTTTCATAGGTGGGAATTCAAGTAGCTCTTAGGATATCTTTCCGACAAATGTATGATATGAAATTGGGGTTCGACGTCTAGTGGTCCGCCTATTCACGGTCGGTTTTACAGTGGTCTCGTTGTGTCTTAAAGAGTCCTTGGCTATGCCGACTCGGGGACGCTTCGTATGTCATGTGCACTGCCTTGTACATGATGGTGCTGTACGATCGAGCCCGTGTAGGCCCCACCACGAAAACTTCGGACGAAATCTCTATCATATGTCTGTTCCGGCTTATTCTGCAAGCCAATCCTTTGTTTTGTTTTCAGTTGTGGTATTCGAGTTGCTTCGAAGTCAAATGTTGATTCCATACCTTCCCTAAGCAGTGTTCTCATACTCCTATGTGAATACTAATCCTTCTTGATCATCAAGATTGTTTTTGTCAATCCTTTTAACCGGTGTGCTTCTCTTCAAGTGGATTCGATCATTACAACATCTGCAAGATTCAATCTCAGTTTTATCAACGGTGTTTGTTTCGCCCGTCTCCAAGTTGACTTTGTTTTTCCCGCCCACCCACCCTTTTTCTTCAAGGACTCAGTTTTCTTAATCTAATATCCATTTTATTCATGTGAAGTCTCTTCATTCTTTTCTTTCAATACTCTTATCCGGTTTTTCTAATGAAGATTCTAATGGAGACTCAAGTTTATCATTCCTTGTTCTCTTATCTTCTCCGGTGGTTCAATTCAAGTTTTGTTGTTGATCATATCCTTTTTTCTCCTTTCTAATGCCTTCTCATAACGGTGCACCTCATAATCTTTCACCGCTCGCTATTCTATTGTTCCAGATTGTTCAAGATATCTCGAAGATTTGTGTTTCCACTCTGCTTTCGTAATCCTTTCAAGCTCGCTTGCAGTCCGACTCGGTCCGGTTCGGCTACAGGCCAAAAACAATGGGTCGTTGGCCCGTATAGTGCGCAGCAGCCGGCCCCTTCCTCTCTCTCTTTTTTTATGGAGGAACCGAGTCCCACGCTGACGCGGCCTGGGCCACGGCAGCCCACTGGGCCGGCCTGCTCATGGCACTGCCCAGCAGTGGGGCGTCGCTAGGGTTTCCTAGCGCCCGAGCAGCGGCGACGGCTCGCACGCAGGCACGCATGCCGGGCCCGGTGCGGCCAGTGCGCATACCGGGCGCGGCTCGGAGCGGCCGACGCACGCACTCACGGTGGCGGCGACCTGCAGCCGGCAAGGCCGGGCGTGGCGACGGTCAGTGCATTTGTGGCAGCGAGCTGCATCAGGAGGGCGGATGCGCATGTGCAGCGACGTCCTGGTGGCTGCGGTGGCCGGCAAGGGCGGCGCGTGCGGCGGCTCGAGCCCCGGCGACGGCAGCTGGCCGTGGACGGCGTGAATCGCGGCAGGCGGTCATACCAGCGCGGCTGCGGCGGCCACGCCAC
>NC_041380.1:399447589-399448700 GCF_002162155.2 Triticum dicoccoides
CGACGACCGCGACTGGGGCGGCCACGGTCACACAATGCGGCGTCAGCAGCGATGCGCGGGCGGCGGCCATCGAGGCGGGCTGCATGCAAGCACGCGCCAGCAGGGCGCGGCGGCGACGAGCCGGCCACCGGGACGATCGCGGCGTCTGCAGGATACGGCGCGACGCGCGCGACCAGCGGGGTCGCGGCCAGCATGGCCAGGACGACGCCGTCGACGGCTTGGCATGGCGTCATCTGGACACCGGCCTCGGGATGCGGATCTTCTCTGCGTTCATCCGGAACTCTGACGGCGCATGGCACATCTGGTGCTTTTGCGGCGGTACCGTGACCATCCGGGTCACGATTTGTACCGGCTCCCTATAGTGCAGTCAACAAGTTTCTCTTGATCCAAGAACATCGACATTGGTCGGCGACGTATTCGTCAGCTTGATTCTTGGGAGGAAAATCCACACCATAGGTAAATTTATCCGAAAAATAAACTAATCGCAAAAACGGAATAGCAGTAACGAGAGGAATCCATTTTTGCGAACAAATTTCGGATCCATACCTTCGCGAGATCGACGAAAGCCTGCTCGAGACGCAGGCTTGATGGAGAGTTGGAGGAGCGAAGCGTGCTGATAACGTGTTCCGCAACTCCTGTCGGCGAGTCCGGTCCAAGGTTGCGGAGAGGGAGCGAGCGTCGTAGTCGATCACACACAGGTACAAAAAGTAAATGGACACAGGATGTAGAGGGGAGTCTTTATTTATTAATCATCATCAACTGTACATACACAGGGTGCTCTCCTCTTTATATAACTAGGGGGTGGAGGGATAAGAGCAAGTCTAGTAGAGCCCTCAAACCCTCAAACCCCTAAAAATAACCGATTTTTTTACAGTTTTCGTCGAAAAAAAGCCGTAGACTAGAACCTCTAAACCCTCAAACCCGTAAAAAATTTAGAGGTCCAACCCTCAAACCAGTTTGCACCTCCTCCTCCTCTCTCGCGCGGGAGGAAACTTCCTCCTCCTCCCGTCGCCTCCTGCCGCACCGGCCATGGAGGGCCCCGCCGCTGCCGCGCCCCCGCCCGTCGCGCTCGCCGCGCCCGCCCCACCCGCCTCGCCGCCCGACCGTGGCC
>NC_041380.1:399449374-399494053 GCF_002162155.2 Triticum dicoccoides
TCCCGCCTCCCCGGCTCCCGCCCCGGCCACCTTCACCGCCCCGGCGCCTGCCCCCGCCGCCTCCCCGACTCCCGCCCCAGCCACCAAGAAGAGCCGGCCGAAGGCGCCATCCAAGGTCGCCCCGGCCGTGAAGATGCCGCGGAAGAAGGCTGCGGTGCGGAAGAAGCCCGCGCCCCCGCCCGCCTCCGTCGCCGAACCTCCTTTCGTCGCTGTGGCCGAACCTCCTCCCGCCGCACACGAGGTGTTCGAGAAAATGGCAACCCCATCCTCGTTCATGGACCTCCTCCAAAACGTGGAGGTGGACCTCGGGGCTCCGCCTCTCGAACCCTTTAGGGTTGGTGGCGACTTAGAGGAAGATGAGGAGGATGAAGGTGATGACGAGGAGGAGGTGGCCGAGATAGGGGAGGAGGCATTCACCGCCGCTTCCCGCCCACACGTGCGGTCGACAAACTACACCGAGGCGGAAGATATCCTCTTGGTTTGTGCTTGGGCAGCTGTGGGAATGGATGCAACCACCGGCACCAATAAAATCGGTAAACGGTATTGGCAAAGGATCGAGGACACCTATTGTAGGATCAAGCCGAAGAATAGTGGGTTCATCTCTCGCACTTACTGGTCGCTTCAAGGCCGGTGGGAGTTGATGAAGCCCGCTTGTCCTCGTTGGAGTGTGGCCATGGACCAAGTGAGGGATGCACCACCTAGTGGAACCGTGGAGAGTGACTATGTGAGTACATATTTCTTCACTATTTTGATTATGTGTGTGTACTATGCTATTGGTGGGTTCTTATGTGATTTATGTGTGGTTGATAGGAGACAGTTGCCGACATTAGGTACAAGGAGATGGCCACTTCCAAGGGCAAGCCATTCCCATTTAAGCATGCTTGGACAATTCTTCAAACCTTTGACAAGTGGAAGTTGAGGGATCAAGAGACCGTACCCAAGAAGTCGGCAATGCTTAGGATGGATGATAGTGAAGATGAGGAGGAGATTAACTTGGGCACGCCCGAGGGAACCAAGAAGGGCAAGCTAAGGGTGAAGATGAAAGAAGAGGCGTCAAGCCTAAGGGAGAAGATGTACCACATGATGAAGACAAGAGAGGAATTGACAACGAAGACATTGGAGACGAAGCTTCTTATCACCGAGAAAAAGAAAGAGGTCAAGCTTGCACAAGTTGAAGCAAAGCGGTGAAGAAGCAAAGCGCAAGCCGAGTTGGAGGAGAGGATGATCAAGCTCAAAGAGGCAAAGGTATGGAAAAAACTCATGGTGGAAGAGAAAGAGCACATGATAATGTCCAAGAAGGACATGGATCAAGACCAATTGCAATGGTGGAAGGACTACAAGGAGGACATCGCGGAGAGGAAGAGGATGTTCCGTGTTGCATCCTCTACTTTTCGAGGTGACACTCCGATGAGTAGTTGTGGCGATGGCGGTGTGTATGACTCCACCGGTGCCCATGGAGATGCTTGATGGAGCCCGCATGTGGTCTAGGAGATGGCGCCGAGGTGCAACTTTTTGGTGATGGTGCCGATGAGAGGAGGAAGATGATGATTTTGTGATGTAAACTATTAAACCATGCATCAATGATTGTCATTTGGTAGTTTGTTTGGAAGTTGATTGTGTTCTTGTTGTCATAAATTGTGAGATGTCAAATGATAGATTTAAATGTTGGGGTTGAGGCAAAGACTAGAACTCTCAAATCCAATCCTTAAAGCAGTTTAAGGGTTGGGTTTGAGGGTTCTAGTATTTGTCCTTGTTTTTCAACCCTTAAAAGTGTCAAAAAGTAGCGCTTCTTAACCCTTAAAACTGCTTTAAAAAATTGAGGGTTTGAGGGTTCTATTAGTAATCCTCTAAATGCCTACTTTAACGTTAAGTGAAGGGACTTGGTCTATAATGAGCCAATGATTTGTTCCATCTAAGACCCAAGTTTCCTAACAGAAATAATGCTGAATAACAAGAAGAGCCGCTGGAACAGGCAGCCGTTCCCTGGCGCTCACACACCGGCGCCGGCTCTTGGTAATTAGCGTTGCTTATACTAATTCTGAGATCTTATCAAAAGAAGAGCTTAGCCCACCATCGTAGCATAATGAGCATCAGAAATAACCTTGTTCCAAAAAGAAAATCAGAAATAACCTAAATAATGGGGCAACGTGCCCGACAGCTACCGGATCCTCATTCTTACTTTTATAGGTTGCTTATATGTTTTGTTGTCCTTCGTTTGAACTGTCTACTGTTTCTCTCAGTAGATACCTCCTCTGTAAAAAAATAAATATAAAAGCGTTTTGGTCACTAAAAGTAGAAAGTACTATTAAAAATTAAACTACAAAAGTATCTTATATTTTTAGGTAAAAAATATCTTATATACTCCCTCTGTCTCATAATATAAGAACGTTTTTTACACTAGTGTAGTGCCAAAAACGTTCTTATATTATGAGACGAAGGGAGTAGTATTTAGTTACAAAGGGAGTACCAGATATGAGATGCTCTTTGATCTCTTTTTTTCAGAAGATAAAAGTTTAACGCTTTGAATCTAGTAGGATCCAAGAAATTACAAAGTAATTCTTGTAACTAAAACTTACAATAAAATACTTTGGAGATATCTTCTCTATGGTATCAATCTTTATAAGATGAAATACTTTTAAGATTTCAGTAAAGAAGTCATAATTGGATAGCAACGAGATTTTCATTCATTCACCCGCATAAACTTGGGGAAACGTTTCCAGACGGTGCACCGGCCGAAGCTTCGGCCGGTCGCACGCCTCATCACGCGCCCAGCGCGAGCGTAGTGGGCCGCGCCTCCTTTTTTTGTGGGCCCATGTAACCATCCTTCCTCCTCCCCTGATCCAATCTCCCCTTATTCACCTCAATGCCGCGAGCTCACCCTCCGTTCGCCGCTGCCAAGCTGCGTTCCTCCACCGCCGCCTCCCCGCGCTCCGTCCCCCCCCCACCCACCCTCCCCCCTCCCCCACCCCGCTCCTCCGCCGACAACGATGCTGCATTTTTGCTGCAACTGGTCTTGAGGAAGCTAGCACTGACGCTCGATTTTGTTGTAACCAGGACGACAACGAGCGTCGCCGGCAGCGATGGCGCCTGACTTTTGCTACAACAAGATGTTTTCAAGTGTAAAATGTTGCAACCAGCGAAAACAAAAGCTGGAACGGGCATTCATGTTTGCTGGAAGCGTTTTTCGATTTTGTTTCAACCGCCTACCGGAGCTCTTGGCACCCTCGCCGGCGACGCCGTAAAATATTACAACCGACCAAACAAAAGCTGGAACGGGTGTTCAATTTTGCTGGAAGCGTTTGTCGATTTTGCTTCAACCAACCCCCGTAGCTCTGATTTTGTTGCAACCGGCAACCTGCAAAGCTTCCACTAGTGAGTTTTTTTTGCTTCAATGGCGACAGATGGAAGTGGCGCCCATGTTAATAGAGGAGAAGCTCGTCTTAAGGTCAAAGTTGCTCATTTGCGCTACTGAATTTATAGACAACCTTTTTCTAAGCTGGTGCCACCATTTGGACCCACTTGCTGTTTGCTGCCGCAAAAGATGATGTTTCTAAGCCGGTGCCACCATTTGGAACTAGTTGTTGTTTGCCGCTGCCCTCTCTTTTGCTTCTTCGCGTACGTGAGGGTGCACCTCACAGGGATGTTGTCATTGTGGATGCAAGACGCCTCCTCTAGTGTCTCCTCCTCGTGGAACACGGTGCGCTCCCAGCTGTCGTCTAGGATTTCTATGGAGACGGTGATGCCCGAGGGAGAGTGTCCGGTGACCGCTAAAACGATGACATCGACGTACATGGGCACTCCCTTGTTAAAAACAGACGGACTAACCGTGACGTGCCAGACGCGGCTGCGGAAGCGAAAGGTCCGGACCAAAGTGGACCGGGTTCCGGGGGGCATCAGCGCCAGCCTCGAGTAGCCGGGGATCGCGAACAGCTCCGTGATGGATTCCGTCGGGGACGAGCGGCTGGCCATGGTCTTCCGTGATCTGCAATCGGTTACAGGAGTACTACGTAATACCAGCGTCTGTACACAGGAGTATATATATACTAAGCCTGGCGATCATTAAAAAAAAGGAAACCAGATCTAACTCTGCCCGATCGTTCGGACGGAAATCCAAGACCTATCTGTCCCCAACAAGTCTCTCGATCCAGCACGACCGTTCCTGTCTGTTTTCCGGACGGTACTGTTAGGAATCAGCCGACGTAGTATCTCACAACCAACCGTCATTAGCAAACTGACATTACCTAATCATCACGTGTTAATTCTAGCTCTATCTCTATCTCTCTTTTTTTTGAGAGAGAGATATACCTCTATCTCTATCTCTACAACTTTAAAAATGGGAAAATATCTAAATAAACCGGATGATTTTTTCCCTGCGTAAGCCGTCTCCAACGTGCGCCACGCGTCCGATGAGCCCCAGACGCCGCTTATTTCTCTCCCTACCTTATCTCTTCCTCAGTTGCGTTGAGCCGCTCATTCCTTTCTTCCTTTTTCTCCTTCCTCCAGCACACGGCACCACACACCAGCGCCAGCGCTGTCGCTGTAAACCGGCGCCGCCATCACCTCGCATTGCTGCACCGCTGCTACAAACTGCCGTCACCTACTGTCGTTGCACCGCGGCTGCATATGGCTCTCTTCGCTCACCTCGCGCTGCTGTAGGCTACGCTAGGGCGAAGCTGCTGCCATGGCTGGCGGGAGCTGCGTGTAGCGGATGAAGCAGGGGGGCTCGCCGGCGTTGCAATGAAGCAGCGAGAGGGCCGCCGGAGGTGCAGTGAAGCATGGCGGCACTGACGGTGTGCTGCTACAGGCTACCCGACGGGTTGCAACAACTGGTGAAGCACATGGGGGCTCGCCAGAGTTGCGATGAAGCATTGGTGGGACCGTCGGAGTTGCAGTGAAGCATGCGTGGCTACAAGGAAGCGCCGCCGGAGTTGCATTGAAGCCCGTCGGAGTTTCAATAAAGCACGGCGTGGGCCATTGAAGCTTAGCCGGCGCTGCAATGGAGCAGCGTCGGGCGGCGGTGCTGTAATGGAGCGGCGCCGGGTGCTGCACAACGCTGCCATGAAGCTACTGCGTGGGGCTGCCATGGAGCTGCTCAATCACTAGTGATGTTGCAACGCAGCACGGTGGCGCGAGTGCACATGCAGTAGCAGGCAGCAGCACGGCCTCGTTGCCGCAACGGAATGTCAGAGATGCGGCCCATGCGGGGGTGTCAAATTGAACGGGATGACAAGAGAGAAAGACTCGAGCTGCTGGTGAAATCAAACGACAACCAGCTCTAGAATGGACGGCTAGCTACCGGATGATTTTCTAGAAAAATCATCCGGCTGATTTCTAGCAGCCGCCTTAAAAATGAGTTAAGATTCCTTCAAGATAGCAAAAATAAGAGTTATTAGCCAACCTCTGCAGTATTTCATTTATGAATGGCAACCGGTAGTGATCCTTCTTAGTCCACTTATTTAATTTCCTGAAATCAAAACACATTCCATATCCAATAACAGCCCTAGTAGGGACTAGGTCATTTCATTAGTTACTAAAGAAACTCCTCCTTTCTTAGGAATGCAATGGACCGTACTTACTCACTTACTATCAGATATTGGGTAGATTACCCCTCCGTCAAGGAGACGTATTACCTCTTTTTTTACCATGTTTTTGGAAGCTGGATGAAGTCTCCATTAGATTTCAATTACGAGCTTAGCTCCTTCCTCAATACGGATAGCATGAGAATAAATGGATGGATGTATCCCCTTTACATCCTTCATTGAGTAGCCTAAAGCCTTGTGATGCTTGCTTAGCACCACCAATAGCTTCGCCTTTTCTTTTCCTGAAAGGATAGCATTAACGATGACAGGAAATCTTTCTGTATTATCCATAAATTGATGGGTCTTCTATTTTTGTTCCCCTGGTTTCTTAGTTGTGCTCGGTTTTGTCCATGATCTATACTAGGGCTGGAATTCGGGACGAGTCGAGCCAGCTCGGCTCAACTCGCTAGAGCTCGTTTCGCTAACAAGCTAGCTCAACTCGCTAGAGCTTGTTTCGCTAACGAGCTAGCTCGACTCCACTCATTACTATAATGAGCTCAAACCCAAGATTGGCTCGACTCGTATAACTCGCGAGCTGGCTTGTTTAGCTTGTTAAGCTCTTTGAAGATATGAACATAAAACCTTTAATGTGATCAAAATGATTATGTATATATAAACATATACATCACCAAACAATTCTAATTTCCTGGGTGGGCCTTGAACGACTGGGCGTTGTGTTGTACGCCTGGGAGCAGGGTGTTGAGTGGCTGATATTTTTGGATTGGGAGTGGCTGGTCTTTTGTACCGAGCCTAGTGAGTTACACGAGTACTTGTGAGAGCTCGTTTAACTCAGTTTATAAACGATTTTAAACTAAAGCTCGACTCAACTCGTTATTCTTCGAGTTTGAGTCAATTCAAGCCGAGTCACGCATTTAGCTCGCGAGCTTCGAGCCTTTTTCCAGCCATACTATATACTTTTGCTCATTTTTCATCACCCTCTTGTTTGAAACCCTCACAAATGCTCGAACTGGACGTTGGCTTCCCGTCAATTGGTGGGCTAGCCCTATTAACCCATTGGGAACCCACGTAACCCACTTGTGACAAGACTGGATAGAGCAAGCCGGCTGAGCGCCACCCCCGAGGCCGCCGCCGGGGCGCGGCGGCGGCGGCCGGGCATACCACGGCGGCAACACCACCACCGACACGACGAGCAGCGACTAACAACGACGACACCTTCTCCGACGCGCTCGACAGGATCTCGTCGTCCGACCGGCTCGCCGCGCTCTCCGCCCGGCTGAGCTCCATCGACGGCCGCGCCGAGGCGCGTGTCCAGCTTCCTCATGGACCGCTTCATCCCTGCGGCCAACTCCATCGCCAGGCCGTCCACGGAGAAGCGCGCCAATAAATCCCCGCGCCGTGCCGCGCGTCGCTCTGAGCACGATGGTGACAAGGCGCCGGCAACGGCCAGGCTCGAGATGCACATGCCACGCCGCAAGCGCCACGTCCCCGCTCTCCAGCAGGAGGATGAGAGCTGGAATGGCACGCCGCCGCAGGAGATAGCATGGCGCCACGAGGAGGAGGCACGAGGCGACGAGACGCCTAGGTCGTGCGGGTTCACAGTGCTCTTTCCTTGGTGCGTCAAGCTGGTGCTGTGCGGGTTCCGTGGAGCCCGGCACACCCGCGGGCCACGCGCACCTCCCCTCCTCGCCGGAGCACCACGATGGGCGACGTCCTAGTGAAGGAGCTCGGGGCTACGGAGCGGCGAGCCGTCGCACTGGCACGAGGACAAGATGAGCGGTAGTGGCAAATGACCGGTCGAGTCCCGGCGGCCCCGGGCTGGGCATGTCGATCCTTGGCACGAGCAGGAGGTACTGCACCGACGCCAGGAAGGCCCTAAGCAGGCTGGCCCGTTCGGCCGCGGATGGCGGCGGCGGCGGCGGCAGCCCGAGGATGAGCAGGGAGAGGAGGAGCGGCAAGGCACCCTCCTCGCCGCTGCACTCGACGTCCGGGCGGATGCGGCAGCTGCAGGTGAAGCCGCCGTCCGAGTCGTGGCTCTGTCACGCGCGGGGGAGCAACACTGAATAGCAAAAGATGACGAGGCATTGAGGTTTATGATCGCCACGAGAGCCAAAACCTGCACATAGTACATATCGTTTCAAGTCTTCTACAATCTACTTATGCCCACTTAATCCACGAAACATTTTCTGGGATGTCCACTACTTCCCGGCAAGCAGCGGTGGGACTAAGTGGGATTATGGTGGGACTCCCAACTACAGTCCCACTTGCAGCCTGAGCGCCTTGTTTCAGTGTAGCAACATTGCTATTTAAACCACCCTGCCCTATGTACTACCTTCGTCTAGGTGAATAAGTCATTCACGTAGTTTTAGGTCATCGATTTGAGAAATTAAATATGTGTTATATGTCATGAAAAGTATATCACTAGATTCCTACACGGGTGTAGTTTTTAAATATATATTTATTGTTACATATAATACATATTTAGATAGTTAAACCGTTGATCTAGAACTACACAAATGACTTATTCACCGAGACGGAGGTAGTATCTCTTCCAACACACTCCCATCTGCGCTGCCCCTCTTCTCTTCATCAAATTAGCCAGAGCAAGATCCAATCAAAGATGCAGTACTACGGACCCACTTTCCGCATGCCACCCACCGTGCCGGAGCAGCGTTACCCCACCGACATCATGGTGGAGACCACACTTCGCGTGTGGGCGATCTCGAGGTGGCGGGGTGCCAGGGAGTTGGCTGAGCGGTTCCTCTGTGCTGGCTTTTCCCACCTTCCAGCGGGCTCACCGATCATGTTCTGCCTCGAGGAGATGCGTCCCAATGCCAGCTTGCCGCCGATTGTGCTCCTTGCCCACTTCAACAAACGCTTCGGCGCCTACTACCTCCCCGACAAGGTGTTTTGGTGTGGCTGCGAGTTCATCGCATTCACGACCTACAACTTCTTCATCGATATCGAGAGCATCTTCCCCACCCAAGACCGCATGCAAAGTCTCCCCTATTATCTAGGCGAGGAGGAGCACGTGGAGTGAAGATGCCGGCGGTGAAGACAGAAGACGATGGTGAAGACGGTGAAGCTGGTGAAGACGCGGAGTTCATGTTCTGTCGCCCTGGCTATATAGTGTTAATACACCGTGCCTAAGATTTTTGGGATTAATTGAATTTCATAATGTGTCTAATACACCGGTACAGAGGGAGTAGTTAGGTTTAGATGGAAATGAGTACGTGGGTTTTAACGTTGGATGCATAATGAGCATCGACCAGTGGTCTGATCAGTTTCGTGGATGAGACTTTTTGCTCGAAGTGTTTCCCTGTTCTATATACCTAAGAGATTTATTCTTACTAATTTATTTATTTTAATACTAGCACATATGCTCGTGCATTGCAACAGGGAAAAATAATATGCATTTAAAGTTAGTGAGAATTATATGTGCAAACAAAATCTTGTATACATATGAAAATGAAAAATCTAGCTTCTCGGTTTTGCCGGGTGTAAAGTAATCAATCCGTTATTTTTCCATTCATTGATCGAAGGCATTTCAGAGTTTTGTTACGTCATCGTACGCCAGAGAAGGCACATGAATTATTCAATCTACTTTTCCTTTCAATCGAGGAGATTTTAATATATGAAGTTTCTGAATATTGTAGGAAAGATGAACCATTTTTTAAATCCTGAACAGATTTTTCAAACTTATGCACACCTACAGAAAACACGAACACAATTAGAAACAGAATCATCTTTTAAAATTCACAAACATTTTTTGAAAACATCAACATTTTTTAATAAAAACATGAATATTATTGAAATTTGTGCACATTTTTTTAGAATGGGAACATGTGTTGAAAATTCAGAACTTTTTTGAAAATGTGTATCTTTTAACATTATTTTGAATTGTGAAAATTTCACTAAAACAAGAATATTTTCACATTTTTTGAAATTTTTAAAATTCCATTTTCTTTTTAAACATCTCGAACCATTTTGGAAAACAATAAAAAGTTTTTGGAAAATGGGAAACTTTTTTCAAGTTCTGAATATTCTTCAAAATAGCAACAAAATTTTGAAATTCTGAATATTTTCTATAATTTGATTTTTATTTTAAATACTGACATTTTTTGAGAATTTTGAATTTATGAATAAATTCTATAAGAAAAATAAACTTGGTAGGGAAAACAGATAGGGGAAGAAGGATAAAAATAGAAGTAAAACACAAAGACAAAGAAAAATGGGCCAGCCCATTATTGGTTGTCCTGTGTGAAGCTCCAACTATTTGTCTCTCTATAAGGGAAAGATAATTTTTCGAACTGCGTGCACAGAAAAATAAGTCTGCTGGCTCATTGGGCCACAGCGTGCGACCATGTATGAAATTCTGAAAAAAGCCTTTTTTAGCAGACGAACACATAAAAATTTAGTACCATTTCGGATAGAGAAAAAATCTTTTCGATGGTGAATGAATGAAAAAATTGGCCAAACGCACCTTGTTTTATTAGTAGAGAGATAAGATATAGATATAGATACAAATACAAGCATGTCATATCATCACACAATTATGGATGAGATAAGACCCATATCAACATGCAATCATGCATGAAAAAAGACCCATCACCACAAGCAACCATGCATTGAAAATATTTTTCATTCAATTATTCTATTTATATTTAGGACAACGCTAACGCCCACATTTATGGTGGGAGCCAAACCCGCCCACACGCCCTATAACACACAGACCGCGCCACATCACCATATGCATGCATGTGGTAATCTTTTTGAATTTTCAGTTTTTAAAATGTTTTATCTCTTAAATGGAAAATCCGATTGAAGATCCGTTTTCATCATTAAATCCCTAGCGACGAGATCTTCGAAACTAGATCTCATATCAATATATTTCAACGAATTTTTTTTGGTTAAAAGTTGCCATGTCTATTGCATATGAATTGCCATGATGTTTACACTAAAGTTGCCATGATATGTTTCAGCTATTTTCTTCTACATTTAAAAGTAAATTTTGATATATTATAAAACGGGGAATTAAGAAAGTAGACTTGCCATGAACCATAAACTGAAATTGTCATGATACATGCACTTAAAATTGACATGGTTCATACAAAAAATAGTTTTTATGATCAAAGTACTGAAATTGCCATCATAAAAAAACTAAAATTGTCATGCTAACAAACTAAAATTGCCATATGGCAACTTTAGTTTAAGCACTATGGCAACTACAGTGTAAACGACATGGCAATTTTTGGGCAAAAAAATTCGTTGAAACATATCAACATGGGGTCTGGTTTTGAAGATCTCGCCGAGACGGATTTAATGGTGAAAATGAATTTTTCATTCGATTTTTTAATTAGAAGTTAAAACATTTTTAAGCCAAAAACCAGAAAGATTCCTGCTGATGTCATCTGTTCATATATGGCAAAATGACTGAGATCAGATGACATTGCTTCACGCAGTCACGCTGTAACATGCGGCTGTGCATCTACCATTGAAGCAAAATCTAACGTCTCACATTGACCCAACTGAAAAAATGATTCAGACTTGCTTTTTCAGTCATTCGACATTAGCAAAACAGCGATCGGTTTGCCCAATAGTAGAAACTACTTCCTTGGTTCCTAAATATTTGTCTTTCTAGACATTTCAAACAGACTACCACATACGGATGTATGTAGACATATTTTAGAGCGTAGATTCACTTAGTTTACTCCGTATGTAGTCATTTGTTGAAATATCTAGAAAGACAAATATTTAGGAACGGAGGGAGTACATTCGTACACGTTGTACCAATCTATTCCCTCAGTTACCACGTGATATATGTGGTTAGCAATTCAAACTAATCCAAAAACAAATCTACTCCCTCAGTTCCTAAATATAACTTTTTTAGATATTTCAATATGGACTACAGGCGGATGTATGTAGGCGTAGTTTAGAATGTAGATTCACTTATTCTGCTCTGTATCTAGTCTATGTTAGAATCTTTAAAAAGACTTACATTTGGGAAATAAAATATTTATACATTGAAATTGAGACCTTGGACCGATCAAACTTGCATCAGCCAATTCATCAACGCATCCACCCATTAGAAACTGAAAAAATAAATCATACTTAGAGCATCTATAGTCGAGGGCCTCAAACCCTATGAAACGTCCGGGTGGATGGCCCGGTCAAAAAAAAACCCGACCCATCCGGACACCTCAAACCGGTCTCAGACGCTCTGGCTGACCGACACATCTCATATCCAACCCATATCTGGGGCGGCCCGAGCGTGTCTGGGCGCATCCTATGTCGCATCCAATCCACGTCCTCCTCCGCCGCGTCATCCGCCATGGCCACATCGGTGTTCTCCTTCGCTGCGTCCACCATGGTCGCGTCGGCCTCCTCCTCCTGCTGCTGCTCCACCACCACCTCTGCGTCGGCCTCTTCCTCCTCCTTGTCCTGCTCTGGCGATTTTTGGAAGCAGTCTGGCTACGATCCTGGCTCCAAGCAGAGCCCTAATCTCCTTGAGTAGCTTGAGGCGCCGCTCCGGCGTCCGCATTGCCTACGTGGTCACCCACTGCCCGGCCATGGTTGTCATGACCAGCGAGTGAAGGGGGAGGTGCGGGGCCGGCTGGCGGCGCGCAGAGGGTGGCGGAAAGGGAGATAAGTGGAGTATCAAGGGCTGGGGGTCGCTGTAACAACCACGATGCGGCTATATCTCCCACGTCTCGGAGCACGACTTAGAGGCATAACCGCATAGTAGGCATCTCGTAAGAGGGGTAAGCTTTACACATCCCATGTACTGAATAAGAAAGGGATAAAGAGTTGGCTTACAATCGCCACTTCACACAATACATAAATATAGCATTACATCATCCAGAATACAATCAAGGTCCGACTACGGAACCAAATAAAGAAAGACAACCCCAAATGCTAGATCCCCGATCGCCCCAACTGGGCTCCACTACTGATCGAAAGGAAATGAAACAACCCAACGAACATGATCTCCAGCGAGCTCCCACTTGAGCTCAGCTGCGTCATCTACACTGTTATCATCGGCACCTGCAACTATTTGAAGTAATCTGTGAGTCACGGGGACTCAGCAATCTCACACCCGTGAGATCAAGACTATTTAAGCTTGTGGGTAGGAAAAAGGTAGTGAGGTGGAGCTGCAGCAAGCACTAGCATATATGGTGGCTAACTTACGCAAATGAGAGTGAGAAGAGAAGCAAAGCATGGTCGTGAACTAGAAGTGATCAAGAAGTGATCCTGAAACTATTTACGTTCAAGCATAACACAAGAACCATGTTCACTTCCCGGACTCCGCTGGAAAGAGATCATCACGGCTACACACGCGGTTGATGCATTTTAATTAAGTCAAGTGTTAAGTTCTCTACAACCGGAAATTAACAGATTCCCATCTGCCCATAACCGCAGGCACAACTTTCAAAAATTCAAATCCCTGCAGGGGTGTCCCAACTTAGCCCATCACAAGCTCTCACGGTCAACGAAGGATATTCCTTCTCCCAGGAAGACCCGTTCAGGCTCAAAATCCCGGTTACAAGACATTTCGACAATGGTAAAACAAGACAAGCAAAGCCGCCCGAATGTGCCAACAAATCCCGATAGGAGCTGCACATATCTCGTTCTCAGGGCACACCGGATTGTCCAAGATTCCGGTAAGCCAGCCTAGAGTTGCCCCTGGTGGCCACCGGCTGCTGACAGGTTGGACCAACACTCAGAGGAGCACTGGCCCGGGGGTTTAAAATAAAGATCACCCTTGAGTCTGCAGAACCCAAGGGAAAAAGGCTAGGTGGCAAATGGTAAAACCAAGGTTGATCCTTGCTGGAGGAGTTTTATTCAAAGCGAACTGTCAAGGGGTTCCCATTATAACCCAACCGCTTAAGGAACGCAAAATCAAGGAACATAACACCGGTATGACGGAAACTAGGGCGGCAAGAGTGGAACAAAACACCAGGCATAAGGCCGAGCCTTCCACCCTTTACCAAGTATATAGATGCATTAATTAAATAAGAGATATTGTGATATCCCAACATATCCATGTTCCAACATGGAACAAACTCCATCTTCACCTGCAACTAGCAACACTATAAGAGGGGCTGAGCAAAGCGGTAACATAGCCAAACAACGATTTGCTAGGAAAGGTGGGTTAGAGGTTTGATATAGCAAGTGGTAGGTATCGCGGCATAGCAAAAGAGCGAGCAACTAGCAAGCAAAGATAGAGGTGATTTCGAGGGTATGGTCATCTTGCCTGAGATCCCACAAGGAAGAAGAACGAGTCCATGAAGAAGACAAACGGACGTAGTCGAACGAATCCTCACAAATGCGACGTTATCGGAACTAACCCGAAGAAGCAACACTGGAAATAAGCAAACAACAAAGTAAACAACCATCACATAAACAAGGCATGAGCGCAAACAAGTACGATGCATGTCCGGTTTAAATATGCATGGCATGGCAAAGGGCACAAACAGAACTACAAGTTAAGTGGAGCTCAATATGCAACGAGTTGCATATTGACGGAACACCACAACAAGTTATTTAGTTCGATCTTGTTTATGTACCCAACAATATTGAATGTTGTTAAACATGGCAAGAGAGTGGAACATAACAAAACTATACCATCTAACAATTTAAATGGGGCTAGTTATACCAAACAACAAATCTGGTAAATCCCCATATGCATTAGCAATTTAATGCAACAACAATTTTAAACATTTTAAATGGTGTTATCATGATGCGGATGACATGTGCAAGTTTATGCAATTTTTATTAAAAGTTGACATGAGCGTGATGAGAGCATAATATGGAGAATTTGTCATTGTGGCGGAAAGAAAGGGTGCCACGGCACCGATAACGAAAATGGTGCAACGGCAACGTTCCGGTTCCGGAAACTCGATTGAGATGCCGGTGGAAAAGAACAAGTGTGACGGGAGCGTGCCATGCGATGAACGGTGGGATGCTCCCGGTTACCGGGTTCCCACATGTCGACGGCATGGCAACAAGGAGGAACAACTAATGTTCACGGGCGAATACAACAACCAACATGCATCTCATACAATCTCATGCATACGGTCCACGGGCGGTCGTTCTCGGCGGTTATACCTTCGAAGCGTGCGTTTCGGGCGGAACAAATTCGTAGAGGAAGTAGTCGTTCATGGGTCGTCGAGGGAAGTAGTGGTACTATCGGTCATCGGTGATCAACGGGATGGTAGTGGAGGTAGAGGTACACGACGTCTTGTCAAAAATCACGGCGGCGGTAGTTGTACCCATGTTTATCGTAGCACGAGTTTCCGTAGATGTTCGTGTCATCGGTGTCGTGGTACTTGGGGTCTTCAGACTTTCCGGTCCCGTTCTTGCGACGGCAGTCGTTCACGTTCGTTCGAAGAGGTACTTGGTCTTGCGAAGAGGTACTTGGTGGTAGTGGTACTTGGCATAAATCCATGGAGACGGTCTTGACATGCCACGAGCAACAATGCGGTGTACAGATGCAGCAGTGGTCTTGCTGACATGAAGGGGGTACTTGGCGTTTTTGTAGAGGTACTCTCGATCTTGGCGACGGTAGGCACTGGCTGGTCATCTCCTCGAGTAGGAGGCGGGGAAGGAACCGCGCGAGGGAGGAGGTCGAGTACGAGGCTTCACGGCTCGGGGTGGCGCACGGCAGAAGGAGCTCTCGCTCCTCTCTGTCTGTGGGTGAGGCATAGGAGGAGGACAAAGGGAGAGAGAGCGAGAGGAGGGAGGCGGCGCTGCGGGAGGGAGATGGGATCGAGTGAGCAGCGTGCTACCTCTTGAGCACTGCGTTGGATTTCCCCGAAGAGGAAGGGATGATGCAGCAAAGTAGCATAAGTATTTCCCTCAGTTTTTGAGAACCAAGGTATCAATCCAGTAGGAGGCTACGCTCGAGTCCCTCGTGCCTACACAAAAACAATAGCTCAACGCAACCAACACGCTTAGGGGTTGTCAATCCCTTCATGGTCACTTACGAAAGTGAGATCTGGTAGAGATGATAAATAATATTTTCGGTATTTTTGGTATAAAGATGCAAAGTAAATAAAGTAAAAGCAAAGTAAAAGCAATGCAATAATAAAGTAATGGAGATTGATATGATGAGAAAGAGACCCGGGGGCCATAGGTTTCACTAGTGGCTTCTCTCAAGAGCATAAGTATTCTACGATGGGTGAACAAATTACTGTTGAGCAATTGACAAAATTGAGCATAGTTATGAGAATATCTATGTCACATCCCTAGCATCTGGCATTGCTCTAGGCTAGCTTCATGTGTGCATCATGTCTATATTTTTGAAACTTGAATTGAGGAATATTGGAAGCCTCAAAACCCTAAATAAAAGAGGGGCAAAAATCCTAGAAATCTCATTCATTGCTCCAAAAGGCTCTTCTTAAATGTTTGATAATTTTTGGTAAGGGTTCTGGTCCCAACCAAAATATTGAACATTTTTAAGGATTTATTTTTGGGACTTTGAATTTAATTCATTAGCTATTTGAATTTGAATTATATTCATATAATTAGAATATAATTTAAATATCCCTGAATTATTTTATAAGCTTTTGGAAAAGTCCATCTAGCAATATAAAAATATTCAGAGGAGTTTTGGCATTGTTTGAATTATTATTTTTAATTCAAACAGTGGCAAAAGAATTAAAAAAAAAACAGAACTGAAATAGAAATAAAAGAGAGACAGAGAAGGACTTACCTGGTGCCCACCCGTGCAGCCCACCAGCCGGCCCAGTTTCCCCCCCAGCCGGCCCAGCCCATCTCCACTCCCTTCTCCTGTCGTCTTCGTCCTCGGACAGAAGGACGAGCGTGTGGCCGCGGCGCGCACGCACGCGCCCGAGCCACCTCCTGCTTGCCGCCCCGCCCCGGATCGGCTGAGGATGCCACGACACCCCCCTGGAACCCCCTCGTCCGCTCCCTTGCCTCCCTGCTCTCTCCCTCTCACTCCCCTGCTCTTTTTCCCCTCATGGCCGAAGCCGCCATGGCCACTCCGATGAGCTACACCACGGCCACATCCACCCCCCCTCGCCCCCTCTCCGCATGCCTGAGCTCCGCCCTGACCCCGCGGAGCTACCCACCGACGCACGCGATCAGAGGAGGCCGAAAACGACCGGAGCGTCGTCGTCCTTATCTCTGGTGCCCGGAGATCGCCGTCGTCAATTCGCCGGCGCAGAAGCCTCCCCGAGCCCGCCGAGCTTCTCTTCCGACCCCATGTGAGCTCCTGCATCTTCCCTTATGCTCGCCCCCCCTCTGTTTCTCTCCGCTAGCTCGATTCCGCCGGAGCCGAGAGCTCATCGCCGCCGGCCATGATGCCTCCGTCGTTTTAGCCACCACAGCCCGTGCCTGAGTGTGTCAACGCGTTCGGTGCCCTCCCAGGAGCACGCAGATCCCACCAGCTCCTCCTCCCGAGCACCCTAACGCCGAGCCCAAACTAACCCGAGCTCCGGCCGCCGCTGCCGAGCTCGCCGCCGTCAGCCCCGGCCGCCCCGCGACCTTCCGCTGCCTCCGCTGGATGCGCAGGAGCACGGGCTCCCTCCTGGTGCCCTCAGGGTGCCCAACCGCAGCCTGTAGCACCGTCCCGAGCAACTCCGGCGAGGTCTCGCCGTCGCCGTGGTCGCCGGCGTCACTAGCTGACGTGGAGCATTAGGTTAGGTGCTAATCACTCAGTTAATTAAACCCTTGTGCATGACATGTGGGACCGCTGCTGTTAAAAACACGGGTTAAGTTAAATAACCCCCTGTTAGCTCTCTATCTCACTGACATGTGGGCCTCGATGTCAGTTTGACTTGCTGACGTGGCTTTTGACTGGCCCCACACGTCAGTGACTCATGCCAGCGGTGTGTCACTGACCAGTGGGCCCCACTGGTCAGGTTTGACCCGGGGCAGCCCTGTTGACTTGCTGACGCAAGCATGACGCAGTGCTGATGTCATAACTCATTTTCTGGATTTAATTTAATTCTGAAATTTCAGAAAATGCCTAAAACTTCTAAAATTCATAGAAATTCAACCGTAGCTCCAAATTAAATAATTTATATATGAAAAATTATCAGAAAAATTCAAGGAATCCATCTGTACCATTTTCATGCATGTTAGAACAACTTATAGCTGCTGTTAGCACAAATCAATTAAATGGCATTTGAATAATCACATATGGAGTTTGAATTTGAATCTTGTATTCAAACCAACTTCATTTAATCTGTTGCTAGTTGCATTAGCCCAAAACACATTCATTTTGCCATGTCATGATCATGCATCATATTGTGCATTGCATTGATTGTGTTCCCTTCTGTGTTGCCGGTATTTGTCCCCTCTCGATAGACGTGATGCCGATGATGTGATCGTTGACACTGATGAAGACTCAATGTTATCTTCAGAAGTGCCAGGCAAGCAAAACCCCCTTGTTCATTCCGATACAATCCTACTCTCTCGCTCCTGCTCTCTTTTACTGCATTAGGACAACAACGATTCATCTGTTACTTGCTGCGGTAGCTGAACCCCTTTATCCTTTGCATGACCTGTCATTCCACAGTAAATAGATGAAACCCACTAGTATGAGTAGGAATTGTTTGAGCTTGTTGTGCCTACTCATTCATGCTTGTTTGTCATGCCTGCTACTGCTTAGAGTTGAGTCAGGTCTGATTCATCGGGGATGAATCAGAGGCGGGTGAACATGTCCTACTGTGTGTGAGCTAAGTGTGTGAACACGATTTGGTAAAAGGTGTCGGTGAGAGGCCATGTAGGAGTACATGGTGGGTTGTCTCATTGCAGCCGTCCTCAGGAACTGAGTTCTGTGTTTGTGATCCATGATTCAGCTACTACCATACATTGGGCCCTGAAATATGACCCCGCTCGACTTCTTATTCACCCTAGTCCTCTGTCCAGGAGTTGCAAGTAGTTTCTGGTGTTTGTAGCTTACTGGAGGCCGTGGACAGCGCTGACCGTAGGGGTGGGCTGTGATGCGGTAGGTACGTGGCACGGTGTACCGGATGCCCATTTGGTATCTCGGGAACCCTGTTCACATCGTTTGGGGCTGTGAGCGAAACTCCGGCCGGATCTCCTCATGGATGGAACCCGAATAGGCGATAAACCTGGACTAGAGACTTGAGTGTTTAGGTAGGTCGTGGTCTACACCCACGTCGGCTTTCGCTTGAAGTCTGCCGAGCACATGTCATGTGCAGACGCTAAGTGGTGGAAACATGTATGAAGAAGTACACCCCTGCAGGGTTAATATCATCTATTCGAATAGCCGTGTCCGCGGAAAAGGACTTCTGGGTTGCTTATATCAGTTCATAGACAAGTGAAAGTGGATACTCTAAAATACGCAAGATAAGCGTGAGTGCTATGGATGGCGTTCTCGTAGGGAGACGGGAGCGGATCCATAGTGGTGTATTGATATGGTGAATATGTGGACTCGTGTGCGCCACCTCAAAAGAGTCGCTTGCAGTCGTAGTTTAGGATAGCCACCGAGTCAAGCTGGCTTGCTGCAGTTAAACCCCACCATCCCCTTTGTTGATAATGATGCATATGTAGTTAGTTCTGATGTAAGTCTTGCTGGGTACATTTGTACTCACGTTTTCCTATTTTATGTTTTGCAGAGAGACTTCGGTCTCACTAGTAGTTTCGCGTGGACTTCGACGTTTAGCTTGTTACCTCAGCTACGATCTTGTGCCCTCGGCAGGATCTGGTAGATAGTCAGGCTTCTCAGCCTTTTTCATTTATAGATGTCTGTACTCAGACATGATAGCTTCCGCTTGTGCT
The DNA here is from genome assembly GCF_002162155.2 of Triticum dicoccoides. NCBI lineage: Eukaryota > Viridiplantae > Streptophyta > Magnoliopsida > Poales > Poaceae > Triticum > Triticum dicoccoides. The sequence goes on from NC_041380.1 coordinate 399,468,685, forward strand.
TGATTTGTATGCTCTGAATGTTGGGTCATGAGACCCATGTTTGTAATATCTCGCTCCTCGGAGCCTAATGAATAAATACTTGATTTGTAGAGTCATGTTGTGATGCCATGTTGTATTTGCACATATCGAGCATATTGTGTGTATGTTATTGAAATGCTTGGTATGTGTGGGATCTGACCATCTAGTTGTTTATCTTTAGTAGCCTCTCTTACCGGGAAATGTCTCCTAGTGTTTCCACTGAGCCATGGTAGCTTGCTACTGCTCCGGAACACTTAGGCTGGCCGGCATGTGTCCTTCTTCGTTCATGTGTCTGTCCCTTCGGGGAAATGTCACGCGATGAATACCGGAGTCCTGTTAGCCCGCTACAGCCCGGTTCACCGGAGTCCTGCTAGCCCAGTGCTACAGCCTGGATTCACTCGCTGATGACCGACACGTTCGATGCTGGGTCATGGATGCCTGTCCCTGTAAGTTTGTGCCGCTTTGGGTTTACGACTAGCCATGTCAGCCCGGGCTCCTTATCATATGGATGCTAGCGACACTGTCATATACGTGTGCCAAAAGGCGCAAACGGTCCCGGGCAAAGGTAAGGCGACACCCGTGGGAATACCGTGCGTGAGGCCGCAAAGTGATATGAGGTGTTACATGCTAGATCGATGTGGCATCGAGTCGGGGTCCTGACAGCGTTGGTATCAGAGCTTGACTGCCTGTAGGATTACCAAGCCAAACTGGTCGAAGTTGAGTCTAGAAATTCTTTAGTTATATAAGGGAATTGATTGTGGGATGGAACGTAAGGCTCTTTTTACTCCTTATACCTCATGCCCTTCTGATCTGAGTTATCTTATCTTTCCTGCGGGGATTAAGAACTAGGCTATCTCTTCTTTCTATTAGGATCACGTGTTACTAATCAGTAGACTTATAAGATTGTTGGATTTAAGTCTCAGTTCAGTTCCTACTACTTCCGTATGTTAATTGTTGATCTCGGAACCTTGATATTGTGCTTCTGAGTGGTTATGCCACCATTTTTGGTGATTGTCTCAAATCTTTTTGAGCAATTATAGTCGTTATGCTGTCCGAGTCATCCCAGGTTTCTAAATAGTCCGATGCATTTGCAAATCCCTTCCTTCTGTTTCCGATGTTCCCATGGGCCAGATTAACCACACTAATCGGTGTGTTGAGGTAATTATTGCCTCGACATATATGTTGGAATTATTATTATGACCCTAAGTGCTTAGGGGATCATCTAGTGGTCTAGCCATGATTTGTGTCCTAGTGTGAAGATTCTGGCCTTTATTCTCGGAAGCATCCCGTGATGCTACTTAGTAGTAGGTATTCTACTCCTGGGTTCTGAACCCGAGATTCACTCTACCTACTTCATGTTGATAGTAATTGCTAGTGCCTTTAGGATATTAGTAACCTTTGCGATAGTCCTCGAGGTCCGTGGTATTTCCTTCTTCCAAATACTATGAACCGTTTATGGCAGATGTTCCTCGCTGATCGAAAGATCACAATCAGAGTGCTCTCGATGGGTTCTCGATTCTATATTGTGACTCTGCCAGTTCTACCTTTCCGCATGGGTTATCCGGAAGAAATATGTTGAACTTGGTTCGACATACTAATCTATGCATCCACAACTCAGAAAATTATATGTTCCTTTGAGTTGTTCTCTTTAGTTGCATTCTGACCTTCGTCTATCAATTGATAGTCAAGAGTATGCGTGTGTTCGTTTATTGATGCCTATTACTCTTGTGGTCCGTCAAGCCATTCTGTCCCGAATGACTTGGAGAAACAAACTCCAGTACCTCGTCCATATCTAGGATTGGGTCAAAGTAGTTGTATTCCGCAGATCAAATGCCAATCCAGCTTTTGGTTCTGCTCTACCTTGGAGTATTACATATTTTATATCGAGATTGTTATAGGAATTGCACACCATCCCATGAACTCTTGGTACAGTGATACTTCTTGCCATCACTGTTCATTCCTCGGCCCTCGTGTTGATGCAACCGGAATACCGACAAATGAATTGTGATGTGTGAAATCAATACTGCTAGCAACTCTGTTGCTTGGTAGTTAAAGGATAATAATTTCATTCTTAGTATGTTGGTTTTCGAATCATCCTTCTAAGACTGATCGTGCTACCTAGTCCTTATTTCGGTGCACCCTTCGATTGATGAGTTAGGATCTTGTCAAGTCCTCACTCATTTGATCATATCGTCTTGCCCTCAAAAGAAAGATTGTTCTCGAGCTTAGTAACATACCGGTGGTTCGTGACTTTCCAAATATCTTCTTGGAGGTGTTACCGGGTTGTCACCTGACCGCTATGTTGAGTTCGTGATCAAGTTGGTTTCTTGTGAACCACCTTCTCTCCAAGAATCGGTGTTAGATATCCCTGAGCTAGTTGGTTAAGCTAGACAACAACTTGGAGAGTTGGAAGATAAAAGCTTGTCTGACTTAGTTCGTTCCAAAGGGATATTCTTGTGTAGTGTGTGTTGAAGAAAGATGATATCTTCATCGATTGGTCCTTGTGATCAGTTGCTGGACCTATTGTCTTATCAATCCTTTGATTTGAGTGTGGGCTATCGTCAAATCAAATCAGTACCAACGATGTTCGTAATGTTGTCTTACTCGTGGTTGATCCCTCGAGCATACACCATTATATCTTTTGGGTCTGACCAATGCTATCACTTGTTCACTTAACTATGGAATTCCTTTTAAAAGGAAACCCAGATGAATTGTTGTTGTGCCCATTGACAACATCCTTGTCTTCTCCATAATTTTGCTGAACATTAAGCTAGTGTTGGAAACTTTTGAAAGCATTTGTTCATGCTAGCTCATGAAGCATATGTTTGGATGAAGGTAGTGACTTCCTTTAATTCATGTGCATATGATGCAAGTTGCCGCCGTGGATTCGAGAAAGTCAATGTTGCTTTCTTTGGAATCATTCCAAATCAGTCATGCACACGTGCGAAGAATGCTGTGGTTTGAAGACTTGCAACCTTCAATCTATATGTATCTCTAGCACACCAAGCCACTGATTGATTTGTTCAAGGAGAAGGAGTTCCTTCATAAGAGCTAATCCGGACTTATGAAAGAACTTCGATACCCTCGTTGATGGTTCCCCCTCCTGAACTCGGTAGTGTTTTATTATAAGACTACCACGTGGTCATGTTTGTCTGGGACAACGTGTTCACATGTTAGTAGCAGAACCAGCTCATGTTTTGGAGCTTGCTATCGTAGTTCATCTCCCGAGAATCCCGCAACGTCATCTCGTCGATTTGTGTTGCAAACCTTCATTTTTCTTCCTAGACTCGATGGGTCTGGAATATCCTGACACCAACCAGATCTGAATCTCAGGAAGATATGGTGGTTGGAACATTTCCCAAGAACTATAATATCGGTCCCTCGAAAACCGGTAAAGTGGATGTCGTGGCCAACACATCCAGCCGGAAGACCTGTTATTATAATATCTTGATTGATGAAGTTGACCCCCCCCCCCCATAGGGATTTCGTAGGATTTACTCCCTAGTTGTGCCTTATGATTTTTTGTTTTTCCGAAGTCCGACCTTTACTTGATGTTCTAGATACCAGACCATTTCTATGAATGGGTTACACTAGCACATCAAGGAGAACATTAGAAGCGGAGTGCTAAATGTCTCTCGGTCGATCATCCAGATTTTGTTCCTTGGCTTCGCTAAGGTGTAATCTGAGAAGGTGTTATCCTCCTTTGCATCTGCATCGTCCATCGCTATTCATCATGGTAGTATGTTGTGTTGCCAGGATCCTTGACACGGATGTTGGTAAAACCTTGATGATTGTGGAAATGCTCAAGTTCTTGAGAGCACGCACAAGCACTACGTGTTATCATCATCTCTAACTGGGATTCCTCTCAGTTTCCTCGGCAAATGCTATGACCTTTTCAAACAGTGAATTCACTCTCTTTTGTTGGGTTCTTCCCCAGTTACCAGAATCATTCCCAGCATTTGCATTTTGTTCCTAGCTTGCACCGCCAATGTGCCATTCTACCATGGGTCTCTTCCATTTCCGGTGATAAGCAAAATCATCCATTACGTTGTCTTCAACAAGGTAATCCACATCATCCAAGTCCAAGTATGCCATTCTACCGACCCCGCTAATCGATTGCTGTGATTTGCCTTAGGCTGATATAGAGAGTCTTAACGATCTCTATATCAAAGGTAATTATTTTTGCCACTTAAGATAATAATCTACGAATCACCCCCCTCCAGGATGTTTCGTCGTGGTATCATGGCAACTCAACTCCTCGCTACGTTGACAACCGTTCACCACCTTCTTAGGTGTGGGATCGTTGTCTACCTAGTGAACCTTCGTCATCTGTTCCACTCCATTTCTCTAGAGGTGTGCTTCATCTCTCAGCTCGAGAGATGTTGCTATGTCTCATTCCGTGAGTTAATCCTGAGTTGTTCGATCTTCGAGAAGATCGACCCTTCTAGAGTCTCCTTCTTCCCTTCATGTCATGTTGACAGGATTTCTCAGAGCAAGACTTCAAGACAATAATGGTGTTCAAATCAACGTTCATTTGAAGTGCACCCTGGATCGTGAAGATTATACTAGTTTGCGTTTCCCCTTCACCTTACCCTACGCTTGAATCTCGAGACGAGATTCTTGTTTAGTGGGGGTGAGTTGTCACATCCCTAGCATCTGGCATTGCTCTAGGCTAGCTTCATGTGTGCATCATGTCTATATTTTTGAAACTTGAATTGAGGAATATTGGAAGCCTCAAAACCCTAAATAAAAGAGGGGCAAAAACCCTAGAAATCTCATTCATTGCTCCAAAAGGCTCTTCTTAAATGTTTGATAATTTTTGGTAAGGGTTCTGGTCCCAACCAAAATATTGAACATTTTTAAGGATTTATTTTTGGGACTCTGAATTTAATTCATTAGCTATTTGAATTTGAATTATATTCATATAATTAGAATATAATTTAAATATCCCTGAATTATTTTATAAGCTTTTGGAAAAGTCCATCTAGCAATATAAAAATATTCAGAGGAGTTTTGGCATTGTTTGAATTATTATTTTTAATTCAAACAGTGGCAAAAGAATTAAAAAAAAAACAGAACTGAAATAGAAATAAAAGAGAGACAGAGAAGGACTTACCTGGTGCCCACCCGTGCAGCCCACCAGCCGGCCCAGTTTCCCCCCCAGCCGGCCCAGCCCATCTCCACTCCCTTCTCCTGTCGTCTTCGTCCTCGGACAGAAGGACGAGCGTGTGGCCGCGGCGCGCACGCACGCGCCCGAGCCACCTCCTGCTTGCCGCCCCGCCCCGGATCGGCTGAGGATGCCACGACACCCCCCTGGAACCCCCTCGTCCGCTCCCTTGCCTCCCTGCTCTCTCCCTCTCACTCCCCTGCTCTTTTTCCCCTCATGGCCGAAGCCGCCATGGCCACTCCGATGAGCTACACCACGGCCACATCCACCCCCCCCTCGCCCCCTCTCCGCATGCCTGAGCTCCGCCCTGACCCCGCGGAGCTACCCACCGACGCACGCGATCAGAGGAGGCCGAAAACGACCGGAGCGTCGTCGTCCTTATCTCTGGTGCCCGGAGATCGGCGTCGTCAATTCGCCGGCGCAGAAGCCTCCCCGAGCCCGCCGAGCTTCTCTTCCGACCCCATATGAGCTCCTGCATCTTCCCTTATGCTCGCCCCCCCCTCTGTTTCTCTCCGCTAGCTCGATTCCGCCGGAGCCGAGAGCTCATCGCCGCCGGCCATGATGCCTCCGTCGTTTTAGCCACCACAGCCCGTGCCTGAGTGTGTCAACGCGTTCGGTGCCCTCCCAGGAGCACGCAGATCCCACCAGCTCCTCCTCCCGAGCACCCTAACGCCGAGCCCAAACTAACCCGAGCTCCGGCCGCCGCTGCCGAGCTCGCCGCCGTCAGCCCCGGCCGCCCCGCGACCTTCCGCTGCCTCCGCTGGATGCGCAGGAGCACGGGCTCCCTCCTGGTGCCCTCAGGGTGCTCAATCGCAGCCTGTAGCGCCGTCCCGAGCAACTCCGGCGAGGTCTCGCCGTCGCCGTGGTCGCCGGCGTCACTAGCTAACGTGGAGCATTAGGTTAGGTGCTAATCACTCAGTTAATTAAACCCTTGTGCATGACATGTGGGACCGCTGCTGTTAAAAACACGGGTTAAGTTAAATAACCCCCTGTTAGCTCTCTATCTCACTGACATGTGGGCCTCGATGTCAGTTTGACTTGCTGACGTGGCTTTTGACTGGCCCCACACGTCAGTGACTCATGCCAGCGGTGTGTCACTGACCAGTGGGCCCCACTGGTCAGGTTTGACCCGGGGCAGCCCTGTTGACTTGCTGACGCAAGCATGACGCAGTGCTGATGTCATAACTCATTTTCTGGATTTAATTTAATTCTGAAATTTCAGAAAATGCCTAAAACTTCTAAAATTCATAGAAATTTAACCGTAGCTCCAAATTAAATAATTTATATATGAAAAATTATCAGAAAAATTCAAGGAATCCATCTGTACCATTTTCATGCATGTTAGAACAACTTATAGCTGCTGTTAGCACAAATCAATTAAATGGCATTTGAATAATCACATATGGAGTTTGAATTTGAATCTTGTATTCAAACCAACTTCATTTAATCTGTTGCTAGTTGCATTAGCCCAAAACACATTCATTTTGCCATGTCATGATCATGCATCATATTGTGCATTGCATTGATTGTGTTCCCTTCTGTGTTGCCGGTATTTGTCCCCTCTCGATAGACGTGATGCCGATGATGTGATCGTTGACACTGATGAAGACTCAATGTTATCTTCAGAAGTGCCAGGCAAGCAAAACCCCCTTGTTCATTCCGATACAATCCTACTCTCTCGCTCCTGCTCTCTTTTACTGCATTAGGACAACAACGATTCATCTGTTACTTGCTGCGGTAGCTGAACCCCTTTATCCTTTGCATGACCTGTCATTCCACAGTAAATAGATGAAACCCACTAGTATGAGTAGGAATTGTTTGAGCTTGTTGTGCCTACTCATTCATGCTTGTTTGTCATGCCTGCTACTGCTTAGAGTTGAGTCAGGTCTGATTCATCGGGGATGAATCAGAGGCGGGTGAACATGTCCTACTGTGTGTGAGCTAAGTGTGTGAACACGATTTGGTAAAAGGTGTCGGTGAGAGGCCATGTAGGAGTACATGGTGGGTTGTCTCATTGCAGCCGTCCTCAGGAACTGAGTTCTGTGTTTGTGATCCATGATTCAGCTACTACCATACATTGGGCCCTGAAATATGACCCCGCTCGACTTCTTATTCACCCTAGTCCTCTGTCCAGGAGTTGCAAGTAGTTTCTGGTGTTTGTAGCTTACTGGAGGCCGTGGACAGCGCTGACCGTAGGGGTGGGCTGTGATGCGGTAGGTACGTGGCACGGTGTACCGGATGCCCGTTTGGTATCTCAGGAACCCTGTTCACATCGTTTGGGGCTGTGAGCGAAACTCCGGCCGGATCTCCTCATGGATGGAACCCGAATAGGCGATAAACCTGGACTAGAGACTTGAGTGTTTAGGTAGGTCGTGGTCTACACCCACGTCGGCTTTCGCTTGAAGTCTGCCGAGCACATGTCGTGTGCAGACGCTAAGTGGTGGAAACATGTATGAAGAAGTACACCCCTGTAGGGTTAACATCATCTATTCGAATAGCCGTGTCCGCGGAAAAGGACTTCTGGGTTGCTTATATCAGTTCATAGACAAGTGAAAGTGGATACCCTAAAATACGCAAGATAAGCGTGAGTGCTATGGATGGCGTTCTCGTAGGGAGACGGGAGCGGATCCATAGTGGTGTATTGATATGGTGAATATGTGGACTCGTGTGCGCCACCTCAAAAGAGTCGCTTGCAGTCGTAGTTTAGGATAGCCACCGAGTCAAAGCTGGCTTGCTGCAGTTAAACCCCACCATCCCCTTTGTTGATAATGATGCATATGTAGTTAGTTCTGATGTAAGTCTTGCTGGGTACATTTGTACTCACGTTTGCCTATTTTATGTTTTTGCAGAGAGACTTCGGTCTCACTAGTAGTTTCGCGTGGACTTCGACGTTTAGCTTGTTACCTCAGCTACGATCTTGTGCCCTCGGCAGGATCTGATAGATAGTCAGGCTTCTCAGCCTTTTTCATTTATAGATGTCTGTACTCAGACATGATAGTTTCCGCTTGTGCTTTGACTTGTATGCTCTGATTGTTGGGTCATGAGACCCTTGATTGTAATATCGCGCTCCTCGGAGCCTATTGAATAAATTACTTGAGTCGTAGAGTCATGTTGTGATGCCATGTTGTATTTGCACATATCGAGCATATTGTGTGTATGTTATTGAAATGCTTGGTATGTGTGGGATCTGACCATCTAGTTGTTTATCTTTAGTAGCCTCTCTTACGGGGAAATGTCTCCTAGTGTTTCCACCGAGCCATGGTAGCTTGCTACTGCTCCGGAACACTTAGGCTGGCCGGCATGTGTCCTTCTTCGTTCCTGTGTCTGTCCCTTCGGGGAAATGTCACGCGATGAATACCGGAGTCCTGTTAGCCCGCTACAGCCCGGTTCACCGGAGTCCTGCTAGCCCAGTGCTACAGCCTGGATTCACTCGCTGATGACCGACACGTTCGATGCTGGGTCATGGATGCCTGTCCCTGTAAGTTTGTGCCGCTTTGGGTTTACGACTAGCCATGTCAGCCCGGGCTCCTTATCATATGGATGCTAGCGACACTGTCATATACGTGTGCCAAAAGGCGCAAACGGTCCCGGGCAAAGGTAAGGCGACACCCGTGGGAATACCGTGCGTGAGGCCGCAAAGTGATATGAGGTGTTACATGCTAGATCGATGTGGCATCGAGTCGGGGTCCTGACAATCTAGGCATGATCATATATATAGGCATCACGTCCGACACAAGTAGACTGAAACGATTCTGCATCTACTACTATTACTCCACTCATCGACCGCTATCCAACATGCATCTAGAGTATTAAGTTAAAAACAGAGTAACGCCTTAAGCAAGATGACATGATGTAGACGAATAGTTTCATGCAATAAGATAAAAAACCCATCTTGTTATCCTCGATGGCAACGATACAATACGTGCCTTGCTGCCCCTTCTGTCACTGGGAAAGGACACCGCAAGATCGAACCCAAAGCTAAGCACTTCTCCCATGGCAAGAACAACCAATCTAGTAGGCCAAACCAAACTGACAATTTGAAGAGACTTGCAAAGATAACCAATCATACATAAAAGAATTCAGCAAAGATTCAAATATTATTCATAGATAGACTTGATCATAAACCCACAATTCATCGGTCTCAACAAACACACCGCAAAAAGAAGATTACATCGAATAGATCTCCACGAGAGAGGGGAGAACATTGTATTGAGATCCAAAAAGAGAGAAGAAGCCATCTAGCTACTAGCTATGGACCCGTAGGCCTGAAGTAAACTACTCACACTTCATCGGAGGGGCTTGGATGATGATGTAGAAGCCCTCCGTGATCGATGCCTCCTCCGGCGGAGCTCCGGAACAGGCCCCAAGATGAGATCTCGTGGATACAGAAATTTACGGCGGTGGAATTAGGTTTTTGGCTCTGTCCCCGATCGTTTGGGGGTACGTGGATATATATAGGAGGAAGAAGTACATCGGTGGAGCTTCGATGGGCCCACGAGGCAGGGGGCGCCCTAGGGGAGGCGTGCCCCCTACCCTCGTGACCACCTCGTGGCTTTCTTGATGGAGGGTCCAAGTCTCCTGGATCTTATCTGATGAGAAAATCACGTTTCCGAAGGTTTCATTCTGTTTGGACTCCGTCTGATATTCCTTTTCTTTGAAACCCTAAAACAGGCAAAAAAAACAGTAATTTTGGGCTGGGTCTCCGGTTAATAGGTTAGTCCCAAAAATAATATAAAAGTGGATAATAAAGCCCAATAATGTCTAAAACAGTAGATAATATAGCATGGAGAAATCAAAAATTATAGATACGTTGGAGACGTATCAAGCATCCCCAAGCTTAATTCCTGCTCGTCCTCGAGTAGGTAAATGATAAAAACAGAATTTTTGATGCGGAGTGCTACTTGGCATAATTTCAATGTAAATCTTCTTAATTGTGATATGAATATTCATATTCAAAAAATTCAAGACAAAAGTTCATATTGATATAAAAATAATAATACTTCAAGCATACTAACAAAGAAATTATGTCTTCTCAAAATATCATGGCCAAAGAAAGCTATCCCTACAAAATCATATAGTCTCGCTATGCTCTATCTTCACCACACAAAGTATTTAAATCATGCACAACCCCGATGAAAAGCCAAGCAATTGTTTCATACTTTTGACATTTTCAAAACTTTTTCGATCTTCACGCAATACATGAGTGTGAGCCACGGATATAGCACTATAGGTGGAATAGAATGGTGGTTGTGGAGAAGACAAAAAGGGAGAAGATAGTCTCACATCAACTAGGCGTATCAACGGGCTATGGAGATACCCATCAATAGATATCAATGTGAGTGAGTAGGGATTGCCATGCAACGGATGCACTAGAGCTATAAGTATATGAAAGCTCAAAAGAAACTAAGTGGGTGTGCATCCAACTCGCTTGCTCACGAAGACCTAGGGCATTTTGAGGAAGCCCATCATTGGAATATACAAGCCAAGTTCTATAATGAAAAATTCCCACTAGTATATGAAAGTGACATAATGAGAGACTCTCTATCATGAAGATCATGGTGCTACTTTAAAGCACAAGTGTGGTAAAAGGATAGTAACATTGTCCCTTCTCTATTTTTCTCTAATTTTTTCTCATTTTTTTATTTGAGCCTTTTCTCTCTTTTTATGGCCTCTTTTTTTATCTGGGCTTCTTTAGTATCTTTTATTTATTTTTTGTCCGGAGTCTCATCCCGAATTGTGGGGGAATCATAGTCTCCATCATCCTTTCCTCACTTGGGACAATGCTCTAAAAATGATGATCATCACACTTTTTATTTTTCTTACAACTCGATACTTAGAACAAAATATGACTCTATACGAATGCCTCCGGTGGTGTACCGGGATATGCAATGAATCATGAGTGACATGTATGAAAGAATTATGAACGGTGGCTTTGCCACAAATACGATGTCAACTACATGATCATGCTAGCAATATGACAATGATGGAGTGTGTCATAATGAATGGAACGGTGGAAAGTTGCATGGCAATATATCTCGGAATGGCTATGGAAATGCCATGATAGGTAGGTATGGTGGCTGTTTTGAGGAAGGTATTTGGTGGGTGTATGATACCGGCGAAAAGTGCGTGGTATTAGAGAGGCTAGCAATGGTGGAAGAAAGGAAAGTGCATATAATCCATGGACTCAACATTAGTCATAAAGAACTCATATACTTATTGCAAAAATCTAGAAGTTATCAAAGCAAAGTATTACGCGCATGCTCCTAGGGGGATAGATTGGTAGGAAAAGACCATCGCTCGTCCCCGCCCGCCACTCATAAGGAAGACAATCAAATAATAAATCATACTCCGACTTCATCACATAACAGTTCACCATACATACATGCTATGGGAATCACATACTTTAACACAAGCATTTCTCAAATTCACAACTACTCAACTAGCATGACTCTAATATCACCATCCTCATATCTCAAAACAATTATCAAGCATCAATTTCTTCTTAGTATTCAACACACTCATACGAAAGTTTTATTATTAATCTTGCATACCAAGCATATTAGGATTTTAAGAATATTACCATGATATTAAGACTCTCAAAATAATCTAAGTGAAGCATGAGAGATCAATAGTTTCTACAAAACAAATCCACCACCGTGCTCTAAAAGATATAAGTGAAGCACTAGAGCAAAATTATAGAGCTCAAAAGATATAAGTGAAGCACATAGAGTATTCTATCAAATTCCAAATCATGTATGGCTCTCTCAAAAGGTGTGTACATCAAGGATGATTGTGGTAAACTAATAAGCAAAGACTTAAATCATAAAAGACGCTCCAAGAAAAACACATATCATGTGATGAATAAAAATATAGCTCCAAGTAAAGTTACCGATAGAAGTAGACGAAAGAGGGGATGCCTTCCGGGGCATCCCCAAGCTTTGGCTTTTAGGTGTCCTTAGATTATCTTGGGGGTGCCATGGGCATCCCCAAGCTTAGGATCTTGCCACTCCTTGTTCCATAATCCATCAAATCTTTACCCAAAACTTGAAAACTTCACAACACAAAACTTAAAGTAGAAAACTCGTGAGCTCCGTTAGCAAAAGAAAATAAAAGACCACTTCAAGGTACTGTAATGAACTCATTATTTATTTATATGGGTGTTAAACCTACTATATTCCAACTTCTCTATGTATTATAAACTATTTTACTAGCCATAGATTCATCAAAATAAGCAAACAACACACGAAAAACAGAATCTGTCAAAAACAGAACAGTCTGTAGTAATCTGTAGCTAGGGCAAGATCTAGAACCCCAAAAATTATAAAATAAATTGATGGACGTGAGGAATTTATCTATTAATCATATTAAAAAATAATTAACTAAATAGCACTTTCCAAATAAAAATGACAGCAGTTCTCGTGAGCGCTAAAGTTTCTGTTTTTTACAGCAAGTTCAACAAGACTTTCCCCAAGTCTTCCCAACGGTTCTACTTGGCACAAACACTAATTAAACACAAAAAACACAACCAAAACAGAGGCTAAATAATTTATTTATTTATTACTAAATAGGTGCAAAAGGCAAGGAATAAAAATAAAATTGGGTTGCCTCCCAACAAGCGCTATCGTTTAACGCCCCTAGCTAGGCATAACAAGCAAGAATAGATCTAGGTATTGCCATAGTAATAAGATAGATTGTTAAAACTCATTTCATATTCTCTACGTTCTGCAGCAAGTTTTCTTTGAGGCAAGCAAAAGTAATCAAAAGGGCTAAATTTGTTGGGACAAAAGTCTCCAAGATCAACCTTGGGAGGTATAGGTTCCTCCTTTGGTCCTTCATATTGCACAACCAATTAATCATTATAAGCATTCTTTTGACAGAACTTTGTGAGCCTATATTCAAGAGAATATCCCAATTCATTATCTTGAATAGCTAAATCATCATTAAGTTCAGAAATTCTATCAACTAAAGCATTGATAGGAACCCTTTTTCTAAGATTTTCATTGAAAGCAACATAGTCTAGAGATTGAAAACGCATTATTTCTTCTTAATCAAAGAGGATAGTCTCTATGGGAGGAATGTTGGGGAACGTAGTAATTTCAAAAATTTCCTACGCACACGCAAGATCATGGTGATGCATAGCAACGAGAGGGGAGAGTGTTGTCTACGTACCCTCGTAGACCGAAAGCGGAAGCGTTAGCACAACGCGGTTGATGTAGTCATACGTCTTCACGGCCCAACCGATCAAGCACCGAACCTACGACACCTCCGAGTTCTAGCACACGTTCAGCTCGATGACGATCCCCGGACTCCGATCCAGCAGATGTCAAGGAAGGGTTCTGTCAGCACAACGGCATGGTGACGATCTTGATGTTCTACCGTCGCAGGGCTTCGCCTAAGCACTGCTACAATACTATCGAGGATTATGGTGGAAGAGGGCACCGCACACGGCTAATAGATCTCAAGGATCAATTGTTGTGTCTATGGGGTGCCCCCTGCCCCCGTATATAAAGGAGCAAGGGGGGAGGCGGCCGGCCTAGGAGGAGGGTGCGCCAAAGGGGGAGTCCTACTCCCACAGGGAGTAGGACTCCTCCTTCCCTTGTTGGAGTAGGAGAGAAGGAAAGAGGGGGAGAGGAACAAGGAAAAGGGGGCTGCACCCCTTGTCCAATTCGGACTAGAGGGGGGGCGCGCGCCTCCTTCCTTTTGTCCTCTCTCCTCTATTCCCGTATGGCCCAATAAGGCCCATATACTTCCCGGCGAATTCCCGTAACTCTCCGGTACTCCAAAAAATACCCGAATCACTCGGAACCTTTCCGATGTCCGAATATAGTCGTCCAATATATCGATCTTTACGTCTCGACCATTTCGAGAATACTCGTCATGTCCCCGATCTCATCCGGGACTCTGAACTCCTTCGGTACATCAAAAACCATAAACTCATAATATAACTATCATCAAAACCTTAAGCGTGCGGACCCTACGGGTTCGAGAACAATGTAGACATGACCGAGACACGTCTCCGGTCAATAACCAATAGCGGAACCTGGATGCTCATATTGGTTCCCACATATTCTACGAAGATATTTTATCGGTCAAACCGCATAACAACATACGTTGTTCCCTTTGTCATCGGTACGTTACTTGCCCGAGATTTGATCGTCGGTATCTCAATACCTAGTTCAATCTCGTTACTGGCAAGTCTCTTTACTTGTTCCGTAATACATCATCCCGCAACTAACTCATTAGTTGCAATGCTTGCAAGGCTTATAGTGATGTGCATTACCGAGTGGGCCCAGAGATACCTCTCCAACAATCGGAGTGACAAATCCTAATCTCGAAATACGCCAACCCAACAAGTACCTTCGGAGACACCTGTAGAGCACCTTTATAATCACCCAGTTATGTTGTGACATTTGGTGGCACACAAAGTGTTCCTCCGGTAAACGGGAGTTGCATAATCTCATAGTCATAGGAACATGTATAAGTCATGAAGAAAGCAATAGCAACAAACTAAACGATCAAGTGCTAAGATAACGAAATGGGTCAAGTCAATCACATCATTCTCCTAATGATCTGATCCCGTTAATCAAATGACAACTCATGTCTATGGTTAGGAAACATAACCATCTTTGATTAACGAACTAGTCAAGTAGAGGCATACTAGTGACACTCTGTTTGTCTATGTATTCACACATGTATTATGTTTGCGGTTAATACAATTCTAGCATGAATAATAAACATTTATCATGATATAAGGAAATAAATAATAACTTTATTATTGCCTTTAGGGCATATTTCCTTCAGTCTCCCACTTGCACTAGAGACAATAATCTAGTTCACATCGCCATATGATTTAATACCAATAGTTCACATCACCATGTGATTAACACCCATAGTTCACATCGACATGTGACCAACACCCAAAGGGTTTACTAGAGTCAATAATCTAGTTCACATCTCTATGTGATTAACACCCAAAGAGTACTGAGGTGTGATCATGTTTTGCTTGTGAGAGATGTTTAGTCGATGGGTCTGCCACATTCAGATCCGTAAGTATTTTGCAATTTCTATGTCAACAATGCTCTGCACAGAGCTAGCTAATTGCTCCTACTTTCAATATGTATCCAGATTGAGATTTAGAGTCATCTGGATCAGTGTCAAAATTTGCATCGACGTAACCCTTTACGACGAACCTTTTGTCACTTCCATAATCGAGAAACATATCCTTATTCCACTAAGGATAATTTTGACCAATGTCCAGTGATCTACTCCTAGATCACTATTGTACTCCTTTGCCAAACTCAGGGCAGGGTATACAATAGGTCTGGTACACAGCATGGCATACTTTTATAGAACCTATGGCTGAGGCATAGTCAATGACTTTCATTCTCTCTCTATCTTCTGCCGTGGTCGGGTTTCGAGTCTTACTCAACTTCACACCTTGTAACACAGGAAAGAACTCCTTCTTTGACTGTTCCATTTTGAACTACTTCAAAATCTTGTCAAGGTATGTACTCATTGAAAAACTTATCAAGTGTATTGATCTATCTCTATAGATCTTGATGCTCAATATGTAAGCAGCTTCACCGAGATCTTTCTTTGAAAAAATCCTTTCAAACATTCCTTTATGCTTTGCAGAATAATTCTACATTATCTCCGATCAACAATATGTCATTCACATATACTTATCAGAAATGCTGTAGTGCTCCCACTCACTTTCTTGTAAATACATGCTTCACCACAAGTCTGTATAAAACTATATGCTTTGATCAACTTATCAAAGCGTATATTCCAACTCCGAGATGCTTGCACCAGTCCATAGATGGATCGCTGGAGCTTGCATATTTTGTTAGTACCTTTAGGATTGACCAAACCTTCTGGTTGCATCATATACAACTCTTCTTTAATAAATTCATTAAGGAATATAGTTTTGTTTATTCATTTGCCAGATTTCATAAAATGCGGCAATTTCTAACATGATTTGGACAGACTTAAGCATAGATACGAGTGAGAAACTCTCATCGTAGTCAACACCTTGAACTTGTTGAAAACCTTTTTGCAACAATTCTAGCTTTCTAGATAGTAACACTACTATCAACGTCCGTCTTCCTCTTGAAGATCCATTTAATCTCAATGGCTCACCGATCAATGGGCAAGTCAATCAAAGTCCATACTTTGTTCTCATACATGGATCTCATCTCAGATTTCATGGCCTCTAGCCATTTCGCGGAATCTGGGCTCATCATCGCTTCCTCATAGTTCGTAGGCTCATCATGGTCAAGTAACATGACCTCCAGAACAGGATTACCATACCACTCTGGTGCGGATCTCACTCTGGTTTACCTATGAGGTTCGGTAGTAACTTGATCTGAAGTTACATGATCATCATCATTAGCTTCCTCACTAATTGGTGTAGTAGTCAGAGGAACAGATTTCTGTGATGAACTACTTTCCAATAAGGGAGCAGGTACAGTTACCTCATCAAGTTCTACTTTCCTCCCACTCACTTCTTTCGAGAGAAACTCCTTCTCTAGAAAGGATCCATTCTCAGCAATGAATATCTTGCCTTCGGATCTGTGATAGAAGGTGTACCCAACAATTTCTTTTGGGTATCCTATGAAGACGCACTTCTCCGATTTGGGTTTGAGCTTATCAGGTTGAAACTTTTTCACATAAGCATTGCAACCTCAAACTTTAAGAAACGACAACTTAGGTTTCTTGCCAAACCATAGTTCATACGGTGTCGTCTCAACGGATTTAGATGGTGCCCTATTTAACGTGAATGTAGCTGTCTCTAATGCATAACCCCAAAACGATAGTGGTAAATTGGTAAGAGACATCATAGATCGCACGATATCTAATAAAGTACGGTTATGACGTTTGGACACACCATTACACTGTGGTGTTCCAGGTGGCGTGAGTAGTGAAACTATTTCACGTTGTTTTAACTGAGGGCCAAACTCGCAACTCAAATATTTTTCTTCTGCGATCATATCGTAGAAACTTTTATTTTTGTTACTATGATTCTCCACTTCACTCTGAAATTCTTTGAACTTTTCAAATGTTTCAGACTTGTGTTTCATTAAGTAGATATACCCATATCTGCTCAAATCGTCTGTGAATGTCAGAAAATAACGATACTTGCCGCTAGCCTTAACACTCATCGGACCGCATACATCAGTATGTATGATTTCCAATAAGTCAATTGCTCGCTCCATTGTTCTGGAGAACGGAGTCTTAGTCATCTTGCCCATGAGGCATGGTTCGCAAGCATCAAGTGATTCATAATCAAGTGATTCCAAAAGTCCATCAGCATGGAGTTTCTTCATGCATTTTACACAAATATGACCTAAACGGCAGTGCCACAAATAAGTTGCACTACCATTATTAACTTTGCATCTTTTGGTTTCAATATTATGAATATGTGTATCACTACGATCGAGATCCAATGAACCATTTTCATTGGGTGTGTAACCATATAAGGGTTTATTCATGTAAACAGAACAACAATTTATTCTCTTACTTAAATGAATAACTGTATTGCAATAAACATGATCAAATCATATTCATGCTCAAAGCAAACACCAAATAACACTTATTTAGGTTCAACACTAATCCCGGAAGTATAGGGAGTGTGCGGTGATGATCATATCAATCTTGGAACCACTTCCAACACACATCGTCACTTCACCCTTAACTAGTCTCTGTTCATTCTGCAACTCCCGTTTCGAGTTACTACTCTTAGCAACTGAACCAGTATCAAATACCGAGGGGTTGCTACAAACACTAGTAAAATACACATCAATAATCTGTATAGCAAATATACCTTTGTTCACTTTGCCATCCTTCTTATCCGCCAAATACTTGGGGCGGTTCCGCTTCCAGTGACCAGTCCCTTTGCAGTAGAAGCACTTAGTCTCAGGCTTAGGACCAGACTTGGGCTTCTTCACTTGAGCAGCAACTTGCTTGCCGTTCTTCTTGAAGTTCCCCTTCTTCCGTTTGCCCTTTTCTTGAAACTAGTGGTCTTGTCTACCATCAACACTTGATATTTTTCTTGATTTCTACCTTCGTTGATTTTAGCATTACGAAGAGCTTGGCAATCGTTTCTGTTATCCCTTGCATATCATAGTTCATCATGAAGTTCTACTAACTTGGTGATGGTGACTAGAGAATTCTGTCAATCACTATTTTATCTGGAAGATTAACTCCCACTTGATTCAAGCGATTGTAGTACCCAGACAATCTGAGCACATGCTCACTGCTTGAGCTATTCTTCTCCATCTTTTAGCTATAGAACTTGTTGGAGACTTCATATCTCTCAACTCCGGTATTTGCTTGAAATATTAACTTCAACTCCTGGAACATCTCATATGGTCCATGACGTTCAAAACGTCTTTGAAGTCCCTATTCTAAGCCGTTTAAGCATGGTGCACTAAACTATCAAGTAGTCATCATATTGAGCTAGCCAAATGTTCATAACATCTGCATCTGCTCCTACAATAGGTTTGTCACCTAGTGGTGCATCAAAGACATAATTTTTCTGTGCAGCAATGAGGATAATCCTCAGATCACGGATCCAATCTGATGGAGTCATATACCTAGGGTAGGGTCGCAGACCTGATCTAAGTACCCTACCCAAGGACACCCGTAGAAGTGATCACCTTCCAGTCGACCTACGAGGGACTCACTCGACTGACTCGAAGGACTCGACCACGAAGACTCACTCGACCACCAGAAGGTCAAGAGGCACTCTGCACTGCAACAGTCTGTAATTAAGTAGACTTTATGATAGTTAAGACACTTTATGTGGGACGTTACCAGTAACGCCCCAGACTTAATGTACCTTAAACCCTTCATTACGTGGGTTGGCTGGGGTCCTGGCGCACTCTATATAAGCCACCCCCCTCCACAGGCAGAAGGGTTCGGCACCCTGTAATCCATAAACACATAATCCACTCGACCGCCTCCGGGCTCCGAGACGTAGGGCTTTTACTTCCTCCGAGAAGGGCCTGAACTCGTACATCTCTTGTGTTTACAACCTCTTCATAGCTAGGACCTTGCCTCTCCATACCTACCCTCCACTCTACTGTCAGACTTAGAACCACGACAGTTGGCGCCCACCTTGGGGCGGGTGTTTTAGCGATTTTGTGGAGAAGTTGCGATTCTTCCAAGTACTTTCATCATGGTGGCTGCTGGAGTTTTGGTCGAGGGTCGAGAGATCCGCCTCGGTGCTCTCACCTTCGTCGCCGACGACTCCGCCTGGCTCCAAGAAGCTCCACTCGACGTCGATGCGCTCCCCGTCCGCGGTGCGACGCATTTTCGCGCATGTGTCCGCGGTGTTCTGCTGCGGCAACCGTCGACCCCATATCGGTCGACTCCCCTATCGACCACCCTCCCGGTCTCCCGCCAGCGCAAGCGCTCGGGTCGGTCGAGGCTTCAGCGGTGGGTGAGGCACGCGGTGGCTCGCCAGACGGCCACCACCCAAGTTGCGGCAATCGAGCCCGACGAATCTCTCTACGGCCTGTTCGATCTGTCGACTGGCTCCGTAGAGACCGCATCCGAATGCGATAGCAGTGATCCAGCGGCGGAAATCCTGATGGTCGACGGGCCTCGCAGCCCCCCTGGCTTCGCCCGTGATGGTGGGGCAGGCGATGGAGGCGACCCCGCATGAGACCACGAAGAGTACCAACCCGAGCCACTCGACTCTCTGCAAAGAGAGGAACTTCGCCGCAGGAACATGGATGCCCTGCGTACTCCCATCGCAGGAGAAACCCCCGAGGCTCGCGCCTTGGAGGAGGCACGTTTGGCTAATTTGGCCGAACGCGCTCGCCTGGAGAATCTTCAGCGAGCACTCGACGAGCGCGCGCGGCAACGAGTTCCCGATGCCAATCGACGTCAACTCTTCCCGCCGACTCAGGTATATCGAACCCCAATCCAGAATTTAGCAGTTGCGACCCGTATAGTAGAGTCCATCCAGCCCTCTCAGTCGGAAGCTGGCAGAGGCTTGATGCAGATCAGGGATCTGCTCCGGGCAGCAGGAGATCAGAATTCAGCCGTGTCGCAGTCGCCCAACAGAATTCACAGTCGATCCGTCGCTGCGAATACGGTTCAGTCGGCTCACAGTCCCAGATCGCCTCCTCGGCGTGAAGGACGCGAGAATCGGTGAGACCAATATGGAGACCGACACGACCGAGTTGATAGGCGTCGAGTGCCCACTTCCCCTCCGAGGGGTGGGTCTTACGCTCCTCGGCAGCAAGATGACAGACGTCAGCCCAGTGCGGGGCGAAGAGTTCCAGTCGACCCCAGAGAACCAGGCTTCGACGCGCGATCCATTATCGTGCAAGGCTTGGTCGACCGGAACAGAGCTCATCGAGGTGGACTCGACAGAGATGCGCCCACGAGCAGTCGAGTGCATGTTTCTGGTCCGGAATGTTTCAGCAGAGCTATCAGAACCGTAGTGATTCCTCCCAATTTCAGGTTGGCAACAGGAGTCAGCAAGTTCACCGATGAGTCTAAGCCTGAAACTTGGCTTGAGGACTACCGAGTGGCAGTTCAGATTGGTGGTGGGAATGACGAGGTGGCCATGAAGCATTTGCCCCTCATGTTGGAAGGTTCTGCCAGGGCGTGGTTGACCCAGTTACCTCCTAGCAGCATTTACACTTGGGAAGATCTATCCCGAGTGTTCGTCAGAACGTTTGAGGGAACTTGCAAGCGACCGGCTGGATTGACGGAGCTGCAAGTCTGCGTGCAGAAGACCAATGAGACTCTCAGGGAGTATATTCAGAGATGGATCACTTTGCACCATACTGTGGAGAATGTGTCTGATCATCAGGTAGTCTGCGCCTTCAAGGATGGTGTCAAGAACAGAGAATTGAGTTTGAAATTTGGTCGAACCGGAGACATGACCTTGAGTCGGATGATGGAGATTGCTACCAAGTACGCCAATGGCGAAGAAGAAGACCGACTCCGAAGCGGCAAGCACAAGCCGAGCCAGTCGGAGAAGGGAAACACCAGTCGGAAACAGAAGCGGAAGGCTGAACCGGCAGCTCCTGGAGAGGCTCTGGCCGTGGCTCATGGAAAGTTCAAAGGGAAACCAAAAGGATCCTGGAACCCTAAGAAGGTAAAGGATAAATAAGGGAATAACGTGATGGATATGCCGTGTCACATCCACACGAAGAAAGACGAAGAGGGGAATATCATTTACCCAAAGCATACCACTCGCCAATGTCGACTCCTGATCCAGCAGTTTCAAGGAAAACAGTCTAAAGACAAGGAAAAGGAGTCGGACAAGGCCGAAGACAAGGAGGACAGTGAGGAAGAATATCCGCATGTCAACTCCACTCTGATGATCTTTGCAGATGTGGAAAGCAAGAGTCGATTGAAAGTCATTAACCGTGAGGTGAACATGGTTACCCCAGCAAAAGCAAATTATCTGAGATGGTCCCAAATACCCATCACATTCGACCAATCTGATCACCCGACTCATATTGCCACCCCTGGGAGGCAAGCTTTGGTGGTCGATCCAGTTGTCGAAGGCACTCGACTGACAAAAGTGCTGATGGACGGTGGTAGCGGGCTGAATTTGTTGTATGCAGACACACTGAAAGGAATGGGCATTCCGATGTCCCGACTGAGCACCAGTAACATGAGCTTTCATGGAGTTATACCAGGGAAGAAAGCCAAGTCACTCGGCCAAATAGCTCTTGACGTGGTGTTTGGTGATTCGAAACATTTTCGCAAAGAGAAGTTGACGTTTGAGGTCGTGGATTTTCAGAGTGCATATCATGCCATTTTGGGGAGACCAGCTTATGCACGGTTCATGGCTCGACCATGTTACGTGTACCTCAAATTGAAGATGCCCGGCCCCAAAGGAGTGATCACTGTCACCGGTGATCAGAAAAAGGCAGAAGAGTGCTTCTAGAAGGGCTCAAAGATTGCCGATTCCCAGGTGACAGCGGTCGAGTTTGAAGAATACAAGCAAAACGCAGATCCGAGTGATTTGCTGCGATCCAAGAAACCCGCCACAGAATCTGCATTTCAGTCGTCCGGTGAGACGAAGCCTGTTCACATTCATCAAAATGCCAACCTCATAAGGTATGATATCAAGCTCAATCCATCAAAGTGCACATTCGGAGTTCCTGGTGGCAAGTTACTCGGTTTTCTCGTTTCCGAGCGAGGGATCGACGCTAATCCAGAAAAGATCGGCACTATTCTCCGAATGAAATGCCCTGTGCGAGTGCACGATGTCCAGAAGCTTACTGGATGCTTGGCCGCATTAAGTCGATTCATCTCACGACTCGGTGAAAAGGCATTGCCTCTTTACCGACTAATGAAGAAGGCAGACAAGTTCGAGTGGACTCCAGAAGCTGATGCAGTGTTTGCCGAGCTAAAAGCTCTGCTCTCCACCCAGCCGGTGCTTGCTGCTCCGATCAGCAAAGAGCCTCTGTTGCTCTATATCGCAGCCACAGGACAAGTCGTCAGTACAGTGCTTACGGTCGAGCGTTAAGAAGAAGGAAAAGCTTTCAAAGTTCAGCGCCCAGTGTATTATTTGTCTGAAGTCTTGACTCCATCCAAGCAGAGATATCCTCATTATCAGAAGCTTGTGTATGGAATATACATGACCACAAAGAAGGTTGCTCATTATTTCTCTGATCATTTCATCACAGTCGTCAGCGACGCTCCACTATCAGAGATTTTGCACAACAGAGATGCAACTGGTCGAGTGGCGAAATGGGCGATTGAACTTCTTCCCCTTGATATCAAGTTTGAGGCAAAGAAAGCCATTAAGTCCCAGGCAATAGCAGATTTCCTCGCCGAGTGGATTGAACAGCAGCAGCCGACTGAAGTTCACTCGGAGCATTGGACCATGTTCTTTGATGGCTCTAAGATGTTGAATGGTTCCGGTGCTGGGGTTATCCTGGTTTCCCCCAGAGGAGATAAGCTCAGATATATGCTCCAGATTCACTTTGATTCCTCCAACAATGAGGCAGAGTATGAGGCCCTTTTATACGGATTGCGCATGGCCATTTCACTCGGCGTCCGTCGCCTGATGGTCTATGGCGATTCAGATTTAGTGGTCAACCAAGTGATGAAGGAGTGGGACGTGAGAAGCCCAGCCATGACTGGATACTGCAGTGTAGTGAGGAAGCTGGAAAAGAAGTTCGAAGGGTTGGAGCTCCATCATATACCCCGACTGAAAAATCAAGCAGCTGATGATCTAGCAAAGATAGGTTCCAAGAGAGGAGCCATTCCGAGTGGTGTGTTCTTGGAACATATACACACTCCGTCAGTCAAAGAAGATCCTTTCACCGAAGAAGCTCCACAGCCCAAGAGTGTCACGGATCCGACTGAGGTTGAAGTCCCAGCAGTGGTCGACTTGGTCATGGAGGTCTTGGTGGTCATTCCCGACTGGACAGTTCCATATATCGCGTATATCCTGAGAAAAGAGCTTCCGGAGGATGAGGAAGAGGCTCGACAGATCGCCCGTCGATCTAAAGCCTTTACCGTAATCAAAGGACAGTTATACAGAGAAAGCGCGACTGGAGTTGGTCAGAAGTGCATATCACCAGAAGAAGGTCGAATCATCCTTAATGATATCCACTCGGGGACCTGTGGTCATCATGCGTCCTCTCGGACTATCGTGGCCAAAGCATACCGAGCCGGATTTTACTGGCCAAAGGCGAATGATATGGCAAAGGAAATAGTGGATAAGTGCGAAGGATGTCAGTTCTACTCGAATATGTCACACAAGCCTGCATCGGCTCTGAAGACCATTCCGCTCGTCTGGCCTTTCGCAGTATGGGGGTTGGACATGGTCGGTCCTTTGAGAACAGGTCGAAGTGGCTTCACGCATGTACTGGTGGCAGTCGACAAGTTCACCAAGTGGATTGAGGCTAAACCAATCAAGAACCTTGACGCCGGTACTGTTGTTAGCTTCATAAGGGAACTGATATTCAGATATGGAGTCCCGCACAACATCATTACGGATAATGGGTCGAACTTTGACTCGGAAGAATTCAGGGATTTCTGCAACTCTCAAGGCACACGGGTCGACTATGCTTCAGTCGCCCATCCGCAGTCGAATGGACAAGCAGAGCGAGCCAATGGCCTGATTCTCAAGGGATTGAAACCCCGACTGATGCGTGATCTCAAGCATGCGGCTGGAGCGTGGGTCGACGAACTTCCCTCGGTGCTTTGGGGACTGCGAACCACACCTAATCGATCGACCGGAAGAACTCCATTCTTCTTGGTCTACGGAGCTGAAGCAGTCTTGCCGAGTGATCTTCTCCACAATGCTCCTCGAGTTGAAATCTACAACGACGCAGAAGCCGAACAAGCACGGCAGGATGCAGTCGACCTTTTAGAGGAAGAAAGGGAGATGGCTCTGATCCAATCGACCATCTACCAACAAGATTTGCGTCGTTTCCACGCCAGAAATGTGAGGGGTCGAGCCTTCCAGGAAGGAGATTTAGTTCTCCGAGTGGATTAGAAGAAACAACACAAGCTTGCCCCTTCTTGGGAAAGGACCCTTCATCGTCACCAAAGTTCTCCACAACGGGGCGTACCGTCTTTACAACGTCGAACATAATATCGACGAGCCCCGAGCTTGGAACGCGGAACTACTCCGCCCATTTTACACTTAAGTTTATCACTCGGATGAGTTACAATAAAGTACTCCTGTAGTTCATGGATTTCAAAATAATAGTGGCATAGTTCCTCCATAATTTTTGTCACCTTTTATTTTGTCCAATAAAATTTTCCCCTCAGTGGGTGACTTAGCCGCGAATCCGTTTCGCCTAAGTTTGTAAAAATCCTTACCGAGTGGTGAGCCAGACTCCCACTCGGAGGCTTAGCTGCGAATCCGTTTCGCCTAAGATTAAATAAAATCCTACCGAGTGAAGACCAGACCTCTCACTCGGGGGCTTAGCTGCAGCCCAGTGCTCGCCTAAGTTACCAAAATCCTACCGAGTGGTGAGCCAGACTCCCACTCGGAGGCTTAGCTGCGAATCCGTTTCGCCTAAGATTAAATAAAATCCTACCGAGTGAAGAGCAAACCTCTCACTCGGGGGCTTAGCTGCAGCTCAGTGCTCGCCTAAGATATAAAAATCCTACCGAGTGAAGAGCAAACCTCTCACTCGGGGGCTTAGCTGCAGCTCAGTGCTCGCCTAAGATATAAAAATCCTACCG
>NC_041380.1:399494638-399521640 GCF_002162155.2 Triticum dicoccoides
GAGTGAAGAGCAAACCTCTCACTCGGGGGCTTAGCTGCAGCTCAGTACTCGCCTAAGATATAAAAATCCTACCGAGTGAAGAGCAAACCTCTCACTCGGGGGCTTAGCTGCAGCCCAGTGCTCGCCTAAGATATAAAAATCCTACCGAGTGAAGAGCAAACCTCTCACTCGGGGGCTTAGCTGCAGCCTAGTGCTCGCCTAAGATGTAAAAATCCTACCGAGTGAAGAGCAAACCTCTCACTCGGGGGCTTAGCTGCAGCCCAGTGCTCGCCTAAGTGGATTAAGGAATAAGTCGACTGCAGTGAGCGTCTTGCTTTGAACCTGCAAAAGACATTTCAAGCCAAAGGCAATCATATTCAAACATCAAATTCAAGTTCGGAACGATACCTAAAAGGAACCGAAAGCGCTCAGGCACTAAGCATGTTAGGGTTTATCGGTTACAACTCCACTCGGCATACCGAGGCAAATTTAAAGCGTCGAGCTTAAAAGAAGTTTTTTACCCCTCCTGCGGAGGGCTGGAAGGTGCAACAAACTCATCAAGATCAATTCCATCTGCGATCCGAGTGGCAGCAGCAATGAAAGTTTCCATAAAGGACCTGAAGTCGTGTTTCTTGGTGTTGGCCACCCGGAGGGCCGCCAGCTTGTCTTCTCGCGCATCTTTGCAGTGGACTCGGGCCAGACACAGAGCAACATCTGCACCGCACCGAGCCGAGGATTTTTTCCACTCCTGCACTCGACCCGGGACCGTGTTCAAGCGAGCCATCAGCGACTCGAGGTCGTTCTGGAGTGTCTCCCCGGGCCAGAGCATCGAGTCGATGCGAGATGTGGCGACCTTCAGCCTTGCAAGATAGTCCACGACAGCTACAACACGGGACTCCAGTCGGAAAACATTCATGGCAACTTCGTTGTTCATCGGAGAATTGACGGGGTCAAGGTTTGGTTCTAGCCGGCTAGTCTCTTCTTCAAAGTCTTGACAAAATTCTGCAAGGGCGATCACCGAGTCAAAGCAATGGTCGAATGGAAAAATCACAGTTGAAAATGATTGTTGAGCGTAAAGGTTTACCTTCAAGCATAAGAAACAGCTTCTTGGCAAGACCACTCAGGAAGGCCTCCAGATCATTTTTCTTCCCAAGAGCAGCTTTCAGATTGGTATTTTCTTGTTCAAGCTTGGTGACTGAAGCTAACTTCTCGTCAGCAAGCTTGATCTTCTCAGCTAGTTCAAGGTCTTTTTTCCGTTGGGCCTCCTTCACCTTACCTGCAAGTTACAGCAAGATCAGATTTTGAAACAAATAAAGGGAAAAAGCAGTCGTCGAGGCCTCACCAAACATACCTTTGGTCTCCTCCTTTGCCTTCGTCAGATTCTCCTGAGCCAGCTTCAAATCCAGCTCGAGCTGAATGTGCTTGTTTTCCAGTTCAGTGTAGCGAGCCGCGAGGTCACAGGATCTCTGCGAAGAATCAATCGACTAAATGTCAAAGATAATTCACTTCCGAGTGGAAAAGGAAAAATCATGCGTTTCTAAGACTACAGCCGAATACAAGCATTCGACCGTAGTCTCGGGGACTACACCCAGTGGGTGCACTCAGCGTGCCCCCACTAATCCTATTGAAGACAGAGTCGACCAGTCGACCTCAAAAAAAAAGATGTATTCTTTAAGACTGTAATCGACTGCAAGCAGTCGACCACAGTCTCGGGGACTACACCCAGTGGGTGCACTCAGCGTGCCCCCACCGGTTTGCGAAATCCATTCGCCATAGTCGAATGACGGAAAGACCGAACTTATAAAGCCTAAGGCCGACTACCAGACTGCCAGCAGTCGACCTTAGCCTTGGGGACTACACCCAGTGGGTGCACTCAGCGTGCCCCCACCGGTTCCGCCATAGTCGAATGACGGAAAGACTGAACTTATAAAGCCTAAGGCCGACTGCCAGCAGTTGACCTTAGCCTTGGGGACTACACCCAGCGGGTGCACTCAGCGTGCCCCCGCTAGTACGGAGTTTAAATCGACACACCCAGTGGGTGATTACTATAAATTCTGGAAAGAGAAGTTTTTTGATAGCATATCCTAACAGAACAAGCGGTGGTCGACTGACCTGAACATTGCTTTGAAGGGCGGAACTGGCGTCGTAAGCTGCCTGGCTCGCATCCCGGATGGTCTTCAACTGCTCCATCATAATCCCTGCCTGGCATATCGCCTCCTTCGCGGCGCCAGCTTGGTCCTCCGGGACGTGGTGCGTCGTGAAGAGGGAGGGCTGCAGAGCACTCGTCAGCGGATCTGCGAAGGACACAGTGTGTCGAGTGGTGTTCTCCTCCTCCGCGACCAGAGTCTCAGGCACCGTCACATCCTGGGGCACCCTGCCGGCAGACGCTTTCCTACTCCTTCTGTGCTTCAGCGGTTCTTCATCTTCATCATCATCAGGGAGAGTGATAACAACATCGGATGGAGCTACAGAAAAGAATCAGAATTAGAGATCACGAGTCAGTCGACTAGAAACGGTGTTAAGAGTATAGTACCAGGTTTTGAGGTTGCTGCGTCCTCCATCTCATGGTCGTCAGCCCGGGCTGAGGTCTCAGAAGTAGCAGCACTGCAACCCCAAAGAATCAGTCGACTAACTCCAGCGCCAACCAGAGATAAAGTTCGCACAAAACAAGAAGACTTAAGCAGCATGATTACCCTCATATGGTGGGGATGGACACATTCATCTTCGGCAGGAGCTTGGTCGGCTTTGACGGGGCCACCCTGGGCTGCTTCGACGCCTTTTCAGTCGGCGCCGGAGAGGTGGTCCGAGGGCGCTTGGTCGACTGTGTAACAGTCGCAACCCCCTTGCCACGTTCAGTCGCAGGGTCATGGACAAGCTTCGACCGCCTTTCCGAGCGCGGTGGTGCGACCTCCTCCTCCTCCTCTTCTTCGTCCTCATCATCATCATCATCATCATCGTCATCGTCATCATCATCCTCAGCGGCGTCCGAGTCCCACTCCTCCTCCTGGCTCTCGCCCCCGCTCGCTTCTCCCTCCTTAGTCGAAGCATGTGCTCCATTGGGCATCGAGTACAGCTCAGTGAGGGCCTGATAGACATCAAGACAAAGATCAGTCGACCGATCAGCAGAGAAAACAGGAATACAATGGGGAGTGGAGCAGACATACCTTGTTTGGATCACTGTGGTGGTCGAGTGGAGGAATCCTTCTGGCTCCACGAGGGTTATCCTTGTTCCCGGTAACAACGGCCATCCACCTTTCCAGAGTGGCATCGTCGACTGCTTCTGGATTGACCCGAGTCTCATCCTCAGTCCCGCGGTACAACCACATGCAATGGCTCCGGAACTGAAGAGGCTGGATATGACGCCTAAGAAAAACCTCCAGGAGATCCATACCCGTCACTCCCTCCCGAACCAACTGAACTACACGCTCCATCAGCATCTTCACGTCAGCTTTCTCCTCCGGAATCACCTTCAGAGAGGAGGGCTTGTTCACTCGGCCCATGGTGAACTGAGGGAGTCCACTCGACTGCCCCGGCGTCGGCTGATCCTGGCAGTAGAACCAGGTCGACTGCCAGCCTCTAACTGACTCGGGAAATGTCATGGCTGGGAAGGTACTCTTGTTCCTCACCTGGATCCCCAGACCCCCGCACATTTGGACAACTTGGGTTTTTTCGTCGCCTGGGCTCGCCTTCTTCACGGTCTGAGAGCGACACGTGAATATGTGCTTGAACAAGCCCCAATGCGGTCGACAACCCAGAAAACTCTCACACATGGACACAAACGCGGCAAGATAGGCAATAGAATTCGGGGTGAAGTGGTGGAGTTGCGCTCCAAAGAAGTTCAAGAAACCGCGGAAGAAAACGCTCGGCGGCAAAGAAAATCCGCGGTCGACATGGGTAGCCAGAAGCACTCACCCTCTTCCGGCTGGGGCTGCCACTCTTTCCCCGGAAGCCTCGCAGCTCCATGAGGGATCAGGCCCTCGTTGGCCATGTCGAGGAGATCCTTCTCCGTGATGGTCGACTGGATCCACTCTCCCTGGACCCAGCCTTTCGGCAGGCGAGATCTAGACGAAGACCCACCACGACTGGTGGATCTCCCCTTCGCCTTCTCCGTCGCCGACGCCTTCTTCGCGCGTTCCAACGCCGCCGTCTTCTCCTTGACCATGGCTGTCGGCGGGACGCGCGAGGGGAAGTTGTGCGGAGGCGAGAGCGAGCGCGTTGGGCGGAGACGAAGGGAGCAGAGAGAGAATGCTGAGGGGAAGTTGTTCAAAAAACCCTCGCCGGGCGCATTTATAAGATCCCTTCCGAGTGGATGACAGGTGGGCCCGGTCGATCTAATCATATCCTGAACAGTTACGCGGACGCGATACGTGGCGAAAAAAGCGGCGCGGGGATCGAGGCGTCTATGCCCTGTCCCGTCCGAACACCGCGGTCCGTCCCGCTTCGCGCGCTTCCCCAAATTTCACATCCCGCGGAATCCGCGAACGGCAGATCGGTCTGCCAGACGCGGGATTTCCTACGATCCGTCGCTCAGAAATCGGCGAAGTCCAAAAGATCACTCGACGAAGGGAAAGAATGGATCGAGTCGACTGAAGGAAAGTTGCTCACTATCAAACAAAGAGATTTTTTAGTTCAAAACAACGCACGACCAGTATGCGAAGGCTAATCGGGAACAACATCGACTCCTTCATCACTCAAGCCTCAATCCATTCGGGGGCTAATGATGGAGTCATATACCTAGGGTAGGGTCGCAGACCTGATCTAAGTACCCTACCCAAGGACACCCGTAGAAGAGATCACCTTCCAGTCGACCTACGAGGGACTCACTCGACTGACTCGAAGGACTTGACCACGAAGACTCACTCGACCACCAGAAGGTCAAGAGGCACTCTGCACTGTAACTGTCTGTAATTAAGTTGACTTTATGATAGTTAAGACACTTTATGTGGGACATTACCAGTAACGCCCCAGACTTAATGTACCTTAAACCCTTCATTACGTGGGTTGGCTGGGGTCCTAGCGCACTCTATATAAGCCACCCCCCTCCACAGGCAGAAGGGTTCGGCACCCTGTAATCCATAAACACATAATCCACTCGACCGCCTCCGGGCTCCGAGACGTAGGGCTTTTACTTCCTCCGAGAAGGGCCTGAACTCGTACATCTCTTGTGTTTACAACCTCTTCATAGCTAGGACCTTGCCTCTCCATACCTACCCCCCACTCTACTGTCAGACTTAGAACCACGATACAATCCGCATCATTGCTACTAACATTTTTCAACTGAATTTTCTCTAAGAACATATCAAAAATAAAACAGGAGAGCTAAACACGAGCTATTGATTTACAACATAGATATGCTAATACTACCAGGACTAAGTTCATGATAAATTAAAGTTCAATTAATCATATTACTTAAGAACTCCCACTTAGACAGACATCCCTCTAATCTTCTAAGTGATCACGTGATCCATATCAACTAAACCATGTCCGATCATCACATGAGATGGAGTAGTTTCAATGGTGAACATCACTATGTTGATCATATCTACTATATGATTCACGCTCGACCTTTCGGTCTCCGTGTTCCGAGGCCATATCTGTTATATGCTAGGCTCGTCAAGTTTAACCTGAGTATTCCGCGTGTGCAACTGTTTTGCACTCGTTGTATTTGAACGTAGAGCCTATCACACCCGATCATCACGTGGTGTCTCAGCACGAAGAACTTTCGCAATGGTGCATACTCAGGGAGAACACTTGTACCTTGATAATTAGTAAGAGATCATCTTATAAAGCTACCGTCGAACTAAGCAAAATAAGATGTATAAAAGATAAACATCACATGCAATCAAAATATGTGACATGATATGGCCATCATCATCTTGTGCCTTTGATCTCCATCTCCAAAGCATCGTCATGATCTCCATCATCACCGGCATGACACCATGATCTCCATCATCTTGATCTATATCAATGTGTCGTCACATGGTTGTATCGCCAACAATTGCTCTTGCAACTATTGCTATCGCATAGCGATAAAGTAAAGCAATTATTTGGCGCTTGCATCTTATGCAATAGAGAGATAACCATAAGGCTTTTGCCAGTTGCCGATAACTTCAACAAAACATGATCATCTCATACAACAACTTATATCTCATCACGTCTTGGCCATATCACATCACAACATGCCCTGCAAAAACAAGTTAGACGTCCTCTACTTTGTTGTTGCAAGTTTTACGTGGCTGCTACGGGCTGAGCAAGAACTGTTCTTACCTACGCATCAAAACCACAACGATAGTTTGTCAAGTTGGTGTTGTTTTAACCTTCGCAAGGACCGGGCGTAGCCACACTCGGTTCAACTAAAGTTGGAGAAACTGACACCCGCCAGCCACCTGTGTGCAAAGCACGTCGGTAGAACCAGTCTCGCGTAAGCGTACGCGTAATGTCGGTCCGGGCCGCTTCATCCAACAATACCGCCGAACCAGAGTGTGACATGCTGGTAAGCAGTATGACTTATATCGCCCACAACTCACTTGTGTTCTACTCGTGCATATTACATCAACGCATAAAACCAGGCTCGGATGCCACTGTTGGGGAACGTAGTAATTTCAAAAATTTCCTACGCACACGCAAGATCATGGTGATGCATAGCAACGAGAGGGGAGAGTGTTGTCTACGTACCCTCGTAGATCGAAAGCGGAAGCGTTAGCATAACACGGTTGATGTAGTCGTACGTCTTCACGACCCGACCGATCAAGCACCGAAACTACGGCACCTCCGAGTTCTAGCACGCGTTCAGCTCGATGACGATCCCTGGACTCCGATCCAGCAGAATGTCGGGGAAGAGTTCCGTCAGCACAACGGCGTGGTGACGATCTTGATGTTCTACCGTCGTAGGGTGTGACGCCCGGATAATTAAGCTACAGTGAACCTCTGCTAATGATGCCATGTCACCTCGATTATAGTTGCTAATCTCGAGTTAGTTCGAAACCGATTCAAATTCAAGATTTTAATTAAAGACAAACAATAAAAGTTTTCAAAAATTAAAACTAAAATGTTCGGTGGTTGTCAAATATTACAAAGGTAATTGTGGTGAAGTAAATACATTTTTGGAAAATGTCTAAATAACTTAAACTGATTTAAAACAGAAAAGTAAATAAATAAAAGAAAAGAAAAGAAAACTAAAACAAAAAAGGGGGGGAAGCCCCCCCGGACCAGGCGGCCCAGCTCAACCCGGCCACAGCCCCTGCCTCCCTGGACCGCCACCAGCCTGGTCGGCCCAGCCGACCCATCTCCTCGCACCGCACCCCCCCCCATTCCTGTTCGTCAGACGCGCGCCGCTACAGGGCGCGGTCGCCACCGAACCCGCTCGCCGGCGTCGAGGTGGATAAGGACGCCGACGCCGCGCCCCCTCGGTCTCTCCTCCCACTCGCCCCCACTCTCCCCTCGGTCCTTGCGCCTTCCCCCTCAGATCCACCGCGCTCCCCCTCGTTCCCCTCCGTAACCGAGCGCCGCCGTCACCATGGCTGCGCCATAGCCGCGGCCACCGGCCACCCCGCGCCTCGCTAGCACGTCCACAAGACGCGCCGACGACCTCTACCTCGGCTACGCCTCGCCATCGAGCTCGAGGAGCACCGCATGCCACGGATCGAGTCATCTGCTTCCTCGATGGCCGCCGGCGATCCCCTTCCTCCCCGGCGAGCTCTGCTGCTCCTAAGCCACCAAGGGTCTTTCTTGACCGCTCGGTGAGCTCCACTCCGTCCTCTCCCCTCTCCTTCTTCGCCTCACTGCGCCCTAGCTAGCTGCCGCCGAAGCACCCGAGCGCCCCGTCGCGGATCTCGTCGCCGGCGCCCTTCCGGTGACCAAATGGTCACGGGGCCGAGCCCCTTGTGCTCAGCGCGTCGCGCAGCTCCCCCCTGGCCTTCCCGTTAGCCCCGAAGCGCGTTGAGTCGCCGTGGTCGTCTCACGCCCGAACCACCTCACCGGCGATGAGCTCGCCACGCTCGTTTCCGGCCACCACTGCCCGCGCAACCACCACCAACCTACGCGTCGTCGTCTCGCCGTTCTAACGCGCCCGGCCGCGCTCGCTTTGGTGCTCCATAGCACGATTCCGGCCAACTCCGGCAAGGCACCGCCACTGTTTTGGTCGCCGGAGTCACTCCGGCGCCGGCCGCTAACGTGACTGGCCTGGGGCCACCCCAGAGCCACTGCCAGTGGGCCCTGTCGGTCCTAGTTGACTGGGTTGACCCAGTCAACTGCTGACATGGCAGCTACTGCCACTGACATGCGGGCCCCATGTCTTAAACGAATAAAAATAAATAGATAAATTGCTAATTAATTAAATTAGTTAATTATAAACACTAATCTCTCACTGACTACCGGGCCCCACCCACTAATTAACCCATTTTAGTTAGTTTTAAGACTCTGTTAAGGCCCTTGACAATGACATGTGGGTCCCGCTGGACCCACCTGTCTGATTTGACTGGTCAACTAACCAGTTGACCTGCCGACATCACTCTGATGTCATGCCTATGTCATCACACACTGTTTTGGATAATGTTGGAATTAAATATATAATTAAAATCAGAAAATGATTTAAATCTTTATAAAATCATATCTTTTAATCCTTAACTCGGATGAAAATACTTTCTACATGAAAGTTGCTCAGAACGACGAGACGAACCCGGATATGCAGCCCGTTCGTCCACCACACACCTCTAACATACCAATCACGCAACTTTCCCCCTCCGGTTCATCTGTCCGAAAACGCGAAACACCGGGAATACTTTCCCGGATGTTTCCCCCCTTCATCGGTATCACCTACTACCGCGATTGGGCACACCTAGCATCGTTACTTGTCATGTCATGCATCGATATGCATTTGTTTGCATTGTATTCATTGTTTCTTCCCCCTCTTCTCTCCGGTAGACTACGAGACCGACGCTGCTGCTGCCCAGTTCGACTACGGAGTTGACGACCCCTCTCTCTTGCCAGAGCAACCAGGCAAGCCCCCCCCCTTGATCACCAGATATCGCCTACTCTTCTCTATACTGCTTGCATTAGAGTAGTGTAGCATGTTACTGCTTTCCGTTAATCCTATTCTGATGCATAGCCTGACCTTGTTACTACATCTGTTGATACCTTACCTGCAATCCTAAATACTTAGTATAGGATGCTAGTTTATCATCATTGGCCCTACATTCTTGTTAGTCTGCCTTGCTATACTATTGGGCCGTGATCACTCGGGAGGTGATCACGGGTATATACTATACATACATACATACTATACAGATGGTGACTAAAGTCGGGTCAGCTCGAAGAGTACCCGCGAGTGATTCACGGATTGGGGGCTGAAAGGACCTTTGTCCCGACGGCCCTCTGTGTGGATCTTTGTGGCGGAGCGACAGGGCAGGTTGAGACCGCCTAGGAGAGAGGTGGGCCTGGCCCTGTTCGGCGTTCGCGGATACTTAACACGCTTAACGAGATCTTGGTATTTGATCTGAGTTGGCTACGAGCCTATACGCACTAACCAACTACGTGGGAAAGATATGGGCACTCGGCGTCGTGGTATCAGCCGAAGCACTTCGTGACGCCAGCGACTGAGTGGCGCGCGCCGGATTGGAACGTAAGCCTGCTCTTGTATTAAGGGGGCTAGTTCCGCTTTCGGCCGCGTACGCAACGTGCAGGTGTGCTATGGGCGATGGGCCCAGACCCCTGTGCGCTTAGGTTTAGACCGGCGTGCTGGCCTCTCTGTTGTGCCTAGGTGGGGCTGCGACGTGTTGATCTTCCGAGGCCGGGCATGACCCAGGAAAGTGTGTCCGGCCAAATGGGATCAAGCGTGTTGGGTAAGATGGTGCACCCCTGCAGGGAAGTAAATCTATTCGAATAGCCGTGATCTTCGGTAACAGGACGACTTGGAGTTGTACCTTGACCTTATGACAACTAGAACTGGATACTCAATAAAACACACCCTTCCAAGTGCCAGATACAACCGGTGGTCGCTCTCTCTCAGGGATACAAGGAGGGGATCGCCGGGTAGGTTTATGCTATGCGATGCTACTGGAGATGTTACTTGGAGTTGCTACTTGGAGATGCTACTTGGAGGACTTCAATCTACTCTCTTCTACATGCTGCAAGATGGAGGCTGCCAGAAGCGTAGTCTTTGATAGGACTAGCTATCCCCCTCTTATTCTGGCATTCTGCAGTTCAGTCCACTGATATGGCCTCCTTACACATATACCCATGCATATGTAGTGTAGTTCCTTGCTTGCGAGTACTTTGGATGAGTACTCACGGTTGCTTTCTTCCCCCCTTTTTCCCCTTTTCCTTTCTTTCTGGTTGTCGCAACCAGATGCTGGAGTCCAAGAGCCAGACGCCACCGTCGACGATGACTCCTACTACACCGGAGGTGCCTACTACTACGTGCAGCCCACTGACGACGACCAGGAGTAGTTAGGAGGATCCCAGGCAGGAGGCCTGCGCCTCTTTCGATCTGTATCCCAGTTTGTGCTAGCCTTCTTAAGGCAAACTTGTTTAACTTATGTCTGTACTCAGATATTGTTGCTTCCGCTGACTTGTCTATGATCGAGCACTTGTATTCGAGCCCTCGAGGCCCCTGGCTTGTATTATGATGCTTGTATGACTTATTTATGTTTTAGAGTTGTGTTGTGATATCTTCCCGTGAGTCCCTGATCTTGATCGTACACATTTGCGTGCATGATTAGTGTACGATTGAATTCTGGTTGTCACATAGGGCTTCGCCTAAGCACTGCTACAATACTATCGAGGATTATGGAGGAGGAGGGCACCGCACACGGCTAATAGATCTCAAGGATCAATTGTTGTGTCTATGGGGTGCCCCCTGCCCCCGTATATAAAGGAGCAAGGGGGGAGGCGGCCGGCCTAGGAGGGCGCGCCAAAGGGGGAGTCCTACTCCCACCGGGAGTAGGACTCCTCCTTCCCTTGTTGGAGTAGGAGAGAAGGAAAGAGGGGGAGAGGAACGACGAAAAGGGGGCTGCTCCCCTTGTCCAATTTGGACCAGAGGGGGGGCGCGCGCCTCCTTCCTTTTGTCCTCTCTCCTCTATTCCCGTATGGCCCAATAAAGCCCATATACTTCCCGGCGAATTCCCGTAACTCTCCGGTACTCCAAAAAATACCCGAATCACTCGGAACCTTTCTGATGTCCGAATATAGTCGTCTAATATATCTATCTTTACGTCTCGACCATTTCGAGAATCCTCGTCATGTCCCCGATCTCATCTGGGACTCCGAACTCCTTCGGTACATCAAAAACCATAAACTCATAATATAACTGCCATCGAAACCTTAAGCGTGCGGACCCTACGGGTTCGAGAACAATGTAGACATGACCGAGACACGTCTCCGGTCAATAACCAATAGCGGAACCTGGATGCTCATATTGGTTCCCACATATTCTACGAAGA
Organism: Triticum dicoccoides; assembly: GCF_002162155.2. Lineage (NCBI taxonomy): Eukaryota > Viridiplantae > Streptophyta > Magnoliopsida > Poales > Poaceae > Triticum > Triticum dicoccoides. The sequence continues at coordinate 399,506,056 of NC_041380.1, forward strand.
TATTTTATCGGTCAAACCGCATAACAACATACGTTGTTCCCTTTGTCATCGGTACGTTACTTGCCCGAGATTTGATCGTCGGTATCTCAATACCTAGTTCAATCTCGTTACCCGCAAGTCTCTTTACTCGTTCCATAATACATCATCTCGCAACTAACTCATTAGTTGCAATGCTTGCAAGGCTTATAGTGATGTGCATTACCGAGTGGGCCTAGAGATACCTCTCCGACAATCGGAGTGACAAATCCTAATCTCGAAATACGCCAACCCAACAAGTACCTTCGGAGACACCTGTAGAGCACCTTTATAATCACCCAGTTACGTTGTGACGTTTGGTGGCACACAAAGTGTTCCTCCGGTAAATGGGAGTTGCATAATCTCATAGTCATAGGAACATGTATAAGTCATGAAGAAAGCAATAGCAACAAACTAAACGATCAAGTGCTAAGATAACGAAATGGGTCAAGTCAATCACATCATTCTCCTAATGATGTGATCCCGTTAATCAAATGACAACTCATGTCTATGGTTAGGAAACATAACCATCTTTGATTAACGAACTAGTCAAGTAGAGGCATACTAGTGACACTCTGTTTGTCTATGTATTCACACATGTATTATGTTTCTGGTTAATACAATTCTATCATGAATAATAAACATTTATCATGATATAAGGAAATAAATAATAACTTTATTATTGCCTCTAGGGCATATTTCCTTCAAGGACAACAAGCATCCACCCTATAATGCACAAAGATTTCTCTGGCCTCTTTAAATATGAATCGAAACTCATGAGCCAAAAAGATAGTAACGGCACGCTTAACAGAAGAATGCTCAATATTAGAAAATTCTAGGAAAATCCTTTATATAGAAGGATGTAAATGCATGAATTGCCTCTCAAGTTCAACAACAAGCATGGCAATAGCGTCCACAAGACTACTAGTTCTATGAAGAATAGAACTACCCATAGAAGGTAAAGCACCGGCAAAAGTAAAGAAATCTTCAATAACTCCTTTTCCAATAATATTACCGCTACCAACACGAAATCTTTTTATATGTGAGATAGTGGGTTCTTTCGTAGGAGCATCAAAATTATTATCGACAATAGTATCCCCAATTTCAGACATAGAGGCAGAAGGTAAAGAACTAGCCATAACGACAAGCAACCAAACTAACACACGAGCAAACAAAAAGCAAACGGCAAAAGAGGCAAATGGATAAAGAGAGGGAGGATAGAGAGAGAGGGCGAATAAAACGGCAAGGGTGAAGTGGGGGAGAGGAAAACGAGAGGCAAATGGCAAATAATGTAATGCGGGAGATAGGGATTATGTTGGGTACTTGGTATGTTGACTTTTGCCCAGACTCCCCGGCAACGGCGCCAGAAATTCTTCTTGCTACCTCTTGAGCACTGCGTTGGATTTCCCCGAAGAGGAAGGGATGATGCAGCAAAGTAGCGTAAGTATTTCCCTCAGTTTTTGAGAACCAAGGTATCAATCCAGTACAAGGCTACGCTCGAGTCCCTCGTACCTACACAAAAACAATAGCTCAACGCAACCAACGCGCTTAGGGGTTGTCAATCCCTTCACGGTCACTTACAAAAGTGAGATCTAATAGAGATGATAAATAATATTTTTGGTATTTTTGGTATAAAGATGCAAAGTAAATAAAGTAAAAGCAAAGTAAAAGCAAAGCAATAATAAAGTGATGGAGATTGATATGATGAGAAAGAGACCCAGGGGCCATAGGTTTCACTAGTGGCTTCTCTCAAGAGCATAAGTATTCTACGGTGGGTGAAAAAATTACTGTTGAGCAATTGACAGAATTGACCATAGTTATGAGAATATCTAGGTATGATCATGTATATAGGCATCACGTCCGAGACAAGTAGACCGAAACGATTCTGCATCTACTACTATTACTCCACTCATCTACTGCTATCCAGCATGCATCTAGAGTATTAAGTTAAAAACAGAGTAATGCCTTAAGCAAGATGACATGATGTAGAGGGATAGTTTCATGAAATATGATTAAAAAACCCATCTTGTTATCCTCGATGGCAACGATACAATACGTGCCTTGCTGCCCCTTCTGTCACTGGGAAAGGACACCGCAAGATCGAACCCAAAGCTAAGCACTTCTCCCATGGCAAGAACAACCAATCTAGTAGGCCAAACCAAACCGATAATTCGAAGAGACTTGCAAAGATAACCAATCATACATAAAAGAATTCAGCAAAGATTCAAATATTATTCATAGATAGACTTGATCATAAACCCACAATTCATCGGTCTCAACAAACACACCGCAAAAAGAAGATTACATCGAATAGATCTCCACGAGAGAGGGGGAGAACATTGTATTGAGATCCAAAAAGAGAGAAGAAGCCATCTAGCTACTAGCTATGGACCCGTACGTCTGAAGTAAACTACTCACACTTCATCGGAGGGGCTTGGATGATGATGTAGAAGCCCTCCATGATCGATGCCTCCTCCGGCGGAGCTCCGGAACAGGCCCCAAGATGGGATCTCGTGGATACAGAAAGTTACGACGGTGGAATTAGGTTTTTGGCTCCGTCCCCGGTCGTTTGGGGGTACGTGGATATATATAGGAGGAAGAAAGTACGTCGGTGGAGCTTCGAGCGGCCCATGAGGCAGGGGGCGCGCCCTAGGAGGGGCCCTACCCTCGTGACCACCTCGTGGCTTTCTTGACGGAGGGTCCAAGTCTCCTGGATCTTATCTGATGAGAAAATCGCGTTTCCGAAGGTTTCATTCCGTTTGAACTCCGTTTGATATTCCTTTTCTTCGAAACCCTAAAACAGGCAAAAAACAGCAATTCTGGGTTGGGCCTCCGGTTAATAGGTTAGTCCCAAAAATAATATAAAAGTGGATAATAAAGCCCAATAATGTCTAAAACAGTAGATAATATAGCATGGAGCAATCAAAAAATTATAGATATGTTGGAGACGTATCACAGCGCTAGCTGGATGCGTGCGGCTAGGGTTGAGAAGGCGGGGCCGGCTGGGCCTAAACGGTCAAATGGGCCGGAGGTGGTTGGGAGGCCCGGGTGGACAGAGGCCTGACTGGGCTCTCTCTCCCTTAATATTTTTTATAGCAGAAAAATAAAAGCAAAGAAAGGAAGGAGAGAAAAGAAAGGGTTAGAGGAAGGACTTGGGCACGCGAACTATATTCCCGGACTCGCAAAATGTGCTTGTTCCGAGAAAATAGAAAAGGCCAAGATTGAGATATTTAAATTCAAACTTATTTGGTTTAAATTCAAATGATTTGAATCGGAAGTGAGGGTTGGGAAGGTCCAAAAATGTTCGGATTTTTGATGGAGCTCCGGAAAATGACGAAAGAATTTACGGACAAAGTTCGAGGTCAAGAAGTGAGATAACAAAGGCATGGGGAAATTTTGCAAGTGTGTTTTAGGTGAATTCCAAAAATGGAATATTTTATAATATCTCGCTAAATATCGGGAGGGTATGTTTTAAAGAGAAACCACCATGTGAGTTCCCTCAATTTAAACGGATCGAAGATCCATAAGGTTTATTTAGTTGAGTTGCAAAAATTAATGATATGATGGCATGATGACATGATGCAATGCACATGATGCAAAGATGAATGCAACAAACCAACAACTCACACGACGAAAACTCAGAAAACATGGAAGGCGTCTGAAGCTCCGGTCTTGGGGCGTCACAGTCGCCATTCGACTTAAAAAGCGAGACTTAGCCCAAGGGCGGCGAGCCGGAGCGGCACAACGCGGTGTTCACGCCCCTTGAAGAAGATGTCGTCGGACTGTTGGGTTTCCGAACGATTTTGCATGGGACCGCAACATCAGTCCGAAGTGGCGCACACGTCCGGACGCGCCCATATCCACCCCATATATGGGCTGAATATGATGGGTGCCAGTCGGCCCGGACGTTTGAGCCTAGTTTGAGATGTCCGGATGGGTGAGGTTTTTTTGACCAGCTAGTGACCGGGATGTCCGCCCAGGCATTTCAGGTGGGTTTGAGACGCTCGGCTGTAGATGCTCTAAGTATGAATTTTTTTTCATACCTTTAATGGGTGGATGATGGATGGACGCATTGATGAATTGGTTGATGCATGCTTGGTCGGTGTCGGTTCTTGATTTCATTGTATACATATTTGTTTTTTGAAATGAATGTATACAGATAGACAAACCAATCGCTGTTTTGCTATTGTCGAATGACTGAAAAAGCAAGTCCGAATCGGTTTTCCAGTTGCGTCATTATGAGACGTTAGATTTTGCTTCAATGGTAGATGCACAGCCGTATGTTACGTGTGAAGCAATGTCACCTGATCCCAGTCCGTGACAAAATGAGTGGTGACGAAGACGTGTGGGCGATGTGCAAGATGCCACACGTGTGAGCGTTAGTTTTTTCATATATTTAATAAATACTTTACAAGTATACATAATCAAATATTATAAAGTATATGTGTTCTAAATTTTGGTTTATATATTATTAACTTAAATATTTATATTTCACTCAATCAAAATTTTATAAAATATATTACAACCAATTCTTACAGAAATGCATGGGGTATCATCTACTTCCTCTACAGAGAAATATAAGAGCGTTTAGATACGCTCTTATATTTCTTTACGGAGGGGTAGATGTTATAACAATCCCAGCTAGCTCCTGTTCGCATGAAAAAAAAGAATATTGTTGCTATCTGGCTCTTGTTCTTTGGAAGAAGAAAAAGAAGTTGAAGAGAAATTGTTCCGCAACTCCTGCCGACGAGTCCGGTCCAAGATTACGGAGCGCAAGCGATCGTCGTAGTCGATCACACATAGGTACAGAAAGTAAATGGACACAGAGATGTAGAGGGGAGTCTTTCTTTATTAATCATCATCAACTATACATACACAGGGTGCTCTCCTCCTTATATAACTAGGGGGCGGAGGGATAAGTGCCCACTTTAACGTTAAGTGGAGGGACTTGGTCTATAATGGGCTAATGACTTGTTCCATCTAAGGCCCAAGTTTCCCAACATTCCCCCTTGGGCAGTTATCCGTATATCCATGCCTCAAAACTCCGAAAAAACCCAGTGGGAAAAAATATGGAGAAAGAGCGCATAGTATTGTAACGCCCCGGACACACCCGTCGGTGGTCGTTACTCCTGGCGAGATCTAGACTGGACCCACAGATCAATACTAGTCTATCATGCGCACTTTGTCCTCACTCGTGCGCACCCGGGAGCAACTTCCCGGTCGGTCACCCATCCTGAAACTACTCCAAGGTGAGCACGCTTAACTTTGGAGTTATGTTCGAATGGGCTTCCGGAAAAGAAGGAATTCCTTATTGATATGAGTAGCCTATCATCCCTAATAAGCCAGGCTATCACATACACCCCCACTCAGAGGAACCGACGTCCTCGTCGGACCACAGGAACGTTCCCTCTTGGCACAAATGTCTGTGCATCTATTCCGGTACATGTGTCATGCCGTGTGCCACGACGGGTCACAAACGTCATGAACAACATGACCGCGCACCTGTCCGCAAACATCCGTGTAACCACGAGGGTCAGCTCTGATACCAACTTGTAACGCCCCAGACACACCCGTCGATGGTCGTTACTCCTGGCGGGATCTAGACTGGCCCCACAAATCAATACTAGTCTATTCTGCGCACTTTGTCCTCACTCGTGCGCACCCGGGAGCAACTTCCCGGTCGGTCACCCATCCTGAAACTACTCCAAGCTGAGCACGCTTAACTTTGGAGTTATTTCTGAATGGGCTTCCGGAAAAGAAGGAATTCCTTATTGATATGAGTAGTCTATCATCCCTAATAAGCCAGGCTATCACAAGTATACATTGTTGCATTGCATGAATTGCCTCGTCAAAAACCTCGTGTGAGAAACATCAGGAAAACTCACTCAAGGGAAAAAGAGTACAATCCACTCAACCGTCGAGTTGAGTACTCGATCATCGGGACCGTGATTTTAACGATGAGTTTGTGAAGTTTCTCCCCCTGAACCTTGCATCTCCCTAAGTCTCATCATATCGATTTCACATGCACATCTCTCGAAGGATGGCATTGGTAATGATTTAGTGAACAAATCAGCAAGATTGTCACAGGACTTAGTATGCAAGATTCTCACCTCGTTCATCTTCTGCAGCTCATGTGCATAGAAGAACTTAGGGTTAATATTCTTCATGGGATTACTCTTCACATAACACATCTGGAGTTGTGCAACACAAGGAGCATTATCTTCATAGATAATGGTAGGGGTTTGTACGGTGTTCAGCCCACACGTCTGCTGAATGTGGCCGATCATCCGCCGAAGCGATACAGACTCTTTTGACGCTTCGAATAGTGCCTGATTTCCGAGTGGTTTGTGGAAGTCAACACAAGTGTTTGCTTGGACGATTTGTAGGAAAACGCAGTTCCACCGCAAAGAAAAACATATCCAGTATGCGATTTGCAATCATGTGGGTCCGATAGGTACCCAGCATCGGCATAGCCTATAATAGATAGGTCTTGATTTCTTTTATAAAATAGGCCAAGATCTTTGGTCCCTTGCAGGTAACGGAAGACGTCCTTGACACATTTCCAATGCCTCTTGGTAGGTTCAGAACTGTACCGAGCAAGAAAACTGACGGCGAACGCAATGTCTGGCCGTGTACAATTTGCGAGGTACATGAGTGCTCCAACTGCACTCAGGTAAGGAACCTCTGGTCCCAGAGTTTCCTCCCCCTCTTTCTTTGGCCTGAACGGGTCCTTGTCTGGCTGTAAAGATCTTCCGACCATCGGGGTCTTAGAAGGATATGCCTTATCAAATCCAAATCTCTCCAACACCTTTTGGGTGTAGGCCAACTGGTGCACTAGAATCCCATCAAGGGAATGTTCAAGTTGCAGACCTAGACAGAACTTGGTTTTACCCAAATCCTTCATCTCGAATTCCGACATCAGGTAGGAACTCGCTTCCTCAATATTCTCGGGCATACCGATTATGTTTAAATCGTCCACGTACACCGAGATTATACAGAATCCATCTTGGGATCGCCGTATAAAAACACATGGGCAATCTTTATTGCTCGTGTAGCCCTTCTCATGAAGGAAATCACTTAAGCGATTGTACCACATTCTACCAGACTGTCTGAGTCCATACAGTGCCTTTTGAAGTTGAACACTGTATAGACCCCTGTTTGCTCTATCATGGTTCGGAACAGGGATACCTTCTGGAACCTTCATGTATATGTTCGAATCCAAGTTACCATACAGGTAAGCAGTGACAACATCCATTAGTTTCATTTTCAAGCCCATGTTTACTGCCATCGAGATCGAGTATCTAAAGGTAACTCCATCCATGACCGGGGAATAAGTCTCCTCAAAATCGACACCTGGTCGTTAAGTGAACCCTTGAGCGATGAGCCTTGCTTTGTACCGTACTAACTTATTATTTTCATCTCTCTTTCGAACAAAAACCCACCTATGGCCAACAGGGCGAATGTGGGGAGGAGTTTGACAAACTGGTCCGAACACCTTCCTTTTGTTGAGATATAATAATTCGGCAGTAATTGCCTGCTACCAATCTTTCCAATCCGACCTTTTCTTGCAATCAGCGAGCGTGTTAGGCTCAAGGTCAAGATCTATGATTGAGGCAATTTTCGTAGCAAAGTTAATGTCGACAATCACCGTTGCTCGGTTCAGGGACTCCCCCGTATAAATATAATTTATGGTCATTTTGTCATGAAGCGCATCCGGTGCAAACACTTGCTCTACCAAATTTCCCATTATGGGAGCAAGGTCCTTTAGATTTCCCGCGCCGACGTGTGCGCACACATCTCCGCTGGGTGTTTCCCCTATGGGAAAGTTTAAGTCCGGAATTTCGTGCACTGAATTTTCCGCACTTATGCCGGGTCTCGACTGGCTCCCCGTTTCACTTTGGGGTACTTTGGCGACAGGCTGTAATAAATCTCTCTTATCCTTTTTCGTCGGGCGTCCCCGAGTACTTGGGATTTGAGAAGCCGGATCTCTCGTCCTTTTAGGCCTTTGGACAGGAGCGGGTATACCATCATTTTTCTTCGGTATTTCAACCCTTTCCGGTGCATTGCGCGCATGCACATGCGATTTTGTCACAGTCTTTAAGTCACTAAAGTGGTCAGGTAGTTGATTTGCTAAAGACTGCAAATCTATTATCTTTTGGGCTTCTCTCTCAGTCTCAGCAGTGCGCGGGTCATGAGCGTGGATTCCCGTGGCGTGCCACGTGATTTCTCGACTTTTAGCATCAAGGGGTTGATTCTCTCCCCCTAAAGTCAGGAAAAAAATCCTCGTCAAAAATGCAATCAGCAAAACGAGCCGTGTGACAGTCACCTGTCATGGGGTCCAGATACCTGATTATGGACACATTCTCATAACCAACGTATATCCCCAACTTACGGAGCGGGCCCATAGCCGATCGCTAAGGTGGTGGTATTGGTACATATACCTGGCAACCGAACCTACGAAGGTGGGAAATTTTCGGTGCCGACCCTTGCGCAAGCTAAACATGAGAGTGGATGTTGTAGGCCGACGGTCGAAAGTTGATGAGATTGGCCGCGTGTAATACTGCGTGGCCCCAACATGTAGTTGGTAAATTACAACCCTGAAGGAGCGGTCGGGCAATGAATTTAATTCTTTTAATTAATGCATCGGCAAGTCCATTTTGTGTATGAACATGCGGTACCGAGTGCTCAACTTTGATTCCCATTGCCATGCAATAATCATCGAACGCCTTTGAAGTAAATTCTCCGACGTTGTCCATTCAAATAGACTTTATACGATAATCTGGGAAATTATTCCTCATTTGTATGATCTGAGAGATCAGCTTTGCAAAGGCATGGTTCCGTGTTGACAGCAGGCAAACATTGGACCATTTATAGGAAGCATCAATGAGCACCCTGAAGTACCGAAACGGCCCCGTGAGGGGCTGAATTGGACCGCATATGTCCCCTTGGATACGCTCCAAGAACACGGGGATTTCATCCCTCGCCTTGAGGGGCGATGGACTAATGACTAACTTCCCCTTAGCGCATGCGGAGCACACGAAATCATCGGGATTCGGGAAGTTCTTCACGTTAACATTATAGCCATGCGAGTTGTTGATTATATTTCTCATCATCCTAAGTCCGGGGTGGCCTAACCTATCGTGCCAGAGGCAGGAGAGTTTAGAGCTTCTAAAGACGGTCTTAAGGGTAGTGTACACGGGCGGTGCTACTATCTTAGTGTAGTATAGCCCTGTGTCAAATGGAGGAAGCCTTTCGATATCATGTTTACCATTTGCATCCCGCTCGATGATGAGTATACACACTTGGCCATAGTCATCATCGGACTCAATGTGAAACAATTAGCGCGGATATCTTAAAAGCTCAAAAGATTATGAGTCGACTCCGAGTACAACAATGCATCATTAATGAACATAGTTGTCCCCATAGGAAGTATGAAGGTGGCTCATCTGGAGCTGAATATGTTCGAACCGCAGCAGGCGATTGTCACAAATATTCTCGGAGATTTTTAATAGACTCATAACACCGAGTTACTCGTAAAATGGTATTAGTTGTACTGCAATCAACTAGGCACATTTCCTCTACTCGGGTGCCACACGTGTTCTAAGATATGACATCAAACCAATATAATGTAGCGAGGAAGAAGCTACATAAATAATAAGTGCACATATTTCAGAACATAACAAGCTATCATAATTAAATGAAGGAATAAATGGATGAATGCAACATCATCCAAACGCCAAATGATGAATAAGGTTTTTGCTCTGATAGAGTACAACCCACCGGAGATAAATGTATCAGTTTAATCTAGGGAATTATGAACAAATGGGAAACCAAGAGAGTAAATGAGGGGGCCATTTTCTCTAGTCGAGATGTCGAGGCGGCTAAGCATCTCCGCATAGGAGAGCTTTTGCCAGGATAACATCACCATCAAGTTCGTGTGTCATGGAAGGGGGACGCCAATGGCTCTACTGTGGGCACCTATAAGGCGTTGCCATAGGATCCTATGGTGTTCCCCCTAGACAATGTAGACACCCCCAAGCGGTTGCGCAACAATGGTTCTATTCCTCTCCATGGGGACAAACAATGTGCTCCGGCCTCTCGAACCACCCTTTTGAGAGTGATCTAAAAGACTAGGGCACTTCAGTCTGTCATGTACACATTTTGCAGGGTGCCACGGAGGTGGAGTTGAAGAAAGTGCAGCAACCGGGCATTCACCCTAGGAGTGGCGGTGACCATCTGGGTCTCCAAGTCTATCGCCCTAAGTCATACAGACTCGAGGACAACCTCCACATTGAATGACAAGGTGGGGTACCCTAGCCCATACATTGTCCGCGCATTCACCCTAGGAGTGGCAAAGACCATCTCGGTCCATGAGCCTATCGCCCTCTAGGGTCACGCGGACCCGAGGATGATCTCCACGTCGAATGCTCGGTGGGGTAGTAGAATCCCTTATGGGCCAACTTGATGGACTCTCGATTTATTGATTCCGGTCATCAACAATTAGCAAGTGGTTACATCAGGTAATCCACGACATAAAAGCGATGATGATACATTTTATTCATCAAAATGACATTCCGATATTTAAAACATGCTATTATATGACTTACTAAATGATTAAGAGTGCTAAACAATCAATCTACAACAGTGAAATCATACAATAATATCATGTTACAAAAGATATCGTGTTAAGCGCATCTAGCCTGTGAAAACTAGCCCAAAAATCGAATTCCCGAGACATTTTTAAGCCCAAATACGCATTTTTCAGCGAAAACAGACAGTTCCAGGGACTTCTACGTGAAATATTACAGCAGGAATATAATGCGCATAAAAACAGAAAACTGCAGGGGCTAAAATGCAAAGAACCCCGCGCATGCGTGCAGTCCGGCTCGGTCCGGTTCAGCTACAGGCCAAAAACAATGGGCCGTTGGCCCGTTTAGTGCGCAGCAGCCGGCCCCTTCCTCTCTCTCTCTTTTTATGGAGGAACCCACTCCCACGCTGACGCGGCCTGGGCCACGGCAGCCCACTGGGCTGGCCTGCTCACGGCACTGCCCAGCAGTGGGGCGTCGCTAGGGTTTCCTAGCGCCCGAGCGGTGGCGGTGGCTCACACGCAGGCACGCATGCCGGGCCTGGTGCGGCCAGTGCGCATATCGGGCGTGGCCCGGAGCGGCCGGCACGCGCACTCGTGGTGGCGGCGACCTGCAGCCGGCAAGGCCGGGCATGGCGACGACCGGTGCATTTGTGGCAGCGAGCTGCATCAGGAGGGCGGACGCGCATGTGCAGCGACGTCCTGGTGGCTGCGGTGGCCGGCAAGGGCGGCACGTGCGGCGGCTCGAGCCCCGGCGACGGCAGCTGGCCGTGGACGGCGCGAATCGTGGCAGGCGGGCGTACCAGTGCAGCTGCGGCGGCCACGCCACGCGACGGCAACGAACGCGACTGGGGTGGCCACGGCCACACAACGCGGCGTCGGCAGCGACGCGCGGGTGGCGGCCATCGAGGCGGGCTGCGCGCAAGCACGCGCCAGCAGGGCGCGGCGGCGACGAGCCGGCCACCGGGCCGGTGGCGGCGTCAGCAGGATACGGCGCGCGCGACCAGCGGGGTCGCGGCCAACATGGCCAGGACGACGCCATCGACGGCTTGGCACGACGTCATCTGGACACCGGCCTCGGGATGCGGATCTTCTTCGCGTTCATCCGGAACTTCGACAGCGCATGGCACATCTGGTGCTTTTGCGGCGGTACCATGACCATCCGGGTCACGATTTGTACCGGCTCCCTATAGTGCAGTCAACAAGTTTCTCTTGATCCAAGAACATCGACATTGGTCGGCGACGTATTCGTCAGCTCGGTTCTTGGGAGGAAAATCCACACCATAGGTAAATTTACCCGAAAAATAAATTAATCGCAAAAACGGAATAGCAGTAACGAGAGGAATCCATTTTTGCGAACAAATTTCGAATCCATACCTTCGCGAGATCGACGAAAGCCTGCTCGAGACGCAGGCTTGATGGAGAGTTGGAGGAGCGAAGCGTGCTGATAACATGTTCCGCAACTCCTGTCGGCGAGTCCGGTCCAAGGTTGCGGAGCGGAGCGAGCGTCGTAGTCGATCACACACAGGTACAGAAAGTAAATGGACACAAGGATATAGAGGGGAGTCTTTATTTATTAATCATCATCAATTGTACATACACAGGGTGCTCTCCTCTTTATATAACTAGGGGGTGGAGGGACAAGAGTAAGTCTAGTAGAGCCCTCAAACCCTCAAACCCCTAAAAATAACCGATTTTTTTAGAGTTTTCGCCCAAAAAACGCCGTAGACTAGAACCTCTAAACCCTCAAACCCGTAAAAAAATTTAGAGGTCCAACCCTCAAACCAGTTTGCAACCTGTAGAAGTAGGGGTTGAGAGGGAAATCTCCCCCCAACCCGCACTCCTCCTCCTCTCTCGCGTGGGAGGAAACTTCCTCCTCCTCCCGCCGTCTCCCGCCGCCTTCTGCCGCACCGGCCATGGAGGGCCCCGCCGCTGCTGCGCCCCTGCCCGCCGCGCCCGCCCCGCCCGCCTCGCCCGCCCCGGCGCCTGCCCCCGCCCACCCGACCGTGGTCGACGTGGTGGCGGCGACCCACGTCGGGGCCAAGCGGCGGCGGGCGGGCCTCGCACCTCCCCCTCTCGCCTCCCCGGCTCCCGCCCCGGCCACCGTCACCGCCCCGGCGCCTGCCCCCACCGCCTCCCCGGCTCTCGCCCCGGCCACCAAGAAGAGCCGGCCGAAGGCGCCATCCAAGGTCGCCCCGGCCATGAAGATGCCGCAGAAGAAGGCCGCGGTGCGGAAGAAGCCCGCGCCCCCGCCCGCCTCCGTCGCCGAACCTCCTTTCGTCGCCGTGGCCGAACCTCCTCCCGCCGCGCACGAGGTGTTCGAGAAAATGGCAACCCCATCCTCGTTCATGGACCTCCTCCAAAACGCGGAGGTGGACCTCGGGGCTCCGCCTCTCGAACCCGTTAGGGTTGGTGACGACTTAGAGGAAGATGAGGAGGATGAAGGTGATGACGAAGAGGAGGTGGCCGAGATAGGGGAGGAGGCATTCACCGCCGCTTCCCGCCCACACGCGCGGCCGACAAACTACACCGAGGCGAAAGATATCCTCTTGGTTCGTGCTTGGTCAACTGTGGGAATGGATGCAACCACCGGCACCGATCAAACCGGTAAACGGTATTGGCAAAGGATCGAGGACACCTATTGTAGGATCAAGCCGAAGAATAGTGGGTTCATCTCTCGCACTTACCGGTCGCTTCAAGGCCGGTGGGAGTTGATGAAGCCCGCTTGTCCTCGTTGGAGTGCGGCCATGGACCAAGTGAGGGATGCACCACCTAGTGGAACCGTGGAGAGTGACTATGTGAGTACATATATCTTCACTATTTTGATTATGTGTGTGTACTATGCTATTGGTGGGTTCTTATGTGATTTATGTGTGGTTGATAGAAGACAATTGCCGGCATGAGGTACAAGGAGATGGCCACTTCCAAGGGCAAGCCATTCCCATTTAAGCATGCTTGGACAATTCTTCAAACCTTTGACAAGTGGAAGTTGAGGGATCAAGAGACCGCACCCAAGAAGTCGGCAATGCTTAGGATGGATGATAGTGAAGATGAGGAGGAGATGAACTTGGGCAAGCCCGAGGGAACCAAGAAGGGCAAGTTAAGGGTGAAGATGAAAGAAGAGGCGTCAAGTCTAAGGGAGAAGATGGACCACATGATGAAGGCAAGAGAGGAATTGACAACGAAGACATTGGAGACGAAGCTTCTTATCACCGAGAAGAAGAAAGAGGTCAAGCTTGCACAAGTTGAAGCAAAGCGTGAAGAAGCAAAGCGCAAGGCCGAGTTGGAGGAGAGGATGATCAAGCTCAAAGAGGCAAAGGTATGGAAAGAACTCATGGTGGAAGAGAAAGAGCACATGATGATGTTCAAAAAGGACATGGATAAAGACCAGTTGCAATGGTGGAAGGACTACAAGGAGGACATCGCGGAGAGGAAGAGGATGTTCTGTGTTGCGTCCTCTACTTTTCGAGGTGACACTCCGATGAGTAGTTGTGGCGATGGCGGTGTGTACGACTCCACCGGTGCCCATGGAGATGCTTGATGGAGCCCGCATGTGGTCTAGGAGATGGCGCCGAGGTGCAATTTTTTGGTGATGATGCCGATGAGAGGAGGAAGATGATGATTTTGTGATGTAAACTATTAAACCATGCATCAATGATTGTCATTTAGTAGTTTGTTTGGAAGTTGATTGTGTTCTTGTTGTCATAAATTGTGAGAAGTCAAATGATAGATTTAAAGGTTGCGGTTGAGGCAAAGACTAGAACCCTCAAATCCAATCCTTAAAGCAGTTTAAGGGTTGGGTTTGAGGGTTCTAGTATTTGCCCTTGTTTTCAACCCTTAAAAGTGTCAAAAAATAGCACTTCTTAACCCTTAAAACTACTTTAAGGAATTGAGGGTTTGAGGGTTCTATTAGTAATGCTCTAAGTGACCACTTTAACGTTAAGTGAAGGGATTTGGTCTATAATAGACCAATGACTTGTTCCATCTAAGACCCAAGTTTTCTAACAGAAATAATGCTGAATAACAAGAAGAGCCGCTGGAACAGGCAGCCGTTCCCTGGCGCTCACACACCGGCGCCGGCTCTTGGTAATTAGCGTTGCTTATACTAATGTTGAGATCTTATCAAAAGAAGAGCTTAGCCCACCATCGTAGCATAATGAGCATCAGAAATAACCTTGTTCCAAAAAGAAAATCAGAAATAACCTAAATAATGGGGCAACGTGCCCGACAGCTACCGGATCCTCATTCTTACTTTTATAGGTTGCTTATATGTTTTGTTGTCCTTCGTTTGAACTGTCTACTATTTCTCTCAGTAGATACCTCCTCTGTAAAAAAAAATATAAAAGCGTTTTGGTCACTAAAAGTAGAAAGTACTATTAAAAATTAAACTACAAATGTATCTTATATTTTTAGGTAAAAAATATCTTATATACTCCCTCTGTCTCATAATATAAAAACGTTTTTTACACTAATGCAGTGCCAAAAACGTTTTTATATTATGAGACGAAGGGAGTAGTATTTAGTTACAAAGGGAGTACCAGATATGAGATGCTCTTTGATCTCTTTTTTTCAGAAGATAAAAGTTTAACGCTTTGAATCTAGTAGGTTCCAAGAAATTACAAAGTAATTCTTGTAACTAAAACTTACAATAAAATACTTTGGAGATATCTTCTCTATGGTATCAATCTTTATAAGATGAAATACTTCTAAGATTTCAGTAAAGAAGTCATAATTGGATAGCAACGAGATTTTCATTCATTCACCCGCATAAACTTGGGGAAACGTTTTCAGACGGTGCACCGGCCGAAGCTTTGGCCGGTCGCACGCCTCATCACGCGCCCAGCGCGAGCGTAGTGGGCCGCGCCTCCTTTTTTTGTGGGCCCATGTAACCATCCTTCCTCCTCCCCTGATCCAATCTCCCCTTATTCACCTTAATGCCGCGAGCTCACCCTCCGTTCGCCGCTGCCAAGCTGCGTTCCTCCACC
>NC_041380.1:399521944-399542393 GCF_002162155.2 Triticum dicoccoides
GACAACGATGCTGCATTTTTGCTGCAACTGGTCTTGAGGAAGCTAGCACTGACGCTCGATTTTGTTGTAACCAGGACGACGGCGAGCGTCGTCGGCAGCGATGGCGCCTGACTTTTGCTACAACAAGATGTTTTCAAGTGTAAAATGTTGCAACCAGCGAAAACAAAAGCTGGAACGGGCATTCATGTTTGCTGGAAGCGTTTTTCGATTTTGTTTCAACCGCCTACCGGAGCTCTTGACACCCTCGCCGGCGACGCCGTAAAATATTACAACCGACCAAACAAAAGCTGGAACGGGTGTTCAATTTTGCTGGAAGCGTTTATCGATTTTGCTTTAACCAACCCCCGTAGCTCTGATTTTGTTGCAACCGGCAACCTGCAAAGCTTCCACTAGTGAGTTTTTTTTGCTTCAATGGCGACAGATGAAAGTGGCGCCCATGTTAATAGAGGAGAAGCTCGTCTTAAGGTCAAAGTTGCTCATTTGCGCTACTGAATTTATAGACAACCTTTTTCTAAGCTGGTGCCACCATTTGGACCCACTTGCTGTTTGCTGCCGCAAAAGATGATGTTTCTAAGCCGGTGCCACCATTTGGAACTAGTTGTTGTTTGCCGCTGCCCTCTCTTTTGCTTCTTCTCGTACGTGAGGGTGCACCTCACAGGGATGTTGTCATTGTGGATGCAAGACGCCTCCTCTAGTGCAGTCATCTTGACCCCTAAGTGCTTGAACCAGTTGCCGCCGCTAAGTGTCTCCTCCTCGTGGAACACGGTGCGCTCCCAGCTGTCGTCTAGGATTTCTATGGAGACGGTGATGCCCGAGGGAGAGTGTCCGGTGACCGCTAAAACGATGACATCGACGTACATGGGCACTCCCTTGTTAAAAACAGACGGACTAACCGTGACGTGCCAGACGCGGCTGCGGAAGCGAAAGGTCCGGACCAAAGTGGACCGGGTTCCGGGGGGCATCAGCGCCAGCCTCGAGTAGCCGGGGATCGCGAACAGCTCCGTGATGGATTCCGTCGGGGACGAGCGGCTGGCCATGGTCTTCCGTGATCTGCAATCGGTTACAGGAGTACTACGTAATACCAGCGTCTGTACACAGGAGTATATATATACTAAGCCTGGCGATCATTAAAAAAAAGGAAACCAGATCTAACTCTGCCCGATCGTTCGGACGGAAATCCAAGACCTATCTGTCCCCAACAAGTCTCTCGATCCAGCACGACCGTTCCTGTCTGTTTTCCGGACGGTACTGTTAGGAATCAGCCGACGTAGTATCTCACAACCAACCGTCATTAGCAAACTGACATTACCTAATCATCACGTGTTAATTCTAGCTCTATCTCTATCTCTCTTTTTTTCTGAGAGAGAGATATACCTCTATCTCTATCTCTACAACTTTAAAAATGGGAAAATATCTAAATAAACCGGATGATTTTTTCCCTGCGTAAGCCGTCTCCAACGTGCGCCACGCGTCCGATGAGCCCCAGACGCCGCTTATTTCTCTCCCTACCTTATCTCTTCCTCAGTTGCGTTGAGCCGCTCATTCCTTTCTTCCTTTTTCTTCTTCCTCCAGCACACGGCACCACACACCAGCGCCAGCGCCAGCGCCAGCGCTGTCGCTGTAGACCGGCGCCGCTATCACCTCGCGTTGCTGCACCGCTGCTACAAACCGCCGTCACCTACTGTCGTTGCACCGCGGCTGCATATGGCTGTCTCCGCTCACCTCGCGCCGCTGTAGGCTAGGCTAGGGCGAAGCTGCTGCCATGGCCGGCGGGAGCTGCGTGTAGCGGATGAAGCAGGGGGGCTCGTCGACGTTGCAATGAAGCAGCGAGAGGGCCGCCGGAGCTGCAGTGAAGCGTGGCGGCCCCTACGGTGTGCTGCTACAGGCTAGCCGACGGGTTGCAACAACTGGTGAAGCACATGGGGGCTCGCCGGAGTTGCGATGAAGCATCGGCGGGACCATCGGAGTTGCAGTGAAGCATGCGTGGCTGCAAGGAAGCGCCGCCGGAGTTGCATTGAAGCCCATCGGAGTTTCAATGAAGCACAACGTGGGCCATTGAAGCTTCGCCGGCGCTGCAATGGAGCAGCGTCGGGCGGCGGTGTTGTAATGGAGCGGCGCCGGGTGCTGCGCCGCTCAATCACTAGTGATGTTGCAACGCAGCACGTCGGTGGCGGCCACCGGAGTTGAGGGAGATGCTCTTGCTCGCGTCTCAGCGAGTGCACATGCAGTAGCACGGCCTCGTTGCCGCAACGGAATGTCAGAGACGCGGCCCATGCGGGGGTGTCAAATTGAACCGGATGACAAGAGAGGAAGACTCAAGCTGCTGGTGAAATCAAACGACAACCAGCCCCAGATCGGACGGCTAGCTACCCGGATGATTTTCTAGAAAAATCATCCGGCTGATTTGTAGCAGCCGCCTTAAAAATGAGTTAAGATTCCTTTGAGATTGGAAAAATAGACGGGGATGTAGGAACGACATTTGCATAGAAAAGGTTCAGAAAACAATGTTTCCACCATATTTTTCTTATGTTATTATTTACGTACAGAACTGATGTTATGATATTCCGTTTCCACGGTAGCTGGACCACATGCTAGGATCAAACTACCAGTCACAACATTTGCTCAAACTGATTCCATGATGACCGAAAGATGAGACCATTGCTGCAACCTCGCTAGTCTATTTACCCCGAACACAGCAACGTTATGGTTCCAGTCTGTTTCGCCAATGTATTTATAAGGTAATAATGCAGAGAGACATGGGTTGGGCTTATAAAGACCCAGAACAAGCACAATTACAGCCGCAAGCGTGGTTTACCTATCCTCAGTATGACAAGATTCGACGAATACTCTGCTTGGATGATCCACATGACGGTGTCAAATAAGGCACTATGTACTTCTTCATGTCGCTCCTTGATATGCGGAGGTGACCTCCGGGCACCGACACAAACTTAACACGCCCAGCCTCATCCAAAGTCCTCAAGCCGATCCAGTCTTCGGTATATAGCTTTGTCTACACACAAGGCATTTTCTTAGCAGTCAGACACAAATGATATTAACCATACGAAATCGCCAGAAATTTCTTATGGCCCCCAATTTATGCACTACAAATCTGAAGTTGCTTTTCAAGGAGTTGATACGATGCGAAGAATAATGAAGTACTTTTCGGTACAAAGAACGATGCAATTTGGAAGAAGCACAGTACCTCTTGAGGAGGAAGCACTGGATTAAAGGCGCCATCAGGATAATAACCAAACCATGCCGTTTCGCGAGGTATCAGGACTGCATCGTCCTCAAACTGTTTAGCAGTTTGGAAAGGCAAAGCGTCAGCTCCTCAGCAGACAAAGTATCTCACAATGTGGAATGCACAAGACAAAGAGGGCAATCTGAGGCAGTAGATTTTTGAGCTACCATTTTGTTATATCATGTACTATCATTGTTGAGTATTGATTATATGTTCAACTCTTGTTTTGCATATTGAATATCACCAAGAGCAGTTTTATTTACTGATTATTCCCTATAGAGTACAACGAGTGGGGTACAATAGTGCCCAATATCAAATAACAAAAATGAAATTGACTAAGAACCTAGTTCTGCTCTGATCCCTACCACATACTTCCTCTCTTACAAATGAAATTTAAGTTGTAGCTCTGTCCTAAGTTAAACTGTTGTGTTTGACCTAGTCTAGATATTAGCACATTCTCTGTAGACTTGGTCAATATAGAGAAGTTTGACTTGGGACAAAGCTAGAGCTCCAATTAATTTGGAATGTAGGGACTACCCTTGAGTGTAAGTGGGCAAAACAAGAATAGTATATGTTTGCTCAACATACCATGATCAGTACCAAGTTCTCCAAGCTGCTAAATCTTTCTTTATATGTAATGTTTCTTTCACTTGGTATCTCATTATTAAGCTTCGGAAGAAATTTGCAACCCTTCAAATAATCTGTCATATCCTGAAAAAGAAAGGGAGATTGGTTGTCATTTAGCAGATCATAGGATAGAAGTATTCATTGAAGGTATCATTTAGGATCACAGAACACAGCTGTACAAGTAAATAGGTTGAATTCAAACAGTGATCCTGATGGCCAGGATATGCAAGTACGAATATAGCATAAAGAACTCACAGTGGGAATCTTTAGGTAACCGCTAGGGGCAAGATGTGCCTGTAATTTTACCAACCTCAAGTTATTCAGAGAAACATTATGTGTCATGTCTAATAATGATAACTGTGACCAAATAACAGACACCACATACTAACCTGCACATAGTTTGAATATATCTCCAGTTGAATCAGCACATCAACAAGAACGCAAAGAAAACCAGACTGCAAAGAGAAAATATTTAATAGGACAGTAACAATAGGTGGAAACTGTACAAATCAATATCATTACCCAAAGTATTCAAGTTCCTTGTACAGCTAAATACTCCCTCCGTCCCGAAATAAGTGTCTCAACTCTAGTACAACTTTGTACTAAAGTTAGTACAAAGTTGCGACACTTATTTTGGGACGGAGGGAGTATAATACTAGAAAACATGAGTTTAGCAGCAACAACATTAATGAAAGATTTACATGATTATACTTTATGCAAAAATGATTGGAGGTATGTATGTTCCCACACACAGACAAAACAGCGGGACACTGTGAAAGCAACATAAGTTTACAATCTACAGATTTTCTTTTCATTCCATTGCTAACCTGTTGACCAAGAATTGAGGATATACAGTGCTGTTTGCTCTAGTGACTCACGCCAAACTAGCTTAACCTACAATGGTTTGGTTGCTTTTGCTTCTACAGCATTGGAATATAAATTTTGGCCAATTTGATACCATGAGAAAATGATCTTGTTGTGGGGTAACATTGCCTCATCTTTTCATAATTTGTAACTCACATGAACCAATAGGGTAGATGACATTAAACATCTAGTGCACTCAGATACAAGTGCAGATGGTTACATGCATTAAGTGAAAGAGGAAGTGTTTGCTTGTACTCTACATGCAAGTAGCTCCATTGAGATCTATACCAGCAAATTGACAATTTAGACAACTGTAGCGAAATGTTAAGACTTGATAGTCATGGAGAAGGAAGACTAAATCATAAAAAGTGAGCACGCACATGATTAGGAAAAAAAAATGAGGTAGACCAACAAAATTTCATGGCATTCAAGTAACATAGGTTCTGGTTTGCAAATACTGTTCATTACGTTCTTTTTTCAAATAACTTTTCCCATTGAATGTGTATACTGAATGAAGATTTCTTTCCTGGGAGGGGGGACTATGCGGAAAACTTGGCACTAGCTTTTATCGCACTTTAGCATATTCTATTACATGGAGCTAAATCAACATCTATCTTGGATGAAAGAGAATAATCCATCCAAATGGATGAGGTGTCTACCAGTAGTCAGTAGCTATCTAGAAAGTCGTAAGTGCTTGTTTATTACTAGTATTAATCCATCGGTAAGCTTACACCACAAAGCAAGCTTACTCTTTAAATAGACTGATAAAAGATAACTAGGAAAGGACAGAGTAAGCTTACACCACAAAGTGGCACTGAAGCAGTACCAGCGTGAGGACCCCCAATTGAGATGAAATTCTTTACCTGTTACAATAAATAAAGATATATAGTTCCCCCAGAAGAAGTGAAGACAATATCATATAAACTATAAGGGATACAGTACAGGAAAAGCCCTAATCATCACTCAGAGTAACAAAAATAATGTTTTGAAAGAAGTCTCACAGCACTACTGATACGCATACTCATGAAGTGAAGCACCTAATCAAAACATTAAGCATCACCATTTGTTATACAATAGATGGATATACTTAACAAAATTACAAATGTTCTTCAGTATTCCTATCATCATGATCTTCTATCACCATCATAACATGTGTGGGCGCTGGCCAAAATGTTAACTTTGTTATTTAGTGGACCAAATTAGGTGAGCTTTACACTGTTATTATTGCATAAAGGCAAGCAAATAAATTCGCTCACCGGTGGCCCACCGTCGCAGTACTCAATTACTGCCCGCCCAATTAAGTTCCCCTGAAAGGTAAGAGATGGCTTAGCACAGGAGGGGAACTCTTTAACTCAGAGTAACTGATTTTTGTGAAAGTACATGGCAACTATCGGTAAAATCTCTCTAAATCAAGAGCCAGTAAGAATTTATCACAGAACATCCCAAATTCACGGGTAGTCAATTGGCACTAATTTGGACATCACCAGACTTCATAATTACTTAGCTTCAGAAAGGCATTTGGATTATAAAAATCAGAAACGACAAGCACAGTAATACTAAAAAGTATAGCACAAAAAATATATGCACATTATGACACTGTATTCTTGCCCTGAACCCAATTATAGCACATCAGCATGAACACACCTGAGAAAGGCCAATTATGCTGTAACCTTCACGAAGTTCTTCCATTTCCTTTACCTGGAAAACCAATTCCATGACGGCTCTGGATACTATACAGAAAAGCAGTACCGAAGATTCTGTATCACCTTCTTGCAAACCACATTTGCCTGTAGATGACCTTGTGATCTTAGAAACTTTTACAAGGAACGGTTTATTTAGTTAAAGAAAATAAAGAGTAAAAACCCAACCTGATCTTGAAGTGGCATTAACCAAGAATCCCATGATCCTCTCCCAATTTCCCTGTACAGGAAGAACATGTTTAAATTCCAACAATAAACTCGACAACAACTGCCGTGAGCTAAATTATTAATATTCAAATAAATTAATGGCACTGAGAGCTAGCGGCGATATCTCGTGGCAGAAGCTGGGTACATAGATTGCTCAGGCTCTTAATTTCTGAAGCTACACTCAGATATTCAGACAAGAGACGCCTAATTAGATTAATATTACTAATCTGGGAATCCATATTTATTGACATTCACATGGAAACAAAAATAATATTTTACGCTGTATAATATAACACAGATCATAAGATTTAACTCACATAAGTTTTACACCACATATTATCGGAGGTGGGATGTCGCAACATCCACACACAAACAGTACATATTCGTTGCTTAACACGCAGACAACACACCAAACAAAAAATTCGACAGAGTACAAATCAGCAAGCCCAACACAAAGGTTCACAGACCGACATTTGCTTATAGCTATAATCAGCATAACTGCATGACGGTAGAGAATACTTCTACGCGCTGTAATCAACATAACCGCGCACACGGACAACAAAAACAATCCGCGAGAAAAAGAGGAAGCGAGAAGGGGAGACGCCATTACATGCAGTATCCCTTGGATCCCGACCACTCCGCGAGCTCATCGGTGAAGGAGGCGATCCCGTCGTTCCCGCACTGGTCCCCGATCCCTGCGCCCGAGCACAGCCAGCCAGCCAAAGCCTCAAGACGAAACCCTAACGCCAAACAGACCCCGAATCGATACGAGGATGGGGGAGCCCGGAACCCTAACCGTGCAGGACGATGAAGGGCACCGTGGAGGCCACCGGCGCGAGCGCCGCGGAGGCGGCGACGACGAGGACCAGCAGGAGGGACGCGGCGGGGGACGGCGCGGCCATCGGCTTCCGGTCGGGGATCGAGGGTTAGGGCTTCGCACTCTCTCGCAGCGCTCCCGCACGGACTCACCCTCGTCGGCCCGCGGGGAGTGTGCGGCCGCGGCGGAGAAATGGTGAACTGGGCGGGGGGGAGAAGTGGGAGGACTAGGAAGGGCAGTTGTGGGTGAACTCGCTGCGCGGGGCCCCCGTGTCAGAGAGATTTGGTGCGACCGTTGAGAGCTCCGTCCCTCGGCTCGACGCAGGGCCGCAGACAAGTGGGCCCATGAATAACGACCCCGCCGGTATTTCTTTCTTCATTTTACGAAAGATTCGGTAGGGTTGTTGCCGCGTTGCCGGTGGTTGTGTTTATCGCACGGATAATGACATGCCGGACCCACGTTAGGAAGGGCCCTCAAACCAGTGGCATCGCTTCTAAGCTGTCATAGTCCCACCCGAAGGCTAAAGCTATTGCTTTTGCTTCCAAGGAAGAAATGGGAGCTCTTGCTTTATCTTGAACCAAATTGAGCAATTGATTTCTTTTCTTTCTTTGCAAGTGAATACTTGTAGATATACGCTTCTATGTTGCTTACTTTTTCCTAGAGAAGAATGTTGTTGCTTGGGTGGCAGAACTTTCCCTTTGGGGCCTCTTGATTGATAGGAATTGGAGGTATACCTTCACCCATATGGTTGAAGGAACGGAGTAGGGAAAACTATAAAAATGAGAACTCATACGGTTTTTTCTGTGAGAAAAATTCTAATTTATTTATCTTCAATCATAGTAGTACAACGAACACTAGAAATAATAAAAATTACATCCAAATCCGTAAACCACCTAGCGACGGCTACAATCACTCAAGCGAGCTGAATGCGTACCGTTGTCATCGCCCCTCCATTGCCGAAGCCGAGCAAACCTTGTTGTAGCAGACAGTCGAAAGATCGTCGTGCTAAGGTACCATAGAATCAACGCATCATAAACAGCAACTGCGCCGATGAAGGGTGTAGATCAGAAGGATCCAACATAAAGACACAGGAACACGGACGAACGACGAACAGATCCGAGCAAATTCACCAAAGACAGATCCATCAAAAACACATCTCCACACGCCCACCGACGATGCTAGACGCATCACGGGAACGGGGGCTAGGCGAGGAGACCTTTGTTCCATCTTCAGGGAGTCGCCGCCGTCTCGCCTTTCTGAATAGGACACAAACTCTAACAAAACTCCAAAAAATATCTAAAAATGGAGCCTTCCCACTGGCAAGGGCTGAGATCCACTCCGCCTCCATGGCCCTAAGGCCATCGGAGACGGGGTGAACCGGCGACGGCGCCGGCGGGAGGCAAGAGAAACCCTAGCTTTTTTGAAAAAGAAAGAAGAAAAAGACGTTATGGGGAATTCATATGTTCATCTCAATTCAAAAAGAAAAATGTAGGAATTTTACATTTCAACTGGGCTTTGCAAGGAGATAATGTAAGACACCTATATATATGTCTCATGTGGTGGCCGCATATATACTTTCTGTAATAAGTTTGTCTACTGTACAGACTTCAAGCAGTGTGCCTTGATGTCTACTACACAACCTTCTTCTTGTAGACGTTGTTGGGCCTCCAAGTTCAGAGGTTTGTAGGACAGTAGCAAATTTCTCTCAAGTAGATGACCAAAGGTTTATCAATCCGTGGGAGGCGTAGGATGAAGATGGTCTCTCTCAAACAACCCTGCAACCAAATAATAAATTGTATAGATGCACTAGTTCGGCGAAGAGATGGTGATACAAGTGCAATATGGATGGGAGATAAAGGTTTTTGTAATTTGAAAATATAAAAACAGTAAGGTAACTAATGATAAAAATGGGCGAAAACGGTATTGCAATGCGTTGAAACAAGACATAAGGTTCATACTTTCACTAGTCCAAGTTCTCTCAACAATAATAACATAATTGGATCATATAACAATCCCTCAACATGCAACAACGAGTCACTCCAAAGTTACTAATAGCGAAGAACAAACAAAGAGATTATTATAGGGTACGAAACCACCTTAAAGTTATCATTTCTGATCGATCTATTCAAGAGTTCGTAGTAAAATAACACGAAGCTATTATTTCCGTTCAATCTATCCTAGAGTTCATACTAGAATAACACCTTAAGACACAAATCAACCAAAACCCTAATGTCACCTAGATACTCCAATGTCACCTCAAGTATCCGTGGTTATGATTATACGATATGCTTCACACAATCTCAGATTCATCTATTCAACCAACACAAAGAATTTGAAAGAGTGTCCCAAAGTTTCTACCGGAGAGTCAAGACAAAAATGTGTGCCAACCCCTATGCATAAGTTCACGAGGTCACGGAACTCGCAAGTTGATCACCAAAATATACATCAAGTGGATCACGTGATATCCCATTGTCACCATAGATAAGCACATGCAAGACATACATCAAGTGTTCTCAAATCTTTAAAGACCCAATCCAATAAGATAACTTCAAAGGAAAAACTCAATCCATTACAAGAGAGTAGAGGGGGAGAAACATCATAAGATCCAACTATAATAGCAAAGCTCGCGATACATCAAGATCGTACCGAATCAACAAACACGAGAGAGAGAAAGAGAGAGAGATCAAACACATAGCTACTGATACATACCCTCAGCCCCGAGGGTGAACTACTCCCTCCTCGTCATGGAGAGCGTCAGGATGATGAAGATGGCCACCGGAGAGGGATTCCCCCCTCTGACAGGGTGCCGGAACGGGTCTAGATTGGTTTTCGGTGGCTACAGAGGCTTGCGACGGCGAAACTCCCGATCTAGATTTATTTTCGGGGGTTTCTGTATTTATAAGAATTTTTGGCGTCGGTCTCATGTCAGGGGTCTCTGAGTCGTCCACGGGGGTGGAGGGCGCGCCCTACCCCCCTAGGCTCGCCCTCCTATCTCGTGGACAGCTCGGGACTCTTTTGGCCCAATAATTTTACTCCGGGGGCTTCTTTTGGTCCATAAAAAATCATCAAAAATTGGCACGTCAATTGGACTCCGTTTGGTATTCCTTTTTTGTAAAACTCAAACACAAGGAAAAAACATAAACTGGCACTGTCACTTGACTCTAGGTTAATAGGTTAGTCCCAAAAATCATATAAAATAGCATATAAATGCATATACAACATCCTAGATGGATAATATAGTAGCATGGATCAATCAGAAATTATAGATATGTTGAAGACGTATCAAGCATCCCCAAGATTAATTCCTGCTCGTCCTCGAGTAGGTAAATGATAAAAACGGAATTTTTGATGTGGAATGCTACCTAACATATTTATCCATGTAATTCTCTTTATTATGGCAAGAATATTCAGATCCGAAAGATTCAAGACAAATGTTTAATATTGACATAAAAATAATAATACTTCAAGCATACTAACAAAGTAATCATGTCTTCTCAAAATAACATGGCCAAAGAAAGCTATCCCTACAAAATCATATAGTCTGACTATGTTATATCTTCATCACACAAAATATTTAAATCATGCAAAACGCCGATGACAAGCCAAGCAATTGTTTCATACTTTTGATGTTCTCAAACTTTTTCAATCTTCACGCAATACTTGAGCGTGAGCCATGGACATAGCACTATAGGTGGAATAGAATGATGGTTGTGGAGAAGACAAAAAGGAGAAGATAGTCTCACATCAACTAGGCGTATCAACGGGCTATGGGGATGTCCATCAATAGATATTAATGTGAGTGAGTAGGGATTGCCATGCAACAGATGCACTAGAGCTATAAGTGTATGAAAACACAAAAAGAAACTAAGTGGGTGTGCATACAACTCGCTTGCTCACGAATACCTAGGGCATTTTGAGGAAGCCCATCATTGAAATATACAAGCCAAGTTCTATAATGAAAGATTCCCACTAATATATGAAAGTGACAACATTGGAGACTCTCTATCATGAAGATCATGTTGCTACTTTGAAGCACAAGTGTGGTAAAAGGATAGTAGCATTGCCCCTTCTCTCTTTTTCTCTCATTTTTTGGGCCTTCTCTCTTTTTTTATGGCTTCTTTTTTCTCTTTTTTTTTATTTTTCGTCCGGAGTCTCATCCCGACTTGTGGGGGAATCATAGTCTCCATCATCCTTTCCTCACATGGGACAATGCTCTAATAATGATGATCATCACACTTTTATTTACTTACAACTCAAGAATTACAACTCGATACTTAGAACAAAATATGATTGTCGTGGTTCTAAGCCTGATAGTAGAATAGGGGGGTAGGAATGTAGAGGCAAGATCCTAGCTATGGAGGAGCTGTACACGCGAGTTTTACGAGTTCAGGCCCTTCTCGGAGAAAGTAACAGCCCTACGTCTCGGAGCCCGGAGGCGGTCGACTGGATATACGCGTGTGAATTACAAAAGGTGCGAACCCTTGCCCCAGAGGAGAGGGGTGGCTTATATAGAGTGCGCCAGGACCCCAGCTCCCCTCCGTTACACAGGGTTCAATGTTCATAAAGGAGGAGCGTTACTGGTAACGTCTGGAGTAAAGTGCTATAGATGTCCATAAAGTTATGACTTAAATCTCGACCGTTGCGGAGTGAGTGTCTTCACATCTTCTGACGGTCGAATGGTTGTTCGCATGGTCGAGTGTCTTCAAGGCTGTCGAGTGGGACATAACTTCATGGTCGAGTGGATGATAATTTCTCTCCGACTGCTTCTGGTTCTTTTAGGGATGTCCTTGGGGAGGGCATCTTGGACAGATCCATGACCCTATCCTAGGTACATAGCTTCGTCATTAGCCCCCGAATGGATCAGGGTTTGAGTGGGGAAGGAGTTGAGAACACTTCCGACTCATTCTTCGTGCTATGAGTATAACTTGTTCTGGAGCCATGAACTGAGGAGACAACGTCAACTTCTTCTTCAGTCGCCTTGGTCCATTCTTGGGTTTTGTCGAGTGAATTTTCACGGTAGAATTCTGAATGATAATGTAGAGGATGCTTTTAGTCTGACAAGTTGCTCTGCTCTCCGCAGATTTCGCGGGATTCGAATTTCGGGAAGCGCGCCAGACAGGCGGGGCCGTGGTAATCGGGACGGATTAGGCAAGTCTCCTCGATCTCCGTGCCACCTTTTTCGCCACGTACTGCGCGCGCGACTGTTGCATAATTTGTTTAGATCGTCTGGGCCTACCAGTCAGTCACTCAGGGAACGACCTTATAAAAAGGCACCGGACCGGGTCTCTGCCCCGTGCGCTCCCATTCTCTTTTCTTCTTCCTTCGACCTCTCTGCCACACTCGCTTCTGCTCTCGTCGCCGAACCCTCGCTCGAATTTGATCCGCTGCCATGGGAAAAGAGAAGACGGTGGCGCCGGAGCGCACGAAGAAGGCGACCGCAAAGGCGAAGGGAAAGCGGACCAGCCGGGGCGGATCCTCGTCGAGATCCGGCCTGTCGCCGGGCTGGATCCAGGGTGATTGGATCCGCTCGACGATCAGCCAGGACAACCTCGATGACCTGGTGGAGGGGGGACTGATCCCTCACAAGTCGGCGCGGCTCCCGGGGAACGAGACCGAACCGCAGCCAAGGGAGGGTGAGTGCGTTCTCCTCGCCACCCACGTCGATCGCGGATTTTCTCTGCCTCCCCATCCTTTCTTTCGGGCCTTTTTGAATTTCTTTGGGGCTCAGCTCCACCACTTCACTCCAAACACCATAGTCTATCTGGCTACTTTCGTGTCAATGTGTGAAAATTTCTTGGGCTGTCGACTGCACTGGGGTCTTCTCAAACACATCTTCACCTGCCGCTCCCAGTCGGTCAAAAAGGCCAATCCAAGTGATGAGAGGACGCACGTGATCCAGATGTGCGAGGGCCTGGGGATCTAGATGAGGAACAAGAGCACCTTCCCAGCAATGATCCTTCCCGACTCGGTCCGGGGCTGGCAGTCGACTTGGTTTTACTGTAAGGACCAGTCGACCCCGGGTCGGTTGACTGGACTTCCTCCATTTTCTCTGGCTCGAGTGGAGAAGCCCTCCTCCCGGAAGGTGGTCCCAGAAGAGAAGGCGCAGGTCAAGGTGCTGGTCGAGCGGGTCGTCCAACTCGTCCACGACGGGGTGACTAGAATGGACCTACTGGAGGTCTTTCTCGGTCGACGCATCCAACCGCTTCAGCCCCGTGACCATCTGATGTGGATGTACTCCGAACTCGAGGACTCCACTCGGATCCACCCGGAGGACGTCAGCGAGGACATCTTAGAAGTGGCTGATGGGAATCACCAGCAACAAAGACAACCCCCGGGGGTCTAGGAGGGTGATTCCATTCGACCACTCACGCCAGCCGGAGCAGGTATGATTCTGTTTTACCAAGTATCCTTCTGATTCACTGTGTGACACCTTGTTGATGGTCGACTGAATTTCTTTTGATCGTTGTCTTTTCAGGCCCTTATTGACATGTACTCGATGCCCAATGGAGTGCAGGAGCAAGACATTGAGGAATGAGCGAGAGGGGGCGAGAGCGGAGAGTGGCGCTCGGATGCCGAGGAGGACGAGGAGAGCGAAGAATCGACTGATGACGAAGAGTTCTACTCGCCTCCTCACGGGAAGAGGAGATCCAAACACGCTCACGACCCGGCGAGCACTCCAGACCTGGTGACTGCGCCGACTGGGCAGTCTTCAAAGCGCCCCAAGACGTCCTCCCCAGCGCTGATTGAGAAGGCTCCGAAGCAGCCCAAGGTTGTGCCGCCTCCAGCGCCAGGAGCACCAAAAGCCACCTCCTCCAAATTGCCAAAAGCTCTGCCCAGGATCAAAGTGACCATCCCTACCATCTCCGGGTAATCATCTGACTTGTTCTTTTCGTCGACTCGAGCAACAGAACATAACCGACTGGGTGCGGGTCTTTGCAGTGCTGCTACATCAAGAACCTCTTCTCTCCAATATCGAGACGAGGAGATGGAAGATGCAGTCACCTCCAACCCAGGTAAAAACTCTTATGATCTTGCTCTTGACTGCTCGGTCGATTGAATTCTGGCGGTTTTCTTTAGAGTCGACTGATCTTCTCCGCAGCTCCGCTCAACGTCATCGATCTCCCAGATGACGATGAAGATGTGGCTCCTAGGCCCAGGAAGAATAAAAAGGCGACGGCTGGTAAGGCATCTCAGCAGGGACCAACGACAACACCAACCGTTTATCAATCCGAAGACGCGGGCGGGGCCTCTGTAACCTTCGTTGTACCCTTGTCGAGTGAGCGCCCCGCACCGTCGACTATTCCGGTGATTCCTTCAGTCGTCCCATCTCACGCCTCGGAGGTCCAAGCTGCTGCACCTGGGTCGTCTGCTCTCTTCTTCACCAGCTACCCCGTTCTGGACAACCAGTCGGAAGCAGCCGCGGAAGCCATCCAACAGGCTGACGTGATGATTGAGCGGATGAAGACGGTGCATGAGAATAGCCAGGCTGCCTACGACGCCAGCGCTGCTCTCCGGGCCAATGTCTAGGTAAGTAGACTTTTCGACTATCCTTGTTCTATCAGGATATGCTACCCGAAAATTTTTCTTCTATACAATCTCCTGTTGTTTGTGTCGAGTCAGTGCACCCACTGGGTGTTTTGTTGTCTTTGGTAGTTGCATTCTTCCACTCGGTCTGTGCGAGTAGGATCTGAACCGGTGGGGGCACGCCAAGTGCACCCACTAGGTGTAGTCCCCGAGACCGCAGTCGACTGCTGGCAGTCGACTGGGGTCTGAGTTCTGCCTTCCTTTCTTTTCTTCCACTCGACCCGGGCGGACCGGTCGAATGAGATCGGAACCGGCGGGGGCACGCCAAGTGCACCCACTGGGTGTAGTCCCCGAGACCGCAGTCGACTGCTGGCAGTCAACTGGGGTCTGAACAGTTTTTTTTACTTGACCCGGGCGGACCGGCCGAGTTGGGTCTTAATCAGCGGGGGCATGCCAAGTGCACCCGCTGGATGTAGCCCCCGAGACCGCAGTCGACTATGTGCAGTCGGCTGGGGTCTAAGCGAACCTCTTTAAGTTTTATCCACTCGAAAGTGAACAACCTTTGATCTCGTCGATTAACACGTCTTTTGCCTTCTGCGAAAGTCTTGTACTCTCATTTCCAAGTTTGCTGAGCTTGAGGAGAAGCAGAGGCAACTCAACCATGACTTGGATTTGGCTCAGCAGAATCTGAAGAAAGCTCAAGACGAAGCTGCTGGTATGGAAGGTAACTGCCTGTCGACTGTCTTTTTTTAAAACATTTCTTCAAGCTCCTGACTGATCCGATTGCTTCTTTTGCAGAGAAAATGAAGTTGGCTCTAGAGAAGAAGGACTCGGACCTCGCCACTGCACAGAAGGAAGCCCAAGATAAAACTGCCCTCGCAGACTAGAAACTGGCTTCAGTTGAAGCACTGGAAGGGGAGGTGACCAAGCTGAAGTCCTGTCTCAACGAGTCTAACCGAGAGGTGACTCGTCTGAAGAAGGACAAAATCACCCTGAACGAAAAGCTGGAGTCTGCGGTCCACAAGAGGAATGACACGAAGGCTTATTTGAGAACTCTCGCCAAGAAGCTTTATCTTATGCTGGAAGGTATTTCTTTTAAACCAACTGTGTTGATGCTTGCGAACGGATCCTATCCGGTCGACTCACTGATTTCTAGCTACAAAATTCTGCCAAGACTTTGACGAGGAAACTGGAAAGGTCGAGACGGGTCTGGATCCTATTGCTTCTCTAGTTTGCGATGAAACTACAATGAACGTGCTCCGACTGGAGTCTCGTGTCGCCAGCGTCACAAGCTACCTCACGCGCCTGAAGGAGGCAGTCTCACGAGTCGACTCATTGCTCTGGCCAAGGGCGACGCTTCAAAATGACCTGGAATCCCTGATGGCTCGACTCAACGAGATCCCTGTCCGAGTGCAGGAATGGAAGAAGTCCTCCGCCCAGTGTGGTGCTGACGTGGCGCTGTCCTTGGTGCGAGTCCACTGCAAGGAAGCTCGTGAAGACAAGCTGGCGGCGATCAAGGTCGCTAACACCAAAAAGCATGACTTCCAATCCTTCATGGAGACTTTCATCGTTGTTGCCACTCGGATCACGTATGGGATCGACCTGGACGAATTCATCGAGCCTGCCAGCCCTCCTCCTACCGAGTGAACAAACTTATGAGACTTGAATCTGCTTTAAATTTGCCTCGGAATGCCGAGTGGTTGCTATAACCGTTAAACTCCTTCGGGCATGATGCTCGAATACTTTTGGCTTGCTGCTTGGAACCTTAGGATTTATCCGAATTTGGTTTATTTCTGAATATGCTTGCGTTTTGCCTTCAAGTGGACTTTGTTCTCTGCTCGGAATAGTCTTTGTGCTGGAGATGCAGCTCTGAGGTGGGGACCCCAGTCGACCTGCGCTTCGTCGCCCTTGCGGATAGGGATGAAGCGAACGTTGCGCTTGTGGCGTAGCTGTAACGCCCTCGATGCGGCTATATCTCCCACGTGTCAAAACACGACTTAGAGGCATAACCGCATTGAGAGCAATGTCGCAAGTGAGGTAATCTTCACACAACCCATGTAATACATAAGGGAAAGAGATACATAGTTGGCTTACAATCGCCACTTCACACAATTACATGAATAAAGCATTACATCAATTAGATACAATCAAGGTCCGACTACAGAACCAAAATAAAAGAAGACTACCCCAAATGCTACACAGATCCCCGATCGTCCCGACTGGGCTCCACTACTGATCAACTAGAATGAAACAACACAAAGGACAAGATCTTCATCGATCTCCTCCTGAGCTTGGTTGCGTCATCTGCACGGACTCATCGGCACCTGCAAACTGGTTTTGGAAGTATCTGTGAGTCACGGGGACTCAGCAATCTCACACCCTCGCGATCAAGACTATTTAAGCTTATGGGTAAGGTAAAGGTATGAGGTGGAGCTGCAGCAAGCGACTAGCATATATGGTGGCTAACCTATTCGCAAAAGAGAGCGAGAAGAGAAGGCAAAAGCACGGTCGAACAACTATGATCAAGAAGTGATCCTAGAAACAACCTACGTCAAACATAACTCCAACACCGTGTTCACTTCCCGGACCCCGCCGAGAAGAGACCATCACGGTAACACACGCGGTTGACGTATTTTAAATTAAGGTCAACTTCAGGTTTTCTACAACCGAACATTAACAAATTCCCATCTGCCCATAACCGCGGGCACGACTTTCGAAAGTTCAAATCCCTGCAGGGGTGTCCCAACTTAGCCCATCACAAGCTCTCACGGTCAACGAAGGATACTCCTTCTTCCAAGACGATCCGATCAGGCTCGGCATCCAGGTTACAAGACATTTCGACAATGGTAAAACAAGTCCAGCAACACCGCTCGAATGTGCCGACAAATCCCGATAGGAGCAGCACATATCTCGTTCTCAGGGCACACTCAGATGAGCGCTCCATACAACTAAAACCAAACCTCGAGTTTCCCCGATGGGGCGCTGAACAGGGCTCTAGTTTGGACCAACACTCGGAGGAGCACTGGCCCAAAGGGTTTAAATAAAGATGACCCTTGAGTCTGCAGAACCCAAGGGAAAGAAAAGGCTAGGTGGCGAATGGTAAAACCAATGTTGGGCATTGCTGGAGGAGTTTTATTCAAGGCGAACTATCAAGGGGTTCCCACTATAACCCAACCACGTAAGGAACGCAAAATCCGGGAACATAACACCGATATGACGGAAACTAGGGCGGCAAGAGTGGAACAAAACACCAGGCATAAGGCCGAGCCTTCCACCCTTTACCAAGTATATAGATGCATTAATTAAATAAGTGATATTGTGATATCCCAACAAAATATTCATGTTCCAACATGGAACAAGCTCCAATCTTCACCTGCAACGAACAACGCTATAAGAGGGGCTGAGCAAAGCGGTAACATAGCCAAACAACGGTTTGCTAGGACAAAGTGGGTTAGAGGCTTGGCTCAACAATATGGGAGGCATGATAAGCAAGTGGTAGGTAATCGCAGCATAGGCATAGCAAAAGAGCGAACAACTAGCAAGCAAAGATAGAAGTGATTTCGAGGGTATGGTCATCTTGCCTGAGATCCCGCAAGGAAGAAGAACGAGTCCATAAAGAAGACAAACGGACATATACGAACGGGTCCTCACAAACGAGACGTTATCGGAACCAACCCGAAGAAGCAACACCGGAAAGAAGCACACAACATAGTAAACAAACCACACATGAACATGATATGATATGCGGGATGCGGTATGCGGTGCATATGCATGATTGGGAAAGAAATGATTGAACCTGGCCTCAACTTGGAAATCCAAGAGTGCCACTAGAAAGGTGAGGTGATTTCGGTTGAAATCGATATAAAGATCACCGGAATCGGATGCACGGTTTGGAAATGGCAAGCAAAACAAATATGGCACCGGTCTGCGATACTCAGCAAGTAGCCATCTAAAAGCATCAAGATAAATATGCTACAACACTCAAATATGACAACACAATACATGGAAGGGAACCACTCATGAAGCTTTACAAAAGATGAACACTGAACTACGGCTAATTCATCCATTAACAGGTTCAAACAAGCATGACAAAAGAGCAAATGATAACAGGTTTCAGACTTAGTGAAATTAACACAAGTCTGAAATTTATCATCAGGAAGCACAGTTTCGAGCATGAAAACTATATGCTACAGGAACATATCATGGCAAAGCAAGGCATGACATGAAGCTACTCAAAGCACTTAACAAAAGTCCCTTAGTGACCTTGAGCCAAAAGGGATCAGAAAATACAATTGCAAGCATGCGAACATAGCAAAAACATAAACATATCTCAGACTTAGTGAAAAACTGGAGCATGCAAATCAGTTAATGAGTAGGCATGTTTACGAGCTCGATGCACTCACTACAAAGCATGGCATGACAAATTAAGCATACACCCATCAAGAAGACATGTCATAGAAGTTAGACATGGCAAGAACAACAACATAGCACGCATGGATCAATAGCAACATCATCGGCAAAATCGCTAAACATGTCAATGATCTGCCAGGAACATCGATATAGCAAAAGTAGAGCTCGATTGACTCAAGCTAGGGTGCTCCATAAATGCAAACAAAGACATGGAAGGATAGAGCACCACAATTTTAACAAAACATCCTTACTGATCATCCTCAAAAGAGGCACAGATCACTAGGAAATAACATGAACATGTGGCATAACGACAAAATCAGGACAAGGACTTAGTGAAATTCTAAGTCACTGAAATCAGCTTTGCCGATTATGCTACTTTGCAAGCTTGTGCTAGTCACCACAAATATCACAAAAATACATGGTAAGCACCACTGTAAATATGGCATGGCATATAATAAAACACATGTAGAGCTCAGGATCATAGCATGCACACATTAATCATGGCAAAAATGACAAACTGCCATTTGCTGAAACAGATCTGACAAATTCATCACATAGCCCTCTTCCAACAGCATTTCGGGCATCAAGATGAGCTCAAATGAAAATGATGCAATGAGATGAAATGATGTACTCGTTGAGGCGAACATTTTAATATGCTACACGCACAAATCGGAGCTACGAATGCAGAGTTATGGCATGGCAAAGTATGCTCAAAAATTAGGGTTAGAGGGCTAAAAAAGTCAACCCGAGATCCCCAGATCCAGATCTGGATCGGGCACGGCGCGGAAAACGATGTTCACCGGAGGGCTTCGCAGGAGTCGACCGGAGAGGCGGCCGGACCCGAGGCCGGCGAGGTGCGGCGTCGACGGCCGGACGAGGGGCAGCATCGCCGGAGCGGTCGCTGGCGACGGCCGACGGGCATGGCGTGGGGCCCGACGGGGCGCCGAGGGAGTCACCGGGCGGCGGCAACCGGCGACCGGCGCGGCAAGGTGCAGCGGTGGGCGGCGCCGGCGGCGATGGCGAGGACGGCGGCGAGCGGAGGAGCGGGCGCGAGGAGTC
>NC_041380.1:399543151-399560801 GCF_002162155.2 Triticum dicoccoides
TGGCGGGCCGACGACGGGGACTGCGCGGTGGCGCCACTTGGCGGCTCCGGATTGGTGCGGGGCGGCGGCTGAGGGCGCGGACATGACCGTCGGCGAGGCTTTTGTCCGGCGACGCGGAGAGGAAGAAGGTCTAGGGTTAGACTGCGCGAATTTTCGGAGGGAGACACATATTTATAGGTAGAAGGAGGTAGGAGAGTCCAAATGAGGCGCGGTTTGCGGCCACGCGATCGTGATCGAGCGACCGAGATGATGGAGGGGTTTTTGGTGGGTTTTGGGCCACTTTGGAAAGGTGTTGGGCTGCAACACACACGAGGCCTTTTCGGTCCCTCGGTTAACCGTTGGAGTATCAAACGAAGTCCAAATGGCACGAAACTTGACAGGCGGTCTACTGATATATAACATCCCAAAATTCTAAATTTTTAGAATGTTATAATATATAGATAGATTTGATTGATTGTTTGATTGGTTGTCTGAAAGTGAGTGAATTCGGAACTTTTTGAAAGTTAAATGAGAGGGAATAAAAGGACTTTCCCATACTTTCATATTTGCTTTCTGATCTCCATGGATTCAAATTATTTTCAAATACAAAACCCTTGAGCGAAGATGATATGACTTCTTCCATTTAAAAAAATTAAATGAAAGGGTATTTGAAAATAATTGAATTTCATTTGGAAATATTTCAATTCATAAACTTCATGCAGCTCAATGATTTTCATGAGAGAAGATAAAATGACTTCTTCAAATTATATGAAATATGAGTTGGGAGTTCAAAGAATTAAATTCAAAATTCTTTTGAATTTATTTTCAATTTGGAGTTATTTGAGTTTTATTCAAATTATTTTTCTCAAAAAATAAAATATATGGAAATTAGGGTAACATGATTCCCTACAATAGAAACTTGGAGAAAAATTAATTTGAAATCATTTTGGTATTTTTTAAAATGGTTTTAGTTGGATTTTAATAGACCAGTAGCACTCTTTGAATTATTAGAATTTGTGTGTATTTTATTTAATGCTAGAAAAATGTTCACGTCGTAGAAAATCTTTTTCTGAAAATTTTTATGTATAATATGCCTATATAAAGTTTTATTTTATTTTCGTTTTTCAGTTTATCGCATTCTGATTTTTTTTAAAAAAAGCTGCGCACGCTCCTGAAACTAACTGTCGCCTAGGTACGCATCATAGTACCAGCGAGCGTCCTATTTTTTTATTTAACCTATATGGGCCAGGCCCAGCCAGTCTTTTCAAATTTTTTTTCTTAGGCCGAATTTTTCAAAAAACAAAACTGCAGCACGTACGCGCGCGGCTGGCCGATGGGCTTTAGGCCCGTGCGAGGCGTTAGCCTTTTTCTCCTGTGTTTCATTTAATTACATCTACGTTTAGTCCCACATTGCCTAGCCTTTAACCCTTAAGTCTCTTTTCCACCAATAAATATAAACCCATAGAGCCTTCAAAAATCATCTGATTCGGGTTAAATCAATATTTTGGTTTGACTAAATTCATTTAGGGAAAATATAATTCTACTCTCCAGCGCGACTTCTAAAAATTTTCTCTCCTCTCCAAAGTCATCTTTTGTCTGCCTTATAAAGGTATCTTTCTTTATTTATTTTTCTTCTTATACTTCCGTAGTTTATTATTTTTAGACTAATACGATAGAATAATTAGATTATCAATTAGTCTACGTATTTATACATTAGACCCTAGCCCGTAGCTATTTTTTTCTCTCTTCCGTAAAACAGCTTGGCCTTGATTTTTTAAATAGCCATAACTTTTTACTCGTTAGTCCAAATCCAACGAAACCAACGCCCACATCTTCGTTATGATCTCCTCTATCCAGTAGTCCAACTCAAACATGTTTTTGAAAATTTTAAAATTTGAATTAGATCAGATTTGAATTCAAACTTCTTCTGATCATATCTTTTTATCCGTAACTCCGTTTGAGTTGATTCTTTTTGCAAATCGAAGCTCTTGACCTAAACATTCTAATAAGGCCAAATTCACATAATTTTGGTACTGTTAGAAATTGTTTTATGTTGCAAGAGTTATTTGTTTGGTTTTGTTGTTTTCCGAATCGACTTCTTCGATCTTTTTGATCTTTTGAGTGATTGCTTATGTGTGGTTACTATTGCTTGCTTACGATAGATTGACCGGAGTGTGACGAGTAGATCTATCAGGAGTTTCGAGTGCGAATCATCTTCATCAACATTGCAGGCAAGTTCACACTTTGATCATACCTTTTCTACAACCCAGTTTTATTGCATTAGATCAATCCTCACACATTGCATGATTAGGATCTAATTAAACTGTGGGATGGGAAGTAGATGAGGTAGTACCTATTACCTGTATTATTATGAAACCTTTGGGAGTTACTTCTACGTTTGCTTTTTATGCCATGCTATGCTAGTAGACGTGGATTGGGCGAGTGATATCCATAACAGATGTGAGTTGATAATTTTAATGGTTTGTCTAAGTGGCAACTTAAACACACATCTGGGTGGATTGAGGCACCTGATGTCTATCAGGACTTGCCTGTTTTATTTTGGACCGCCACCCAGGCTCAAAGGGATCATGAGATCATTCATGCTAGTAACTTCCGTGTGCAGCCACAAGCCATTATGGGCTCTGGCATAGTTGACTAAGTTGTGCAAACTCTTACAATGGCAGACTAGCAGATGTAGGGGTTGTAGGTGGTACGGTCTACCCGATCGTAAGGTGCTAGCGCTTCTGAAAGACTATGTCTCGGTCATCCGTCTTCTCAAACACCATGTAGTGCGAGAAACCAAACGGAGGCGATTGAGTCTTGTGGGGAAAAGTGCGCAAACCTCTGCAGAGTGTACAAACTAATCATGATTAGCCGTGTCCCCGGTTATGGACAACTTGAGTATCTAGTACTTGAATATCATGTGAATCTCATCACGTTACTTATAATTAATGTTGTTGGGTTTTAATTGTTCACTTAATTGGGATCGGAATGCTGTCAACCATTCTCGATGTTTAACAACCACCATGATAGTAATTAATTTTATTCCGTTGAAGTAGGGAAAAATTGGCTTTACGCAAAAATCTTATAACCATAGAGCTTTTCC
Organism: Triticum dicoccoides; assembly: GCF_002162155.2. NCBI lineage: Eukaryota > Viridiplantae > Streptophyta > Magnoliopsida > Poales > Poaceae > Triticum > Triticum dicoccoides. The sequence continues at coordinate 399,546,237 of NC_041380.1, forward strand.
ACCAGCCATATATGCATATAGTGATAGCCATTGTTCATCATTTTCTCTATGGTGTGAATTTGCCAGTACATTCAATGTACTGACCCGTTTCGGGCTGCAACGTCTCATGTTGCAGGATTATCTTACGACGAGTAAGTGATACGTTAGGGTTACGATCTCTACACTCAACTTTGCCGTTGGTGTTGATGGGAATCCACAACCTTGTTGCTTCCGCTATATGGATTGAGGTAATAGTATTTACGTTATTTTATACATGTGATTTACCTCTGTTATAAATCCTTCGAGTACTGTGTGTGTCAGCATACCGATCCAGGGATGACACTTAAGCACAGAGACTTGATCCATTCGGGTCGGGTCGCTACAAGATGGTATCAGAGCACATGTTGACTGTAGGACGTGACCCTAGAAACTGGCAAGCCCATAGCAAAGATTTTTCTCTACAACTTTCCCTTTCAAAAGGATCTTTTACCTCTCTTCTCTTCTGAGCTTATTCAAAAATTCCTTTTTTTAGTGAGACCATACCCCTTTTCCCTTTTGACCACACAAAGATTCGACTGATGAGACTACTCCAAGATGTACAAGATATCGGACAACCGAGACCACTTCAGAATGAAGAGTATCTTCCATGCATCTGAATAATGGAAACTACAACGGTTGAAGGCCGAAGACAAGTTGAATTGGAAGGCTCTGAAGAATTTCTAGATTTGTATGACCTAGGAATGCTACCCTTATGGAACTTGGCAGATTATGGAAGTTGTCAATACCCGAGATCAAGGTGTATCGGAGAAAGACTGAAACAAGGAGTATGAGAACTCGAAGTTTTGTCAAAGAAACCCTAAGGCAGGAGATATCAACTTGGAGAGATAGCTCATGGAAATGACAAGTGCAGAAACATGGTTATCCGTGATGTCATCCCTCGCTAATGCTATTGTCACCGTGCTGAGTTAAGGATGCATGTCATCAGAATGGATTTGATGGAAGAAGGTTGATGGAGCACCTATCATAAGATGAAGTTTTAGCCCTAGCCGGTGTATCACCAGGATCTGGAGTAGTACATCAAGAAGTTTAAAATGGAGCTCCAGGAAGTCGTATTAGACAAGGAAGTATTTCATGAGGAACTCGGGATCCTGAAGATGAGAGTAGCCAAGCTGGAAGAGCTACAACCTCGAGATATCGGAGAATTGTCAAGAACTGAAGGACAGTATACCATGGTTCATATGAAGGATGTTGAAACCAGAAGTTTGAAATGCAACTCCGGAATATTAAAGAATGTCATGAGAGATTTCACATCAACAGAGATTGATCTGGCAAAAGAACTTGAGAAAGACAAGCATGATCGGAAGAAGCCATTGGAGGCATGAACAAGGTTTGAAGAATTTGGAGACGTTGAAGATTTATTGACCTTTAGAAGACCAAACCCCTGTTATATACCTACGTTAGATGCGACGTTTGTGAGCTGTCATTTATTTAATGTTTTTCGACAGCCACAACAAAAATCTGTCTTTTCAATACTTTTGTTTGTATTGTGTGTCCCTCTCCCTCTCTCTTATCTCACCCCAAAACCCATGGACCCAATAGAGGATGAATGGAGATGAGCTTGTATTTTCGGGACCAATGAGTCAATTGGAGACAGACCGATGGATTCAGAACATGGAGGATCACATGGAGAATAACCCTATAGTCGGAAATGATATGGCCCAGCATGCTCTTCAATGCTTTGAAAGAGGTGCTGCTACTTGGTGGAGGATGTACCAAACCATCAATGGATGGCAAGGAGTAACCACTTGGAAAGAATTTAAGATGACTTTGCTAAAGTCTCAGTTTGTGTCCCAAAAATTGAAACCTTATGGAAAGGATATGAAAAAAAACTTGTGCATGCAAGCTTTGTGGAGAAATAGGACACAACCATAAAAAACACAAGGATGAATGCCCTAATTGTGAAGGAAGTCACCCAACTGAATCATGCCCAACTAGGCAGGTCACTTATTTCTTGTGTGAAGGGACTACACACTACCCTGCTCAGTGTCACATTTACCCCTTGGTACAAAGAACCATCCAGCAAAAGGAAGAAGCAATGAAAGGAGCCCTTATGGAAAGTTTAGAAGAACCTGTGATGAAGGAAGAGGTGGAGGACACACCCAAAGAGGAACTAATTAAACCCTGCACCAAGTCTTGCTATTCATGTGGAGAAGAAGGACACATCTCCCAATGGGGATCTAGTAGAATTCCCGACGGAGGAAGTAGATTATGACCCACAGGAAATAGAAGCCCTGATTGGAATGGAAAAGTCCAGGAAGAGAAGTAGATTGGATCCCAGAAACAAACCAATTTCTACAAAGAAAGACCTGAGTCATATCACATGTTTCAGGTGCAAAAATTCAGGACACTACTTCAATGATTGCCCAAAAGGGAAGATGAGGACCCCAGGAGGCTATATAATCACAAGGAAACCTCGAAACTTGTCAGAAGTAATATGTTTTCATTGTAATGAATCAGGGCACTTTGCCAGAGATTGTCCGAAGGAGAAGGAGACTTGTGATAAATAGTTGAGTTTATAACAGAAGAAATATAGTAGTAGTAGTGAGAACATTTTCCTTCATATTGAGGTGTTGAGTTGAGACTTGTAATGGAAAAGCAAGAGATTGTAATCATTGGAGAATGAATAAAGTTAGCATCGTTGGTACTGATATGGATTTTATGAGTTGTTACTCTATGAAGAAGAATTTTGACCATTTTTTTGAGGATAAGAGAAATATGGTCTATGGAAGATTTGTGCATTTTAAGGGTGGTAGTACCCTGTAAAGAACCCTTGACTCTTGGAAAAGATAAGGATACTCCACTGAGTGGATTTCAGACAAAATGAATATGAGTTTTGTCTCGATATGTGTGATACCCCAAGAGTGTGTGGGATGAAGTTGGAGACGTCAGTTGTTTGGACCAAATGTGATCAAGGAGTCAGACGAGAATGTTAAGTTGATTCGAGATAGACTGGAGGTAGCTCAGTCCAGGCAGAAGAGTTATGTAGACTCAAAAAAAACTCAAGGAGGTAGTCTATGAAATTGGAGACCGAGCATGTCTTCATGTGTTCCCTCTGCGAGGAGTTAAACGAATTTGAGTTAAGGTAAAGTTAGTCCCGAGATTTGTAGGACCATACCGAGTTTTGGAGCGTATGAGAGAAGTGGCCTACAAGTTTGAGTTACCCAAAGGATTGTCAGGAGTTCAAGATGTGTTTCACGTTTCCCAGTTGAAGAAGTGCCATGCAGAGATGGCCAATATTCCCCTGTAAGGACGCTTGACCCTGGAAAGGATAATGATGTTCCATGAAGTGGAATACGGACTCCATAAGTATAAGTTTATATCTCGGTATGTGGGATAACCCACGAGGATGGGGAGATAAATTACTATTGAATATAAAGGAGGTATGATGTCGGAAATATGGATCAATGGAAACTCCATGATGAGTCCGAGTAATCATGTCCTAGATTGGTGACAATATAAGGAAGGAAGACAATACAATTGGATGGATTTAAGAATACTAGGAAGTTGGAAGTTGGAACAATGAACAGTTGCCCGATGATAAGTTCAAGGACTACAAGTGATGAGATGGGCCATAACCCACATGCCCCAGGACCTGCCAAGAAGCAAGCACATTCTTGCTGAAGGAAAAACCCTAAAAGAAGTTACGATTTTATCGATAGACGATCTTATAGGAGTTACGCAAAACCTGAGAGTTGTGAAGAAACGATAGATGGTTGTTTGGCTTGCAGAATCTATGGATTTATTCGAACTTGGTTCGTCGACAAGAGAAATTCTGCAATGCTTGTGAGGATGACCGAGTGTTAGAATGCGAGATTCGCTAAACCATATACAAGGTAATGATTTGGGTGCGGGATGGATTGATCACCATACCGACTTACTCTTATTGTTCGCCTTGCTATATGGAATGGTAAATCTGAGTGACTTACCTATAGTAGAGAGACGACGATGAAAACCTTGTTTAAACCTTAGAATGGTATAGCAATTTTTTTCCTTGTACAAGGCAGCTTTTGCCAACCGTAGGTTATACGGTGAGGATCAACCCAGACCCATTTCCTGCAGGAGAAACCATAAATTGTTGACCACCATGAGATATCGATAGTTGTTTAGTTTTGGCGCCAGACCCGTCAGCTACGAAGACCCAGTCGCGGAATAACCTTACCAAGATGAAAGGATAGAAGAATTGTGGTAAAGGTTATGCCACTACCAGAAGAGCTCAGAGAAGGAATTTTCTCGAGGATCTAAGAAGACCGACACTGTCAAGAATAAGGATGGAGTATATGAGTTTTGACAGAACCGTAACCATGCTTCTAAGGGTGGTAGCACCCCAGACCCCGGTGATGATTGATGGAATTTGAGGAGACCCCCAAACCCTAACCTTTTTCTTGCTAGCCTCTCCGAATCTCGAGGACGAGATTCATTTTAAGGGTGGTAGGTTTGTAACATCCCAAAATTCTAAATTTTTGGAATGTTATAATATATAAATAGATTTGATTGATTGTTTGATTGACTGTCTGAAAGTGAGTGAATTCGAAACTTTTTGAAAGTTAAATGAGAGGGAATAAAAGGACTTTTCCAAACTTTCATATTTGCTTTCTGATCTCCATGAATTCAAATTATTTTCAAATACAAAACCCTTGAGCGAAGATGATATGACTTCTTCCATTTAAAAAAATTAAATGAAAGGGTATTTGAAAATAATTGAATTTCATTTGGAAATATTTCAATTCATAAACTTCATGCAGCTCAATAATTTTCATGAGAGAAGATAAAATGACTTCTTCAAATTATATGAAATATGAGTTGGGAGTTCAAAGAATTAAATTCAAAATTCTTTTGAATTTATTTTCAATTTGGAATTATTTGAGTTTTATTCAAATTATTTTTCTTAAAAAAATAAAATATATGGAAATTAGGGTAACATGATTCCCTACAATAGAAACTTGGAGAAAAATTAATTTGAAATCATTTTGGTATTTTTTAAAATGATTTTAGTTGGATTTTAATAGACCAGTAGCACTCTTTGAATTATTAGAATTTGTGTGTATTTTATTTAATGCTAGAAAAATGTTCACGTCGTAGAAAATCTTTTTCTGAAAATTTTTATGTATAATATGCCTATATAAAGTTTTATTTTATTTTCGTTTTTCAGTTTATCGCATTCTGTTTTTTTAAAAAAAAACTGCGCACGCGCCTGAAACTAACTGTTGCCTAGGTACGCATCATAGTACCGGCGAGCGTCCTATTTTATTATTTATCCTATATGGGCCAGGCCCAGCCAGTCTTTTCAATTTTTTTTCTTAGGCTGAATTTTTCAAAAAAAAAGAGAAAAAACTGCAGCACGTACGCGCGCGGCCGGCCGATGGGCTTTAGGCCCGTGCGAGGCGTTAGCCTTTTTCTCTTGTGTTTCGTTTAATTACATCTACGTTTAGTCTCACATTGCCTAGCCTTTAACCTCTAAGTCTCTTTTCCACCAATAAATATAGACCTATAGAGCCTTCAAAAATCATCTGATTCGGGTTAAATCAATATTTTGGTTTGACTAGATTCATTTAGGAAAAATATATTTCTACTCTCCGGCGCGACTTCTAAAAATTTTCTCTTCTCTCCAAAGTCATCTTTTGTCTACCTTATAAAGGTATCTTTCTTTCTTTATTTTTTTTCTTATACTTTCGTAGTTTATTATTTTTAGACTAATACGATAGAATAATTAGATTATCAATTAGTCTACGTATTTATACATTAGACCCTAGCTCGTAGCTATTTTTTTTCTCTCTTCCGTAAAACAGTTTGGCCTTGATTTTTCAAATAGCCATTACTTTTTACTCGTTAGTCCAAATCCAACAAAACCAATGCCCACATCTTCGTTATGATCTCCTCTATCCAGTAGTCCAACTCAAACATGTTTTTGAAAATTTTAAAATTTGAATTAGATCAGATTTGAATTCAAACTTCTTTTGATCATATCCTTTTATCCGTAACTCCATTTGAGTTGATTCTTTTTGCAAATCGAAGCACTTGACCTAAACATTCTAATAAGGCCAAATTCACATAATTTTGGTACTGATAGAAATTGTTTTATGTTGCAAGAGTTATTTGTTTGGTTTTGTTGTTTTCCGAATCGACTTCTTCGATCTTTCTGATCTTTTGAGTGATTGCTTATGTGTGGTTACTATTGCTTGCTTACGATAGATTGACCGGAGTGTGACGAGTAGATCTATCAGGAGTTTCGAGTGCGAATCATCTTCATCAACATTGCAGGCAAGTTCACACTTTGATCATACCTTTTCTACAACCCAGTTTTATTGCATTAGATCAATCCTCACACATTGCATGATTAGGATCTAATTAAACTGTGGGATGGGAAGTAGATGAGGTAGTACCTATTACCTGTATTATTATGAAACCTTTGGGAGTTACTTCCACGTTTGCTTATTATGCCATGCTATGCTAGTAGACGTGGATTGGGTGAGTGATATCCATGACAGATGTGAGTTAATAATTTTAATGGTTTATCTAAGGTGGCAACTTAAACACACATCTGGGTGGATTGAGGTACCTGATGTCTATCAGGACTTGCCTGTTTTATTTTGGACCGCCACCCAGGCTCAAAGGGATCATGAGATCATTCATGCTAGTAACTTCCGTGTGCAGCCACAAGCCATTATGGGCTCTGGCATAGTTGACTAAGTTGTGTGAACTCTTACAATGGCAGACTAGCAGATGTAGGGGTTGTAGGTGGTACGGTCTACCCGATCGTAAGGTGCTAGCGCTTCTGAAAGACTATGTCTCGGTCATCCGTCTTCTCAAACACCATGTAGTGCGAGAAACCAAACGGAGGCGATCGAGTCTTGTGGGGAAAAGTGCGCAAACCTCTGCAGAGTGTACAAACTAATCATGATTAGCCGTGTCCCCGGTTATGGACAACTTGAGTATCTAGTACTTGAATATCATGTGAATCTCATCACGTTACTTATAATTAATGTTGTTGGGTTTTAATTGTTCACTTAATTGGGATCGGAATGCTGTCAACCATTCTCGATGTTTAACAACCACCATGATAGTAATTAATTTTATTCCGTTGAAGTAGGGAAAAATTGGCTTTACGCAAAAATCTTATAACCATAGAGCTTTTCCACCAGCCATATATGCATATAGTGATAGCCATTGTTCATCATTTTCTCTATGGTGTGAATTTGCCAGTACATTCAATGTACTGACCCGTTTCGGGCTGCAACGTCTCATGTTGCAGGATTATCTTATGACGAGTAAGTGATACGTTAGGGTTACGATTTCTACACTCAACTTTGCCGTTGGTGTTGATGGGAATCCACAACCTTGTTGCTTCCGCTATATGGATTGAGGTAATAGTATTTACGTTACTTTATACATGTGATTTACCTCTGTTATAAATCCTTCGAGTACTGTGTGTGTCAGCATACCGATCCAGGGATGACACTTAAGCACAGAGACTTGATCCATTCGGGTCGGGTCGCTACATGGTAGTAAACCAAGGCCGCATGACAAGTCTCGGTCCAATCCGAAAACGTTTAACACCCGCACATGAAAAGAGGTAGAAAGGGACACCGGGTGTCATAGGAGCGCCGGATTGCAAAACGGACAACAGGGAAAATGCTCGGATGCATGAGACGAACATGTATGCAAATGAAATGCACATGATGACATGATATGCAATGCATGACACGCAAGCAATGACAACACAACAACAGCGAATAACTGGAGGACACCTGGCACATCGGTCTCGGGGCGTTACAATACTCCACCACTACGAGAGGATCTCGTCCCGAGATCTAGAATGGCACCAGAGGGAAAAAGAAGAGGAAGAGGTGAGGTGAAACTAAGTTGCTTCTTTAACAAATGAGTGATACTGAAGAACCTTGAAGAGGTTGAGCAAAATGAAAGAAAGAAAGCAACGGAGAAGAACAAAGTTGAAAGCACTCCGGTAGGGAAGAGTAACAAGGAAGAACAAATTCGGACAGCACTCCGTTAGAGAAGTTATGCAAGACTTGATACGATGAAAAGAACTTGAGAAGAGGACACGACACTCTGGTTAAAAGTATAGGCATGAAAAGAACATGATCTTTGACAAAACGGGATGATGGGAGAGAAATTAACATCGCAAAGCCTCCGGAAGAAAAATAAGAATGGAATGGATGAAGGGAAAAAAACGAGAGCACGCTTACAACAATGCTAGAACGGAGTTGTTGGAAAACCAGCAACGAAAAGAATAGGATTGATATGATCTTCTGGAATACATCTCAGATTATGAGGTGACAACCTGCCACTCACGGGAAAAGAATTGGATTGGAATGAACAAGGAAACGAGAAAGCTTATTTCACCGGAAGGATGAAAGAAGAACTTGGGTCCTATATGAGCACCATAAATAGCAACAATCCTTCGGGACGGTTTTAGGTGAAATATAGCCCAAGGTAATTCCAACGAAGAGGTTGATGGATTTAAAATACCCCATTCTTAACAACATGTGAATCATGAAACATGAACTCAAATTATCAAGAATAACATAATACCACCTCGAATGATACAGTTGAAAGAATTGCACTTTAAAATGCAAGATAAGGAATACTTGAGTTCCTCTGAAAAGAGTCTTGATGAGCACTTCGAGAAGCGATTAAATCCTTAATGAACCATCATGTAGAACCTTCATGAAGAACTCCGGTAACAAAAGGATAACGAAAAGAAAGAGAAGTTGAAAACTCAAGGTGAAACCTTGTAAAGATTTAGAAGGAGCTTCGCGACGAGACAAAGCGGAAAGGCTTGGAACTCCGGAAAAGAAAAGATAAAGCCTCTCGAACCGAGAATGTGATATGTTGAACTTCCAAAATAAGGAATTGAGTTCACTCGATGAAACAAGAATAAGAATTACATTATGCTTATCCTTCACCAATTAAATTGACGACAATCAACGGATTTGGCATATAACTTATTCTCGAAGAAAGGATTAAGATAGATATCGCGCCAACTTGATAAGGTCTTCAACGAAACACCGATGGAATTGAAACAACGAATCAATTGATAAGATAAAGAAGGAAGAGAAATCTTGAACGAACCACCGTAAGAATTGAAAAAGAACGAAGTAAGGGAAGAATCACCGGGTAAGAATTGTGAAATGAAAGAAGATACTTGAGATAATTTGATACAATAGAACGAAGAGATCACGATCTGATTAGAGATCACTTGAATGATGCACCGGTAAGATTGGAGAATGATAACTGAAACTTGAGAATGAAAAAGCCTGAACTGATCGACTCTGGATAACAAACTGAGAACACTCTTGAATTGCTCCGGAAGGATGAAAAGATTTGTCACAATTGAAAACAATTTTGAGAGGATAGGCTCAAACTAGAATCACGAATCTCTGAGAGAATGGATAGATATGGAGGAAAAGTCTTCTTCGGTCTTCAAAACCTGAGAATGACGACGAGAAACACCAACAAAAATTGTTGAGGCACTCCGGAATGAAGAATAGAAAGGTTGAGCCAACGATGAAAAGAATTTGAAAGATCTTGGAGAAAGACATTTGACTGATGATAATTCATTCTTACGTCAAACTTTAAAAGATTTGAGAATAGCTCCGGTAAAAATTGGAAGAGTCAGGTAAGATCCTGGGAAAAGACCTGTGGGTTAGGGCCTACTCAAAAGAAACACAGTTGAAAAGATTACTTGAAAAGGAGAATGCACAGGTTGAATTAAGTGACTTGAATGAGATAACATCCTCGAAAGAGCTTGAACGAATGTAGAGTGGAAACACGAATCTTCGAGATATCTTCAGCACTCTGGAACAATTAAATAGCGAGAAGTGAATTATTATGAGGTGCACCGGCATAAGAAAAGCATTGAAACGAGGAAAAGATATGATCGACAAAGCTTGAATTGAATCCACCGGAGAAGAAAAAGAATGAATAATGATGAACTTGAGGCTCCGTTAGTATCTTCATGAGCATCACCGGATAAGAACATTGACGGAAAAGAATGGAGAGGCTTCTCATCAATAACAAGATAGTTGATTAAGAAATCTGAGTCCTTGAAGAAAAACAAAGGGAGGGAGGGTGGGAAAAACAAAGAGAATTTGGAATGGATGAAACGAACACCGTTGAGAAACTTAGAATTGATCTTGCGGATGTTGAAATGATCGGATACACTTGAAGAGAAGCACACCGGTTGAGAAAGGTTGTCATGACAATCTCGATCATCCTGAAGGATTAGTATTCGCATCGGAGTATGAGAACAACATTAGAGAAGGCATGGAATCAACATTTGACTTCGAAGCAACTCGAATACCACAACTCAAATCAAAAACCAAGGATTGGCTCGCAGAATAAGCCAGAACAAACATATGATAGAGATTTCGTCCGAAGTTTTCGTGGTGGGGCCTACACGGGCTCGATCGTACAACACCATCATGTACAAGGTAGTGCACATGACATACGAAGCGTCCCCGAGTCAGCATGGCCAAGGACTCTTTAAGACACAACGAGACCACTGTAAAACCAACCGTGGATAGGCGGACCACTAGACGTCGAACCCCAAATTCGTATCATACATCTGTCGGAAAGATATTCTAAGAGCTACTTGAATCCCCACTTATAAACTCCTGAAATTTTCCCAGTTATGCAATCAGGTGTTGGGGATACAGGGGAAGCATAATATCACACCCAAACTAGCAAATCCTACATCCAGTTGTATCCATCCTTCAACACATAACCAAGATACCTTCGGAAATCGTCTACCTCAACCTTCGAAAAGCATTCGTTATACGAGTTATGGCAATACTCCCGAACTCCCGCCCCAGTACTGGGTGGCATCGAGGTTATCTCAGCAACAACTACATAAAAGAGATTTTCGATGTCGGCGAAACTAATCTCAGGTATTCCAGAACTACAACAATAAAATTGTGACGACAACACCTCGGAGCTCAACTCCCCGGGACACTGCCACAACCCCTAAATGACAGGAGGCACCAAGAACAATGTTCTCGTCACAAATCAATCGAAACGATTCCAAGATACCCGCGTGATCCTAAATTTTTTTTAGTGAAATTTGAGAAGAGAAGAGTCAAAACTCTACGTCAGGATGCCTCACCAGAGCGACGAAGGGACTGAGGAGTAAAAAGAATTCCTAACTCTCCGATATATATAATCCTAAATGACTCAAAACATTTTTCTAGACTCAACAACGCCAGCTATTCGATCAAGCAGGGGGCTCCTAAGGTCGGGGAAGGCTCTGATACCAACTTGTAACGCCCTTGATGCGGCTATATCTCCCACGTGTCAAAGCACGACTTAGAGGCATAACCGCATTGAAAGCAATGTCGCAAGTGAGGTAATCTTCACACAACCCATGTAATACATAAGGGAGAGAGATACATAGTTGGCTTACAATCGCCACTTCACACAATTACATGAATAAAGCATTACATCAATCAGATACAATCAAGGTCCGACTACGGAACCAAAATAAAAGAAGACTACCCCAAATGCTACACAGATCCCCGATCGTCCCGACTGGGCTCCAGTACTGATCAACTAGAACGAAACAACACAAAGGACAAGATCTTCATCGAGCTCCTCCTGAGCTTGGTTGCGTCATCTGCACGGACTCATCGGCACCTGCAAACTGGTTTTGTAAGTATCTGTGAGTCACAGGGACTCAGCAATCTCACACCCTCGCGATCAAGACTATTTAAGCTTATGGGTAAGGTAAAGGTATGAGGTGGAGCTGCAGCAAGCGACTAGCATATATGGTGGCTAACCTATTCGCAAAAGAGAGCGAGAAGAGAAGGCAAAAGCACGGTCGAACAACTATGATCAAGAAGTGATCCTAGAAACAACCTACGTCAAACATAACTCCAACACCGTGTTCACTTCCCGGACCCCGCCGAGAAGAGACCATCATGGTAACACACGCGGTTGATGTATTTTAAATTAAGGTCAACTTCAGCTTTTCTACAACCGGACATTAACAAATTCCCATCTACCCATAACCGCGGGCATGGCTTTCGAAAGTTCAAATCCCTGCAGGGGTGTCCCAACTTAGCCCATCACAAGCTCTCACGGTCAATGAAGGATATTCCTTCTCCCAAGACGATCCGATCAGGCTCGGCATCCAGGTTACAAGACATTTCGACAATGGTAAAACAAGTCCAGCAACACCGCCCGAATGTGCCGACAAATCCCGATAGGAGCTGCACATATCTCGTTCTCAGGGCAGACTCAGATGAGCGCTCCATACAACTAAAACCAAACCTCGAGTTTCCCCGAGGGGGCGCCGCACAGGGCTCTAGGTTGGACCAACACTCATAGGAGCACTGGCCCAGGGGGGTTTAAATAAAGATGACCCTTGAGTCTGCAGAACCCAAGGGAAAGAAAAGGCTAGGTGGCGAATGGTAAAACCAATGTTGGGCATTCCTGGAGGAGTTTTATTCAAGTTGAACTGTCAAGGGGTTCCCATTATAACCCAGCCGCGTAAGGAACGCAAAATCCGGGAACATAACACCGATATGATGGAAACTAGGGCGGCAAGAGTGGAACAAAACACCAGGCATAAGGCCGAGCCTTCCACCCTTTACCAAGTATATAGATGCATTAATTAAATAAGTGATATTGTGATATCCCAACAAAATATCCATGTTCCAACATGGAACAAGCTCCAATCTTCACCTGCAACTAACAACGCTATAAAAGGGGCTGAGCAAAGTGGTAGTATAGCCAAACAACGGTTTGCTAGGACAAGGTGGGTTAGAGGCTTGGCTCAACAATATGGGAGGCATGATAAGCAAGTGGTAGGTAATCGCAGCATAGGCATAGCAAAAGAGCGAACAACTAGCAAGCAAAGATAGAAGTGATTTCGAGGGTATGGTCATCTTGCCTGAGATCCTGCAAGGAAGACGAACGAGTCCATAAAGAAGACAAACGGACGTAGACGAACGGGTCCTCACAAACGCGACGTTATCGGAACCAACCCGAAGAAGCAACACCGGAAAGAAGCACACAACATAGTAAACAAACCACACATGAACATGATAAGATATGCGGGATGCGGTATGCAGTGCATATGCATGATTTGGAAAGAAATGATTGAACCTGGCCTCAACATGGAAATCCAAGAGTGCCACTAGAAAGGTGAGGTGATTTCGGTTGAAATCGATATAAAGATCACCGGAATCGGATGCACGGTTTGGAAATGGCAAGCAAAACAAATATGGCACCGGTCTGCGATACTCAGCAAGTAGCCATCTAAAAGCATCAAGATAAATATGCTACAGCACTCAAACATGACAACAAAATACATGGCATGGAACCACTCATGAAGCTTGACAAAAGATGAACACTGAGCTACGGCTAATTCATCCATTAACAGGTTCAAACAAACATATCATGGCAAAGCAAGGCATGGCATGAAGCTACTCAAAGCACTTAACAAAAGTCCCTTAGTGACCTTGAGCCAAAAGGGATCAGAAAATACAATTGCAAGCATGCGAACATAGCAAAAATATAAACAGATCTCAGACTTAATGAAAAACTGGAGCATGCAAATCAGTTAACGAGTAGGCATGTTTACGAGCTCGATGCACTCACTACAAAGCATGGCATGACAAACTAAGAATACACCCATAAATAAGACATGGCATAGAAGCTAGACATGGCAAGAACAACAACATAGCATACACGGATCAATAGCAACATCCTCGGCAAAATCACTAAACATGTCAATGATCTGCCAGGAACATCGATATAGCAAAAGTAGAGCTCAATTGACTCAAGCTAGGGTGCTCCATAAATGCAAACAAAGACATGGATGGATAGAGCACCACAATGTTGACAAAACATCCTTACTGATCATCCTCAAAAGAGGCACGGATCACTAGGAAACAACATGAACATGTGGCATAACGACAAAATCAGGACAAGGACTTAGTGAAATTCTAAGTCACTGAAATCAGCTTTACCGATTACGCTACTTTGCAAGCTTGTGCTAGTCACCACAAATATCACAAAATTACATGGTAAGCACCACTGTAAAGATGGCATGGCATATAACAAAACACATGTAGAGCTCACGATTATAGCATGCACACATTAATCATGGCAAAAATGACAAAATGCCATTTGCTGAAACAGATCTGACAAATTCATCACATAGCCCTCTTCCAACAGCATTTCGGGCATCAAGATGAGCTCAAATGAAATTGATGCAATGAGATGAAATGATGTACTCGTTGAGACGAACATTTCGATATGCTACACGCACAAATCGGAGCTACGAATGCAGAGTTATGGCATGGCAAAGTATGCTCAAAAATTAGGGTTAGAGGGCTAAAAAAGTCAACCCGAGATCCCCAGATCCAGATCTGGATCGGGCACGGCGCGGAAAACGATGTTCACCGGAGGGCTTCGCCGGAGTCGACCGGAGAGGCGGCCGGCGAGGTGCGGCGTCGACGGCCGGAGGAGGGGCGGCGTCGCCGGAGCGGTCGCTGGCGACGGCCGGCG
>NC_041380.1:399561548-399562524 GCF_002162155.2 Triticum dicoccoides
GAGCGGAGGAGCGGGCGCGAGGAGTCGCAGGGACCAGGCGGCGGAGCTCGCGGGCTCGGGGGGCGACCTGGGCCTGGCGGGCCGACGGCGGGGACTGCCCGGTGGCGCCACTTGGCGGCTCCGGATTGGCGCGGGGCGGCGGCTGAGGGCGCGGACATGTCCGCCGGCGAGGCTTTTGTCCGGCGGCGCGGAGAGGAAGAAGGTCTAGGGTTAGACTGCGCGAATTTTCGGAGGGAGATACATATTTATAGGTAGAGGGAGCTAGGAGAGTCCAAATGAGGTGCGGTTTGCGGCCACGCGATCGTGATCGAATGACCGAGATGATGAAGGGGTTTTGGTGGGTTTTGGGCCACTTTGGAAGGGTGTTGGGCTGCAACACACACGAGGCCTTTTCGGTCCCTCGGTTAACCGTTGGAGTATCAAACGAAGTCCAAATGGCACGAAACTTGACAGGCGGTTTACCGGTAGTAAACCAAGGCCGTATGACAAGTCTCGGTCCAATCCGAAAATGTTTAACACCCGCACACGAAAAGAGGTAGAAAGGGACACCGGGTGACATAGGAGCGCCGGATTGCAAAACGGACAACGGGGAAAATGCTCGGATGCATGAGACGAACATGTATGCAAATGAAATGCACATGATGACATGATATGCAATGCATGACACGCAAGCAATGACAACACAACAACAGCGAATAACTGGAGGACACCTGACACATCGGTCTCGGGGCGTTACAGTAGCTCCGAAGGAGAAGGTTGCAGTCGACCTGCACCTCGTCATCCTTGCGGATAGGGGTGGAGCGCATGTTGTACTTGTGGCATAGCTCCAAAGGAGAAGGTTGCAGTCGACCTGCACCTCGTCGTCCTTGCGGATAGGGGTGGAGCGCACGTTGTACTTGTGGCGTAGCTCCGAAGGAGAAGGTTGCAGTCGACCTGCACCTCGTCGTCCTTGCGGATAGGGGTGGAGCGCATGTTG
>NC_041380.1:399562602-399566819 GCF_002162155.2 Triticum dicoccoides
GTTGTACTTGTGACGTAGCTCTGGAGGAGAAGGTTGCAGTCGACCTGCACCTCATCATCCTTGCGGATAGGGATGGGGCGCACGTTGCACTTGTGGCGTAGCTCCGAAGGAGAAGGTTGTAGTCGACCTGCACCTCGTCGTCCTTGCGGATAGGGATGGAGCGCACGTTGTACTTGTGGCGTAGCTCCGAACCTCCGAGTGGGAGGGTTGCTCCCCACTCGGTAGGATTTTACAAACTTAGGCGAGTACCGGACTACAACTAAGCCTCCGAGTGGGAGGGTTGCTCTCCACTCGGTAGGATTTTTTAAAGTTAAGGCAAGTACTAGACTGCAGCTAAGCCCCCGAGTGGGAGAGCTTAGGCGAGTACTAGACTGCGGCTAAACCCCCGAGTGGGAGGGTTGCTCTCCACTCGGTAGGATTTTTTAAACTTAGGCGAGTGCTGGACTGCAGCTAAGCCTCCGAGTGGGAGAGCTTAGGCGAGTACTAGACTGCAGCTAAGCCCCCGAGTGGGAGGGTTGCTCTCCACTCGGTAGGATTTTTTAAACTTAGGCGAGTACTGGACTGCATCTAAGCCCCCGAGTGGGAGAGCTTAGGCGAGTACTAGACTGCGGCTAAGCCCCCGAGTGTGAGGGTTGCTCTCCACTCGGTAGGATTTTTTAAACTTAGGCGAGTGCTGGACTGCAGCTCAGCCTCCGAGTGGGAGGGTTGCTCTCCACTCGGTAGGATTTTTTAAACTTAGGCGAGTACTGGACTGCAACTAAGCTCTCGAGTGGGAGGATTGCTCTCCACTCGGTAGGATTTTTTTAAACTTAGGCGAGTACCGGACTACAGCTAAGTCTCCGAGTGAGAGAACTTAGGTGAGTACTGGACTACAGCTAAGCCCCCGAGTGGGAGGATTGCTCACCACTCGGTAGGATTTTTTCAAACTTAGGCTAGTACCGGACTGCAACTAAGTCTCCGAGTGAGAGAACTTAGGCGAGCACTGGACTGCAGCTAAGCCCCCGAGTGGGAGGATTGCTCACCACTCGGTAGGATTTTTCAAACTTAGGCGAGTACCGGACTGCAGCTAAGTCTCCGAGTGAGAGAACTTAGGCGAGTACTGGACTACAGCTAAGCCCCCGAGTGGGAGGATTCCTCACCACTCAGTAGGATTTTCTTTCGAACTAAGGCGAAACGGATTCGCGGCTAAGCCCACCCACTGGGGGATTTCAAAAGTAAATAAAAGCAACAACAATCAGGCGAGAAGACTGCAAAGCTCTTGTCTTTGACGAACAAATTACAAAGGTACTTCTTATTACATTTTATTCGAACGAGTGCTTAAGTATAAAAGGGGCGGAGTAGCTCCGTGTTCCAGGCTCGTGGCTCGTCCTTCTGATGCTCAACACTGTAAAGATGGTATGCTCCATTATGGAGAACTTTGGTGACGATGAAGGGGCCTTCCCAAGCCGGGGCGAGCTTGTCTGGTTTCTGTTGATCCAATCGAAGAACCGGGCCTCCTTCTTGGAAGGCTCGACTTCTCACGCTTCTGGCGTGGAATTGACGCAAGTCTTGCTGATAGATGGTCGACCAGATTAAGGCCATCTCTCTTTCCTCCTCTAGGAGATCGACTGAATCTTGCCGGGCCTGCTCTGCTTCTTCTTCAGAGAAAAGCTCGACTCGGGGTGCCTTGTGGACCAAGTCACTCGGTAGAACAGCTTCGGCTCCATAGACCAAAAAAAAGGAGTTCGTCTAGTCGACCGGTTGGGAGTTGTCCTCAAACCCCATAGAACTGACAGAAGTTCATCGACCCAAGCACCTGCTGCATGTTTGAGATCACGCATCACTCGGGGTTTCAATCCTATGAGAATTAGGCCATTGGCTCTTTCTGCTTGTCCATTCGACTGCGGGTGGGCGACGGAAGCATAGTCGACTCGTGTGCCTTGAGAAGCGCAGAAAGCTCTGAACTCATCAGAATCGAAATTCGATTCATTGTCCATGATGATGCTGTGAGGGACTCCATATCTGAATGTCAATTCTCTGATAAAACTGACAGCGGTGCTGGCTTCAAGATTCTTGATAGGTTTAGCTTCGATCCATTTGGTAAACTTGTCGACTGTGATGAGCACATGAGTGAAGCCGCTCCTACCAGTTCTCAGTGGTCCAATCATATCCAGTCCCCAAACAGCAAAGGGCCAGACGAGGGGAATGGTCTTCAGGGCTGACGCTGGCTTGTGAGACATGTCGGAGTAAAACTGGCATCCTTCACATCTGTCAACTATATCTTTCGCCATTTCATTTGCTCATGGCCCATAGAATCCGGCTCGGTATGCTTTAGCCACGATGGCCCGAGAGGATGCATGATGACCACAGGTCCCCGAGTGGATGTCATTAAGGATCATTCGACCTTCTTTTGGCGTTATGCATTTCTGACCGACTCCAGTCACGCTTTCCCTGAACAATTGCCCTCTGATCACAGTAAAGGCCTTGGATCGACGGACGATCTGTCGAGCCTCCTCTTCGTCCTCTGGGAGTTCCTTTCTAAGGATGTACGCAATGTACGGCACTGTCCAGTCGGGAGTAATAACCAGAACCTCCATCATTAGGTCGACCACGGCTGGGACCTCGACTTCAGTCGGGTCTGTGGCGCTCTTAGGCTGCGGGGGCTCTTCAGTAAAAGGATCTTCCTAAACTGTCGGCGTGTGAATATGCTCCAAAAACACATTGCTGGGAATGGCTTCTCTCTTGGAATCTATCTTTGCCAAGTCATCGGCTGCTTGATTTTTTAGTTGGGGTATGTGATGAAGCTCTAACACCTCGAACTTCTTTTCCAACTTCCTCACCGCGTTGCAGTAATCAGTCATGGTTGGGCTTCTGATGTCCCACTCCTTCATCACTTGATTGACTACCAAATCTGAGTCGCCGTAGACCATAAGGCGACGGACGTCGAGTGAGATGGCCATGCGCAACCCATACATGAGTGCTTCATATTCTGCTTCATTGTTGGAGGAATCAAAGTGAATCTAGAGGACATATCTGAGCTTGTCTCCTCGGGGGGATACCAGTACTACCCCAGCACCAGAACCATTCAGCATTTTGGATCCATCAAAGAACATGGTGTTGGAAATATGCCCTAGAGGCAATAATAAATTGGTTATTATTATATTTCCTTGTTCACGATAATCGTTTATTATCCGTGCTAGAATTGTATTGATAGGAAACTCAGATACATGTATGGATACATAGACAACACCATGTCCCTAGTAAGCCTCTAGTTGACTAGCTCGTTGATTAATAGATGGTTGCGGTTTCCTGACCATGGACATTGGATGTCGTTGATAACGGGATCACATCATTGGGAGAATGATGTGATGGACAAGACCTAATCCTAAGCCTAGCACAAGATCGTGTAGTTCGTTTGCTAAAGCTTTTCTAATGTCAAGTATCATTTCCTTAGACCATGAGATTGTGCAACTCCTGGATACCGTAGGAATACTTTGGGTGTGCCAAACGTCACAACGTAACTGGGTGGCTATAAAGGTGCACTACGGGTATCTCCGAAAGTGTCTGTTGGGTTGGCACGAACCGAGACTGGGATTTGTCACTCCGTGTGACGGAGAGGTATCTCTGGGCCCACTCGGTAGGACATCATCATAATGCGCACAATGTGACCAAGGACTTGATCACGGGATGATGTGTTATGGAACGAGTAAAGAGACTTGCCGGTAACGAGATTGAACAAGGTATCGGGATACCGACGATCGAATCTCGGGCAAGTACAATACCGCTAGACAAAGGGAATTGTATACGAGATTGATTGAATCCTCGACATCGTGGTTCATCCGATGAGATCATCGTGGAACATGTGGGAACCAACATGGGTATCCAGATCCCGCTGTTGGTTATTGACCGGGGAACGTCTCGGTCATGTCTGCATGGTTCCCGAACCCGTAGGGTCTACACACTTAAGGTTTGATGACGCTAGGGTTATAAAGGAAGTTTGTATGTGGTTACTGAATGTTGTTCGGAGTCCCGGATGAGATCCCGGACGTCACGAGGAGTTCCGGAATGGTCCGGAGGTAAAGATTTATATATGGGAAGTCCTGTTTTGGTCACTGGAAAAGTTTCGGGTTTATCGGTAACGTACCGGGACCACCGGGAGGGTCCCGGGGGTCCACCAAGTAGGGCCACAAGCCCCGGAGGGCTGCATGGGCCAAGTGTGGGAGGGGACCAGCCCCAGG
>NC_041380.1:399566937-399581804 GCF_002162155.2 Triticum dicoccoides
GGGCTGGTGCGCCCCCCCCCCCCCACCAAGGCCCAAGGCGCCTCCAAGAGGGAAGGGGGGCAAACCCTAGGGCGGATGGGCCCTAAGGCCCATCCCAGGTGCGCCTCCCCCTCTCCCCCTTGTGGCCGCCACCCAGATGGGATCTGGGGGCTGCCGCCACCCCTAGGGAGGGAACCCTAGGTGGGGGCGCAGCCCCTCCCCTTCCCCTATATATACTTGAGGTATTGGAGGCTGCAAAACACATGAGTTCCTCTCCTTCTTGGCGCAGCCCTACCCCTCTCCCTCCTCGTCTCTTGCGGTGCTTGGCGAAGCCCTGCTGGAATACCATGCTCCTCCACCACCACCACGCCGTTGTGCTGCTGCTGGATGGAGTCTTCCTCAACCTCTCCCTCTCTCCTTGCTGGATCAAGGCATGGGAGACGTCACCGAGCTGTACGTGTGTTGAACGCGGAGGTGCCGTCCGTTCGGCACTAGGATCTCCGGTGATTTGGATCACGACGTGTACGACTCCTTCAACCTCGTTCTCTTGAACGCTTCCATTTAGAGATCTACAAGGGTATGTAGATGCAATCTCCTTCCCCTCGTTGCTGGTTTCTCCATAGATAGATCTTGGTGACACGTAGGAAAATTTTGAATTTCTGCTACGTTTCCCAACAGTGGCATCATGAGCTAGGTCTATGCGTAGTTTCTATGCACGAGTAGAACACAAAGTAGTTGTGGGTGTTGATTTTGTTCAATATGCTTACCGTTACTAGTCCAATCTTGATTCAGCGGCATCGTGGGATGAAGCGGCCCGGACCGACCTTACACGTACTCTTACGTGAGACTGGTTCCACCGACTGACATGCACTAGTTGCCTAAGGTGGCTAGCGGGTGTCTGTCTCTCCCACTTTAGTCAGATCGGATTCGATGAAAAGGGTCCTTGTGAAGGGTAAATATCAATTGGCATATCACGTTGTGGTTTTGCATAGGTAAGAAACGTTCTTGCTAGAAACCCATAACAGCCACGTAAAACATGCAAACAACAATTAGAGGACGTCTAACTTGTTTTTGCAGGTATGCTATGTGATGTGATATGGCCAAGAAGAATGTGATGAATGATATGTGATGTATGAGATTGATCATGTTCTTGTAATAGGAATCACGACTTGCATGTCGATGAGCATGACAACCGGCAGGAGCCATAGGAGTTGTCTTTATTTATTGTATGACCTGCGTGTCGTTGAACAACGCCATGTAATTACTTTACTTTATTGCTAACCGGTAGCCATAGTAGTAGAAGTAATAAGTTGGCGAGACAACTTCATGGAGACACGATGATGGAGATCATGATGATGGAGATCATGGTGTCATGCCGGTGACAAGATGATCATGGAGCCCCAAGATGGAGATCAAAGAAGCTATATGATATTGGCCATATCATGTCACTATTATTTGATTGCATGTGATGTTTATCATGTTTATGCATCTTATTTGCTTAGAACAACGGTAGTAAATAAGATGATCCCTCATTAAAATTTCAAGAAAGTGTCCCCCCTAAACTGTGCACCGTTGTGGAAGTTCGTTGTTTCGAAGCACCACGTGATGATCGGGTGTGATAGATTCTAACGTTCACATACAACGGGTGTAAGACAGATTTACACACGCGAAACACTTAGGTTGACTTGACGATCCTAGCATGTACAGACATGGCCTCGGAACATAAGAGACCGAAAGGTCGAGCATGAGTCGTATGGTAGATACGATCAACATGAAGATGTTCACCGATGATGACTAGTCCGTCTCACGTGATGATCGGACACGGCCTAGTTGACTCGGATCATGTAATCACTTAGATGACTAGAGGGATGTCTATCTGAGTGGGAGTTCATAAGATGAACTTAATTATCCTGAACATAGTCAAAAGGTCTTCGCAAATTATGTCATAGCTCGTGCTTTAGTTCTACTGTTTAGATATGTTCCTAGAGAAAAAAATTTAGTTGAAAGATGATAGTAGCAATTATGCGGACTAGTTCCATAAACTGAGGATTGTCCTCATTGCTTCATAGAAGGCTTATGTCCTTAATGCACCGCTCGGTGTGCTGAACCTCGAACGTCGTCTGTGGATGTTGCGAACATCTGACATACACATTTTGATAACTGCGTGATAGTTCAGTTAAACGGTTTAGAGTTGGGGCACCGAAGACGTTTTGAAACGTCGTGAAACATATGAGATGTTTCGAGGGCTGAAATTGAGATTTCAGGCTCGTTCCCACGTCAAGAGGTATAAGACCTCCGACGATTTTCTTAGCCCACAAACTAAGGGAGAAAAGCTCAATGGTTGAGCTTGTGCTTAGATTGTCTGAGTACAACAATCATTTGAATCGAGTGGGAGTTGATCTTCCAGATGAGATAGTGATGTTTCTCCGAAGTCATTACCACCAAGCTGCTAGAGCTTCGTGATGAACTATAATATATCGGGGACATATATGATGATCCTTGAGATATTCGCAATGTTTGACACCACAAAAGTAGAAATCAAGAAGGAGCATCAATTGTTGATGGTTGGTGAAACCACTAGTTTCAAGAAGGGCAAGGGCAAGAAGGGATACTTCATGAAACGGCAAATCAGTTGCTGCTCTAGTGAAGAAACCCAAGGTTGAACCCAAACCCGAGACTAAGTGCTTCTGTAATAAGGGGAACAACCACTGGAGCAGATTTACCCTAGATACTTGGTAGATAAGAAGGTTGGCAAGGTCAATAGAAGTATATTGGATATACATTGTGTTGATGTGTACTTTACTAGTACTCCTAGTAGCACCATGGTATTAGATACCGGTTCGGTTGCTAAGTGTTAGTAAACTCGAAATAAAGGGCTACGGCGTAAACGGAGACTAGCTAAAGGTGAGCTGGCGATATGTGTTGGAAGTTTTTCCCAAGCTTGATGTGATCAAGCATCGCACGCTCCCTCTACCATCGAGATTGGTGTTTGCATTGAGCATAGACATGATTGGATTATGTCTATCTCAATACGGTTATTCATTTAAGGAGAATAATGGTTACTCTGTTTATTTGAATAATACCTTCAATGGTCTTGCACCCAAAAATGAATGGTTTATTGAATCTCGATCGTAGTGATACACATGTTCATGCCAAAAGATTTAAGATAGTACCACCTACTTGTGGCACTGCCACGTAAGTCATATCGGTATAAAATGCATGAAGAAGCTCCATGTTGATGGATCTTTGGGCTCACTCGTTTTTGAAAAGTTTGAGACATGCGAACCATGTCTATTGGTGTATATGCATGAAGAAACTCCATGCAAATGGACCGTTTGGACTCACTTGATTTTGAATCACTTGAGACATGCAAATCATACCACATGGGCAAGATGACTGAAAGCCTCATTTTCAGTAAAATGGAACTAGAAAGCAACTTGTTGGAAGTAATACATTTTGATGTGTGCAGTCCAATGAGTGCTGAGGCGTGTAGTGGATATCATTATGTTCTTACTTCATAGATGATTTGAGTAGATGTTGAGTATATTTACTTGATGAATCGCGAGTCTGAATTATTGAAAGGTTCAAGTAATTTCAGGGTGAAGGTGAGAGATCGTCGTGACAAGAGGATAAAATGTCTATGATATGATCATAGAGATGAATATCTGAATTACGAGTTTGGCACAGAATTAAGACATTGTGGAAATTGTTTCACAACTAATACAGCCTGGAACACCATAGTGTGATGGTGTGTCCGAACATCATAACTGCACCCTATTGGATATGATGCATACCATGATGTCTCTTATCGAATTACCACGATAATTTATGGGTTAGGCATTAGAGACAACCACATTCACTTTAAATAGGGCACCACGTAATTCCGATGAGATGACGCCGTATGAACTATGGTTTAGAGAAACCTAAGCTGTCATTTCTTAAAAGTTTGGGGCTGCGACGCTTATGTGAAAAGTTTCAGGCAGATAAGCTCGAACCCAAAGCGGATAAATGCATCTTCATAGGACACCCAAAACAGTTGGGTATACCTCCTGTCTCAGATCCGAAAGCAATAAGGGATTGTTTCTAGAATCGGGTCCTTTCTCGAGGAAAAGTTTCTCTCGAAGGAATTGAGTGGGAGGATGATGGAGACTTGATGAGGTTATTGAACCGTCACTTCAACTAGTGTGTGGCAGGGCACAGGAAGTTGTTCCTATGGCACCTACACCAATTGAAGTGGAAGCTTATGATAGTGATCATGAAACTTCAGATCAAGTCACTACCAAACCTCGTGGGATGACAAGGATGCGTACTACTTCAGAGTGGTACGTAATCCTGTCTTGGAAGTCATGTTGCTAGACAACAATGAACCTACGAGCTATGGAGAAGCAATGGTGGGCCTGGATTCCGATAAATGGCTCGAGGCCATAAAATCCGAGAGAGTATCCATGTATGAAAACAAAGTGTAGACTTTGGCAGAACGGCTCGATGGTCGTAAGGCTGTTGAGTACAGATGGATTTTTAAAAGGAAGACGGACAATGAAGGTAAATGTCACCATTAAGAAAGCTCGACTTGTCGTTAAGATGTTTTCTGACAAGTTCAAGGAGTTGACTACGATGAGACTTTCTCACTCGTAGCGATGCTAAGAGTCTGTTGGAATTATATTAGCATTATTTATGAAATCTTGCAGATAGGATGTCAAACATTGTTTCCTCGACGATTTTCTTGAGGAAAGGTTGTGTGTGATACAACCGGAAGGTTTTGTCAATCCTGAAAGATGCTAATAAGTATGCAAAGCTCCAGCAATCCTTCTAAGGACTGGAGTAAGCATCTCGGAGTTGGAATGTATGCTTTGATGAGATGATCAAAGATTTTGGGTGTATACAAAGTTTATGAGAAACTTGTATTTCCAAAGAAGTGAGTGGGAGCACTATAGAATTTCTGATGAATATATGTTGTTGACATATTGTTGATCAGAAATGACGTAGGATTTCTGGAAAGCATATAAGGTTATTTGAAAGTGTTTTTCAATGGAAAGCCTGGATTAAGCTACTTGAACATTCATCAAAACGCTTAATGGTACTTTCAAATGAGCACATACCTTGACATGATCTTGAAGGTGTTCAAGATGGATCAGTCAAAGAAGGAGTTCTTGCTGGAGTTGTAAGGTATGAAGTTAAGACTTAAAGCTCGACCGCGGCAGAAGAAAGAGGAAGGACGAAGGTCGTCCCCTATGCTTTTGTCATAGGCTCTATACGGTATGCCATGCTGAGTACCGCACCTGATGTGTGCCTTGCCACATATCTGGCAATAGGGTACAAAGGTAATCTAGGAGTAGATCACCAGATAGCGGTCTAAATTATCCTTAGAGGAATAAGGATATGTTTCTCGGTTATGGAGGTGATAAAGAGTTCGACGTAAAGAGTTACGTCGATGCAAGCTTAACACCTATCCGGATAGCTCTGAGTAGAGATACCAGATACGTATAATGGAGCAACAATTTAGAATAGCTCAAAGTAGAACAGTTATTTGAAATGGCTCCAAATATAGCGTAGTAGTTGCATCTACAAGATGACATAGAAATTTGCGAAGTACATACGGATCTGAATGTTGCAGACCCGGTAGGATTTTTTCAAACTTAGGCTAGTACCGGACTGCAACTAAGTCTCCGAGTGAGAGAACTTAGGCGAGCACTGGACTGCAGCTAAGCCCCCGAGTGGGAGGATTGCTCACCACTCGGTAGGATTTTTCAAACTTAGGCGAGTACCGGACTGCAGCTAAGTCTCCGAGTGAGAGAACTTAGGCGAGTACTGGACTACAGCTAAGCCCCCGAGTGGGAGGATTCCTCACCACTCGGTAGGATTTTCTTTCGAACTTAGGCGAAACGGATTCGCGGCTAAGCCCACCCATTGGGGGATTTCAGAAGTAAATAAAAGCAACAGCAATCAGGCGAGAAGACTGAAAAGCTCTTGTCTTTGACGAACAAATTACAAAGGTACTTCTTATTACATTTTATTCGAACGAGTGCTTAAGTATAAAAGGGGCGGAGCAGCTCCGCGTTCCAGGCTTGTGGCTCGTCCTTCTGATGCTCAACACTGTAAATATGGTATGCTCCATTGTGGAGAACTTTGGTGACGATGAAGGGGCCTTCCCAAGCCGGGGCGAGCTTGTGTGGTTTCTGTTGATCCAATCGAAGAACCGGGCCTCCTTCTTGGAAGGCTTGACTTCTCACGCTTCTGGCGTGGAATTGACGCAAGTCTTGCTGATAGATGGTCGACCGGATTAAGGCCATCTCTCTTTCCTCCTCTAGGAGATCGACTGAATCTTGCCGGGCCTGCTCTGCTTCTTCTTCAGAGAAAAGCTCGACTCGGGGTGCGTTGTGGACCAAGTCACTCGGTAGAACAGCTTCGGCTCCATAGACCAAAAAAAGGAGTTTGTCTAGTCGACCGGTTGGGAGTTATCCTCAAACCCCATAGAACTGACAGAAGTTCATCGACCCAAGCGCCTGCTGCGTGTTTGAGATCACGCATCAGTCGGGGTTTCAATCCTATGAGAATTAGGCCATTGGCTCTTTCTGCTTGTCCATTCGACTGCGGGTGGGCGACGGAAGCATAGTCGACTCGTGTGCCTTGAGAAGCGCAGAAAGCTCTAAAATCATCAGAATTGAAATTCGATTCATTGTCCGTGATGATGCTGTGAGGGACTCCATATCTGAATGTCAATTCTCTGATAAAACTGACAGCGGTGCTGGCTTCAAGATTCTTGATAGGTTTAGCTTCGATCCATTTGGTAAACTTGTCGACTGTGACGAGCACATGAGTGAAGCCGCTCCTACCAGTTCTTAGTGGTCCAACCATATCCATGAAGGAAATATGCCCTAGAGGCAATAATAAAGTTATTATTTATTTCCTTATATCATGATAAAAGTTTATTATTCATGCTAGAATTGTATTAACCGGAAACATAATACATGTGTGAATACATAGACAAACAGAGTGTCACTAGTATGCCTCTACTTGACTAGCTCGTTAATCAAAGATGGTTATGTTTCCTAACCATGGACAAAGAGTTGTTATTTGATTAACGGGATCACATCATTAGTTGAATGATCTGATTGACATGACCCATTACATTAGCTTAGCACCCGATCGTTTAGTATGTTGCTATTGCTTTCTTCATGACTTATACATGTTCCTATGACTATGAGATTATGCAACTCCCGTTTGCTAGAGGAACACTTTGTGTGCTACCAAACGTCACAACATAACTAGGTGATTATAAAGGAGCTCTACAGGTGTCTCCAAAGGTACATGTTGGGTTGGCGTATTTCGAGATTAGGATTTGTCACTCCGATTGTCAGAGAGGTATCTCTGGGCCCTCTCGGTAATGCACATCACTTAAGCCTTGCAAGCATTGCAACTACTGAGTTAGTTGCGGGATGATGTATTACAGAACGAGTAAAGAGACTTGCCGGTAACAAGATTGAACGAGGCATGGGATACCGACGATCGAATCTCGGGCAAGTAACATACCGATGACAAAGGGAACAACGTATGTTGTTATGCGGTCTGACCGATAAAAGATCTTCGTAGAATATGTAGGAGCCAATATGAGCATCCAGGTTCCGCTATTGGTTATTGACCGGAGACGTGTCTCGGTCATGTCTACATTGTTCTCGAACCCGTAGGGTCCGCACGCTTAAGGTTACGATGACAGTTATATTATGAGTTTATGCATTTTGATGTACCGAAGGTTGTTCGGAGTCCCAGATGTGATCACGGACATGACGAGGAGTCTCGAAATGGTCGAGAGATAAAGATTGATACATTGGAAGCCTATGTTTGGATATCGGAAGTGTTCCGGGTGAAATCGGGATTTTACCGGAGTACCTGGAGGTTACCGGAACCCCCCCCCCGAGAGGTATATGGGCCTTAGTGGAAGAGAGGAGAGGTGGCTAGAGATGGGCCGCGCGCCCCTCCCCCCCTTGGTCCGAGTTGGACAAGGAGAGGGGGCCGGCCCCCCTTCCTCCTCTCTCTCCTCTTTCCCCCTCCATGAATCCTATTCCAACTAGGAAAGGGGGGGAGTCCTACTCCCAGAGGGAGTAGGACTCCTCCTGGCGCGCCTCTCCTGGCCGGCCAGCCCCCCTTCCTTGAACCTATATATACGGAGGCAAGGGCACCCCCTAGAGACATAAGTTGATCCATGTGATCATATTCTTAGCCTTGTGCGGTGCCCCCTTCCACCATAGTCCTCGATAATATTGTAGCGGTGCTTAGGCGAAGCCCTGCGACAGTAGTACATCAAGATCGTCACCACGCTGTCATGCTGACGGAACTCTTCCCCGACACTTTGCTGGATCGGAGTCCGGGGATCGTCATCGAGCTGAACGTGTGCTAGAACTCGGAGGTGCCGTAGTTTCGGTGCTTGATCGGTCGGGCCATGAAGACGTACGACTACATCAACCAAGTTAACGCTTCCATTGTCGATCTACAAGGGTACGTGGATCACACTCTCCCCCTCTCATTGCTATGCATCACCATGATCTTGCGTGTGCGTGGGAATTTTTTTGAAATTACTACGAAACCCAACAGTGGCATTCGAGCCTAGGTTTTATATGTTGATGTTATATGCATGAGTAGAACACAAGTGAGTTGTGGGCGATATAAGTCATACTGCTTACCAGCATGTCATACTTTGGTTCGGCGGTATTGTTGGACGAAGTGGCCCGGACCGACATTACGCGTACGCTTACGCGAGACCGGTTCTCCCGACGTGCTTTGCACATAGGTGGCTTGCGGGTGACAGTTTCTCCAACTTTAGTTGAACCAAGTGTGGCTACGCCCGGTCCTTGTGAAGGTTAAAACAGCACCAACTTGACAAACTATCGTTGTGGTTTTGATGCGTAGGTAGGATTGGTTCTTGCTTAAGCCCGTAGCAGCCACGTAAAACATGCAACAACAAAGTAGAGGACGTCTAACTTGTTTTTGCAGGGCATGTTGTGATGTGATATGGTCAAGAAATGATGCTAAATTTTATCATATGAGATGATCATGTTTTGTAACCGAGTTATCGGCAACTGGCAGGAGCCATATGGTTATCGCTTTATTGTATGCAATGCAATCGCGTTGTAATGCTTTACTTTATCACTAAGCGATAGCGATAGTCGTGGAAGCATAAGATTGGCGAGACGACAACGATGCTACGATGGAGATCAAGGTGTCGCGCCGGTGACGATGGTGATCATGACGGTGCTTCGGAGATGGAGATCACAAGCACAAGATGATGATGGCCATATCATATCACTTATATTGATTGCATGTGATGTTTATCTTTTATGCATCTTATCTTGCTTTGATTGACGGTAGCATTATAAGATGATCTCTCACTAAATTATCAAGAAGTGTTCTCCCTGAGTATGCACCGTTGCGAAAGTTCTTCGTGCTGAGACACCACGTGATGATCGGGTGTGATAGGCTCTACGTTCAAATACAACGGGTGCAAAACAGTTGCACACGCGGAATACTCAGGTTATACTTGATGAGCCAAGCATATACAGATATGGCCTCGGAACACGGAGACCGAAAGGTCGAGCGCGAATCATATAGTAGATATGATCAACATAGTGATGTTCACCAATGAAACTACTCCATCTCACATGATGATCGGACATGGTTTAGTTGATTTGGATCACGTAATCACTTAGAGGATTAGAGGGATGTCTATCTAAGTGGGAGTTCTTTAAGTAATATGATTAATTGAACCTAAATTTATCATGAACTTAGTACCTGATAGTATCTTGCTTGTTTATGTATGATTGTAGATAAATGGCCCGTGCTGTTGTTCCGTTGAATTTTAATGCGTTCCTTGAGAAAGCAAAGTTGAAAGATGATGGTAGCAATTACACGGACTGGGTCCGTAACTTGAGATTATCCTCATTGCTGCACAGAAGAATTACATTCTGGAAGCACCGCTGGGTGCCAGGCCTGCTGCTGGAGCAACACCAGATGTTGTGAATGTCTGGCAGAGCAAAGCTGATGACTACTCGATAGTTCAGTGTGCCATGCTTTATGGCTTAGAACCGGGACTTCAACGACGTTTTGAACGTCATGGAGCATATGAGATGTTCCAGGAGTTGAAGTTAATATTTCAAGCAAATGCCCGGATTGAGAGATATGAAGTCTCCAATAAGTTCTATAGCTGCAAGATGGAGGAGAACAGTTCTGTCAGTGAGCATATACTCAAAATGTCTGGGTATAATAATCACTTGATTCAAATGGGAGTTAATCTTCCAGATGATTGCGTCATTGACATAATTCTCCAATCACTGCCACCAAGCTATAAGAGCTTGGTGATGAACTATAATATGCAAGGGATGAATAAGACTATTCCCGAGCTCTTCGCAATGCTGAAAGCTGCGGAGGTAGAAATCAAAAAGGAGCATCAAGTGTTGATGGTCAACAAGACCACTAGTTTCAAGAAAAAGGGCAAAGGGAAGAAGAAAGGGAACTTCAAGAAGAACAGCAAGCAAGTTGCTGCTCAAGAGAAGAAACCCAAGTCTGGACCTAAGCCTGAAACTGAGTGCTTCTACTGCAAGAAAACTGGTCACTGGAAGCGGAACTGCCCCAAGTATTTGGCGGATAAGAAGGATGGCAAGGTGAACAAAGGTATATGTGATATACATGTTATTGATGTGTACCTTACTAATGCTCGCAGTAGCACCTGGGTATTTGATACTGGTTCTGTTGCTAATATTTGCAACTCGAAACAGGGACTACGGATTAAGCGAAGATTGGCTAAGGACGAGGTGACGATGCGCGTGGGAAATGGTTCCAAAGTCGATGTGATCGCGGTCGGCATGCTACCTCTACATCTACCTTCGGGATTAATATTAGACCTAAATAATTGTTATTTGATGCCAGCGTTAAGCATGAACATTATATCTGGATCTTGTTTGATGCGAGACGGTTATTCATTTAAATCAGAGAATAATGGTTGTTCTATTTATATGAGTAATATCTTTTATGGTCATGCACCCTTGAAGAGTGGTCTATTCTTATTGAATCTCGATAGTAGTAACACACATATTCATAATGTTGAAGCCAAAAGATGCAGAGTTGATAATGATAGTGCAACCTATTTGTGGCACTGCCGTTTAGGTCATATCGGTGTAAAGCGCATGAAGAAACTCCATACTGATGGACTTTTGGAACCACTTGATTATGAATCACTTGGTACTTGCGAACCGTGCCTCATGGGCAAGATGACTAAAACGCCGTTCTCTGGTACTATGGAGAGAGCAACAGATTTGTTGGAAATCGTACATACAGATGTATGTGGTCCGATGAATATTGAGGCTCGTGGTGGATATCGTTATTTTGTCACCTTCACAGATGACTTAAGCAGATATGGGTATATCTACTTAATGAAACATAAGTCTGAAACGTTTGAAAAGTTCAAAGAATTTCAGAGTGAAGTTGAAAATCATCGTAACAAGAAAATAAAGTTTCTACGATCTGATCGTGGATGAGAATATTTGAGTTACGAGTTTGGTGTACATTTGAAACAATGCAGAATAGTTTCGCAACTCACGCCACCCGGAACACCACAGCGTAATGGTGTGTCCGAACGTCGTAATCGTACTTTACTAGATATGGTGCGATCTATGATGTCTCTTACTGATTTACCGCTATCGTTTTGGGGTTATGCTTTGGAGACGGCTGCATTCATGTTAAATAGGGCACCATCAAAATCCGTTGAGATGACGCCTTATGAACTATGGTTTGGCAAGAAACCAAAGTTGTCGTTTCTGAAAGTTTGGGGTTGCGATGCTTATGAGAAAAAGCTTCAACCTGATAAGCTCGAACCCAAATCGGAGAAATGTGTCTTCATATGATATCCAAATGAGACTATTGGATACACCTTCTATCACAGATCCAAAGGCAAGACTTTTGTTGCTAAGTTTGGAAACTTTCTGGAGAAGGAGTTTCTCTCGAAAGAAGTGAGTGGGAGGAAAGTAGAACTTGACGAGGTAACTGTACCTGCTCCCTTATTGGAAAGTAGTGCATCACAGAAAACCGTTTCTGTGACACCTACACCAATTAGTGAGGAAGCTAATGATAATGATCATGAAACTTCAGAACAAGATACTACTGAACCTCGTAGATCAACCAGAGTGAGATCCGCACCAGAGTGGTACGGTAATCCTGTTCTGGAAGTCATGCTACTAGATCATGATGAACCTACGAACTATGAAGAAGCGATGGTGAGCCCAGATTCCGCAAAATGGCTTGAAGCCATGAAATCTGAGATGGGATCCATGTATGAGAACAAAGTATGGACTTTGGTTGACTTGCCCAAAGATCGGCAAGCAATTGAGAATAAATGGATCTTGAAGAAGAAGACTGACGCCGACGGTAATATTACTGTCTACAAAGCTCGACTTGTCGCAAAAGGGTTTCGGCAAGTTCAAGGGATTGACTACGATGAGACCTTCTCACCCGTAGCGATGCTTAAGTCCGTCCAAATCATGTTAGCAATTGCCGCATTTTATGATTATGAAATTTGGCAGATGGATGTCAAAACTGCATCCCTGAATGGATTTCTGGAAGAAGAGTTGTATATGATGCAACCGGAAGGTTTTGTCGATCCAAAGGGAGCTAACAAAGTGTGCAAGCTCTAGCGATCCATTTATGGACTGGTGCAAGCCTCTCGGAGTTGGAATAAACGCTTTGATAGTGTGATCAAAGCATTTGGTTTTATACAGACTTTTGGAGAAGCCTGTATTTACAAGAAAGTGAGTGGGAGCTCTATAGCATTTCTGATATTATATGTGGATGACATATTACTGATTGGAAATGATATAGAATTTCTGGATAGCATAAAGGGATACTTGAATAAGAGTTTTTCAATGAAAGACCTCGGTGAAGCTGCTTACATATTAGGCATAAAGATCTATAGAGATAGATCAAGACGTTTAATTGGACTTTCACAAAGCACATACCTTGACAAGATTTTGAAGAAGTTCAAAATGGATCAAGCAAAGAAAGGGTTCTTGCCTGTGTTACAAGGTGTGAAGTTGAGTCAGACTCAATGCCCGACCACTGCAGAAGATAGAGAGAAAATGAAAGATGTTCCCTATGCTTCAGCCATAGGCTCTATCATGTATGCAATGCTGTGTACCAGACCTGATGTGTGCCTTGCTATAAGTCTAGTAGGGAGGTACCAAAGTAATCCAGGAGTGGATCACTGGACAGCGGTCAAGAACATCCTGAAGTACCTGAAAAGGACTAAGGATAGTTTCTCGTATATGGAGGTGACAAAGAGCTAATCGTAAATGGTTACGTTGATGCAAGCTTTGACACTGATCCGGACGATTCTAAATCGCAAACCGGATACGTGTTTACATTAAACGGTGGAGCTGTCAGTTGGTGCAGTTCTAAACAGAGTGTCGTGGCGGGATCTACGTGTGAAGCGGAATACATAGCTGCTTCGGAAGCAGCGAATGAAGGAGTCTGGATGAAGGAGTTCATATCCGATCTAGGTGTCATACCTAGTGCATCGGGTCCAATGAA
Organism: Triticum dicoccoides; assembly: GCF_002162155.2. NCBI lineage: Eukaryota > Viridiplantae > Streptophyta > Magnoliopsida > Poales > Poaceae > Triticum > Triticum dicoccoides. The sequence goes on from NC_041380.1 coordinate 399,580,486, forward strand.
AATCTTTTGTGACAATACTGTGTCAGACCCGTTGACTAAGCCTCTTCCACGAGCAAAACATGATCAGCACCAAGGCTCCATGGGTGTTAGAATCATTATTGTGTAATCTAGATTATTGACTCTAGTGCAAGTGGGAGACTGAAGGAAATATGCCCTAGAGGCAATAATAAAGTTATTTTTTATTTCCTTATATCATGATAAAAGTTTATTATTCATGCTAGAATTGTATTAACCGGAAACATAATACATGTGTGAATACATAGACAAACAGAGTGTCACTAGTATGCCTCTACTTGACTAGCTCGTTAATCAAAGATGGTTATGTTTCCTAACCATGGACAAAGAGTTGTTATTTGATTAACGGGATCACATCATTAGTTGAATGATCTGATTGACATGACCCATTCCATTAGCTTAGCACCCGATCGTTTAGTATGTTGCTATTGCTTTATTCATGACTTATACATGTTCCTATGACTATGAGATTATGCAACTCCCATTTGCCAGAGGAACACTTTGTGTGCTACCAAACGTCACAACGTAACTGGGTGATTATAAAGGAGCTCTATAGGTGTCTCCAAAGGTACATGTTGGGTTGGCGTATTTCAAGATTAGGATTTGTCACTCCGATTGTCAGAGAGGTATCTCTGGGCCCTCTCGGTAATGCACATCACTTAAGCCTTGCAAGCATTGCAACTAATGAGTCAGTTGCGGGATGATGTATTACAGAACGAGTAAAGAGACTTGCCGGTAACGAGATTGAACTAGGCATGGGATACCGATGATCGAATCTCGGGCAAGTAACATACCGATGACAAAGGGAACAATGTATGTTGTTATGCGGTCTGACCGATAAAAGATCTTCGTAGAATATGTAGGAGCCAATATGAGCATCCAGGTTCCGCTATTGGTTATTGACCGGAGACGTGTCTCGGTCATGTCTACATTGTTCTCGAACCCATAGGGTCCGCACGCTTAAGGTTACGATGACAGTTATATTATGAGTTTATGCATTTTGATGTACCGAAGGTTGTTCGGAGTCCCGGATGTGATCACGGACATGACGAGGAGTCTCGAAATGGTCGAGACATAAAGATTAATATATTGGAAGCCTATGTTTCGATATCGGAAGTGTTCCGGGTGAAATCGGGATTTTACCGGAGTACCGGGAGGTTACCGGAACCCCCCGGGAGGTATATGGGCCTTAGTAGGCCTTAGTGGAAGAGAGGAGAGGTGGCCAGAGATGGGCCGCGCGCCCCTCCCCCCCTTGGTACGAATTGGACAAGGAGAGGGGGCCGGCCCCCCTTCCTCCTCTCTCT
>NC_041380.1:399582080-399605452 GCF_002162155.2 Triticum dicoccoides
GCCTCTCCTGACCGGACGGCCCCCCTCCCTTGAACCTTTATATACGGAGGCAGGGGCACCCCCTAGAGACACAACTTGATCCACGTGATCATATTCTTAGCCGTGTGCGGTGCCCCCTTCCACCATAGTCCTCGATAATATTGTAGCGGTGCTTAGGCGAAGCCCCGCGATAGTAGTACATCAAGATCGTCACCACGCCGTCGTGCTGACGGAACTCTTCCCCGACACTTTGCTGGATCGGAGTCCGGGGACCGTCATCGAGCTGAACGTGTGCTAGAACTCGGAGGTGCCGTAGTTTCGGTGCTTGATCGGTCGGGCCGTGAAGACGTACGACTACATCAACCAAGTTAACGGTTCCGTTGTCGATCTACAAGGGTACGTAGATCACACTCTCCCCCTCTCGTTGCTTTGCATCACCATGATCTTGCGTGTGCGTAGGAAATTTTTTGAAATTACTACGAAACCCAACAATCCAGTCCCCAAACAGAAAAGGGCCAGACGAGGGGAATGGTCTTCAGGGCTGACGCTGGCTTGTGAGACATGTCGGAGTAAAACTGGCAGCCTTCACATCTGTCGACTATATCTTTCGCCATTTCATTTGCTCATGGCCAATAGAATCCGGCTCGGTATGCTTTAGCCACGATGGCCCAAGAGGATGCATGATGACCACAGGTCCCCGAGTGGATGTCATTGAGGATCATTCGACCTTCTTCTGGCGTTATGCATTTCTGACCGACTCCAGTCACGCTTTCCCTGAACAATTGCCCTCTGATCACAGTAAAGGCCTTGGATCGACGGACGATCTGTCGAGCCTCTTCTTCATCCTCTGGGAGTTCCTTTCTAAGGATGTACGCAATGTACGGCACTGTCCAGTCGGGAGTAATAACCAGAACCTCCATGATTAGGTCGACCACGGCTGGGACCTCGACTTCAGTCGGGTCTGTGGCACTCTTAGGCTGCGGGGGCTCTTCAGTAAAAGGATCTTCCTAAACTGTCGGCGTGTGAATATGCTCCAAAATCACATTGCTGGGAATGGCTTCTCTCTTGGAACCTATCTTTGTCAAGTCATCGGCTGCTTGATTTTTTAGTCGGGGTATGTGATGAAGCTCTAACACCTCAAACTTCTTTTACAACTTCCTCACCGCGTTGCAGTAATCAGTCATGGTTGGGCTTCTGATGTCCCACTCATTCATCACTTGATTGACTACCAAATCTGAGTCGCCGTAGACCATAAGGCGACGGACGCCGAGTGAGATGGCCATGCGCAACCCATACAGGAGTGCTTCATATTCTGCTTCATTGTTGGAGGAATCAAAGTGAATCTAGAGGACATATCTGAGCTTGTCTCCTCGGGGGGATACCAGTACTACCCCAGCACCAGAACCATTCAGCATTTTGGATCCATCAAAGAACATGGTGTTGGAAATATGCCCTAGAGGAAATAATAAATTGGTTATTATTATATTTCCTTGTTCACGATAATCGTTTATTATCCATGCTAGAATTGTATTGATAGGAAACTCAGATACATGTGTGGATACATAGACAACACCATGTCCCTAGTAAGCCTCTAGTTGACTAGCTCGTTGATTAATAGATGGTTGCGGTTTCCTGACCATGGACATTGGATGTCGTTGACCGGAGAACGTCAACATGTGGGAGCCAACATGGGTATCCAGATCCCGCTGTTGGTTATTGACCGGAGAACGTCTCGGTCATGTCTGCATGGTTCCCGAACCCGTAGGGTCTACATACTTAAGGTTCGATGACGCTAGGGTTATAAACATCACATGCAATCAATATAAGTGATATGATATGGCCATCATCATCTCGTGCTTGTGATCTCCATCTCCGAAGCACCGTCATGATCACCATCGTCACCGGCGTGACACCTTGATCTCCATCGTAGCATCGTTGTCGTCTCGCCAATCTTATGCTTTCACGACTATCACTACCGTTTAGTAATAAAGTTAAGCATTACATCGCGATTGCATTGCATACAATAAAGCGACAACCATACGGCTCCTGCCAGTTGCCGATAACTTGGTTTACAAAACATGATCATCTCATACAATAAAATTCAGCATCATGCCTTGACCATATCACATCACAACATGCCCTGCAAAAACAAGTTAGACGTCCTCTACTTTGTTGTTGCAATTTTTTACGTGGCTGCTACGGGCTTAAGTAAGAACCAATCTCACCTACGCATCAAAACCACAACGATAGTTTGTCAAATAGACTCCGTTTTAACCTTCGCAAGGACCGGGCGTAGCCATACTTGGTTCAACTAAAGTTGGAGAGACAGTCGCCCGCAAGCCATCTCTGTGCAAAGCACGTCGAGGGAACCGGTCTCGCGTAAGCGTACGCGTAAGGTTGGTCTGGGTCGTCTCGTCCAACAATACCGCCGAACCAAAATATGACATGCTGGTAGGCAGTATGACTTGTATCGTCCACAACTCACTTGTGTTCTACTCGTGCATATAACATCAACATCAATAACCAGGCTCTGATACCACTATTGGGTTTCGTAGTAATTTCAAAAAATTTCCTACGTGCACACAGGATCATGTGATGCATAGCAACGAGAGGAGAGTGTTGTCTACGTACCCAACGCAGACCGACTGCGGAAGCGATGACACGACGTAGAGGAAGTAGTCGTACGTCTTCACGATCCAACCAATCAAGCACCGAAACTACGGCACCTCCGAGTTCGAGCACACGTTCAGCTCGATGACGATCCCCGGACTCCGATCCAGCAAAGTGTCGGGGAAGAGTTTCGTCAGCACGACGGCGTGGTGACGATCTTGATGAACTACAGCAGCAGGGCTTCGCCTAAACTCCGCTACAGTATTATCGAGGAATATGGTGGCAGGGGGCACCGCACACGGCTAAGGAATCGATCACGTGGATCAACTTGTGTCAACTTGTGTGTTTAGAGGTGCCCCTGCCTCCGTATATAAAGGAGCCAAGGGGGGAGGAGGCGCCGGCCAGGAGGAGGTGGCGCAGGAGGAGTCCTACTCCTACCGGGAGTAGGACTCCCCCCCCAATCCTATTCCAACTAGGATTCCCAAGGGGGAAAGAGGGAGAGGGGTGGCCGGCCACCTCTCCTAGTCCTACTAGGACTAGGGGAAGGGGGGAGGCGCGCAGCCCCCTTGGGCTGCCCCTTTCTCCTTTCCACTAAGGCCCATGATGGCCCATATGGCTCCCGGGGGGTTCCGGTAACCTCCCGGTAACCCGGTAAAATCCCGATTTCACCCAGAACACTTCCGATGTCCAAACATAGACTTCCAATATATCAATCTTTATGTCTCGACCATTTCGAGACTCCTCGTCATGTCCGTGATCACATCCGGGACTCCGAACAACCTTCGGTACATCAAAATGCATAAACTCATAATATAACTGTCATCGTAACCTTAAGCGTGCGGACCCTACGGGTTCGAGAACAATGTAGACATGACCGAGACACGTCTCCGATCAATAACCAATAGCGGGACCTGGATGCCCATATTGCCTCCTACATATTCTACGAAGATCTTTATCGGTCAGACCGCATAACAACATACGTTGTTCCCTTTGTCATCGGTATGTTACTTGCCCGAGATTCGATCGTCGGTATCCAATACCTAGTTCAATCTCGTTACTGGCAAGTCTCTTTACTCGTTCCGTAATACATCATCTCACAACTAACATATTAGTTGTAATGCTTGCAAGGCTTATGTGATGTGTATTTACCGAGAGGGCCCAGAGATACCTCTCCGACAATCGGAGTGACAAATCCTAATCTCGAAATACGCCAACCCAACATCGACCATTGGAGACACCTGTAGTACTCCTTTATAATCACCCAGTTACGTTGTGACGTTTGGTAGTACCCAAAGTGTTCCTCCGGTAAACGGGAGTTGCATAATCTCATAGTCATAGGAACATGTATAAGTCATGAAGAAAGCAATAGCAACATACTAAACGATCGGGTGCTAAGCTAATGGAATGGGTCATGTCAATCAGATCATTCTACTAATGATGTGACCTCGTTAATCAAATAACAACTCATTGTCCATGGTTAGGAAACATAACCATCTTTGATTAACGAGCTAGTCAAGTAGAGGCATACTAGTGACACTCTGTTTGTCTATGTATTCACACATGTATTATGTTTCCGGTAAATACAATTCTAGTATGAATAATAAACATTTATCATGATTATAAGGAAATAAATAATAACTTTATTATTGCCTCTAGGGCATATTTCCTTCAGTCTCCCACTTGCACTAGAGTCAATAATCTAGATTACACTGTAATGAATCTAACACCCATGGAGCTTTGGTGCTGATCATGTTTTGCTCGTGGAAGAGGCTTAATCAACGGGTCTGCAACATTCAGATCCGTATGTATCTTGCAAATCTCTATGTCTCCCACCTGGACTAGATCCCGGATGGAGTTGAAGCGTCTCTTGATGTGTTTGGTCCTTTTGTGAAATCTGGATTCCTTTGCCAAGGCAAATGCACCAGTATTGTCACAAAAGATTTTCATTGGACCCGATGCACTAGGTATGACACCTAGATCGGATATGAACTCCTTCATCCAGACTCCTTCATTTGCTGCTTCCGAAGCAGCTATGTATTCCGCTTCACATGTAGATCCCGCTACGACGCTTTGTTTAGAACTGCACCAACTGACAGCTCCACCGTTTAATGTAAACACGTATCCGGTTTGCGATTTAGAATCATCCGGATCAGTGTCAAAGCTTGCATCAACGTAACCTTTTACGATGAGCTCTTTGTCACTTCCATATACGAGAAACATATCCTTAGTCCTTTTCAGGTATTTCAGGATGTTCTTGACCGCTGTCCAGTGATCCATTCCTGGATTACTTTGGTACCTCCCTGCTAAACTTATAGCAAGGCACACATCAGGTCTGGTACACAGCATTGCATACATGATAGAGACTATGGCTGATGCATAGGGAACATCTTTCATATTCTCTCTTTCTTCTGCAGTGGTCGGGCATTGAGTCTTACTCAATTTCACACCTTGTAACACAGGCAAGAACCCTTTCTTTGCTTGATCCATTTTGAACTTCTTCAAAATTTTGTCAAGGTATGTGCTTTGTGAAAGTCCAATTAAGCGTCTTGATCTATCTCTATAGATCTTAATGCCTAATATGTAAGCAGCTTCACCGAGGTCTTTCATTGAAAAACTTTTATTCAAGTATCCCTTTATGCTATCCAGAAATTCTATATCATTTCCAATCAGTAATATGTCATCCACATATAATATCAGAAATGCTACAGAGCTCCCACTCACTTTCTTGTAAATATAGACTTCTCCGAAAGTCTGTATAAAACCAAATGCTTTGATCACACTATCAAAACGTTTATTCCAACTCCGAGAGGCTTGCACCAGTCCATAAATGGATCGCTGGAGCTTGCACACTTTGTTAGCTCCCTTTGGATCGACAAAACCTTCTGGTTGCATCATATACAACTCTTCTTCCAGAAATCCATTCAGGAATGCAGTTTTGACATCCATTTGCCAAATTTCATAATCATAAAATGCGGCAATTGCTAACATGATTCGGACGGACTTAAGCATCGCTACGGGTGAGAAGGTCTCATCATAGTCAATTCCTTGAACTTGCCGAAAACCTTTTGCGACAAGTCGAGCTTTGTAGACAGTAACATTACCATCAGCGTCAGTCTTCTTCTTAAAAATCCATTTATTCTCAATTGCTTGCCGATCATCGGGCAAGTCAACCAAAGTCCATACTTTGTTCTCATACATGGATCCCATCTCAGATTTCATGGCTTCAAGCCACTTTACGGAATCTGGGCTCATCATCGCTTCTTCATAGTTCGTAGGTTCATCATGATCTAGTAGCATGACCTCCAGAACAGGATTACCGTACCACTCTGGTGCGGATCTTACTCTGGTTGATCTACGCGGTTCAGTAGTATCTTGATCTGAAGTTTCATGATCATTATCATTGGCTTCCTCACTAACTGGTGTAGGTGTCACTGAAACAGTTTTCTGTGATGAACTACTTTCCAGTAAGGGAGCAGGTACAGTTACCTCGTCAAGTTCTACTTTCCTCCCACTCACTTCTTTCGAGAGAAACTCCTTCTCTAGAAATGATCCATTCTTAGCAACGAATGTTTTGCCTTCGGATCTGTGATAGAAGGTGTACCCAACAGTTTCCTTTGGGTATCCTATGAAGACACATTTCTCCGATTTGGGTTCGAGCTTATCAGGTTGAAGCTTTTTCACATAAGCATCGCAGCCCAAACTTTAAGAAACGACAACTTTGGTTTCTTGCCAAACCACAGTTCATAAGGCGTCGTCTCAACGGATTTTGATGGTGCCCTATTTAACGTGAATGCGGCCGTCTCTAAAGCATATCCCCAAAATGATAGCGGTAAATCAGTAAGAGACATCATAGATCGCACCATATCTAGTAAAGTACGATTACGACGTTCGGACACACCATTACGCTGTGGTGTTCCGGGTGGCGTGAGTTGCGAAACTATTCCACAGTTTTTCAAATGTACACCAAACTCGTAACTCAAATATTCTCCTCCACGATCAGATCGTAGAAACTTTATTTTCTTGTTACGATGATTTTCAACTTCACTCTGAAATTCTTTGAACTTTTCAAATGTTTCAGACTTATGTTTCATTAAGTAAATATACCCATATCTGCTTAAATCATCTGTGAAGGTGAGAAAATAACGATATCCGCCACAAGCCTCAATATTCATCGGGCCACATACATCGGTATGTATGATTTCCAACAAATCTGTTGCTCTCTCCATAGTACCGGAGAACGGTGTTTTAGTCATCTTGCCCAAGAGGCACGGTTCGCAAGTACCAAGTGATTCATCATCAAGTGGTTCCAAAAGTCCATCGGTATGGAGTTTCTTCATGCGCTTTATACCGATATGACCTAAACGACAGTGCCACAAATAAGTTGCACTTTCATTATCAACTCTGCATCTTTTGGCTTCAACATTATGAATATGTGTATTACTACTATCGAGATTCAATAAAAATAGACCACTCTTCAAGGGTGCATGACCATAAAAGATATTACTCATATAAATAGAACAACCATTATTCTCTGATTTAAATGAATAACCGTCTCGCATTAAACAAGATCCAGATATAATGTTCATGCTCAACGCTGGCACCAAATAACAATTACTTAGGTCTAATATTAATCCCGAAGGTAGATGTAGAGGTAGCGTGCCGACTGCGATCACATCGACTTTGGAACCGTTTCCCACGCGCATCGTCACCTCGTCCTTTGCCAGTGCCCGCTTATTCTGTAGTCCCTGTTTCGAGTTGCAAATATTAGCAACAGAACCAGTATCAAATACCCAGGTGCTACTGCGAGCTCTAGTAAGGTACACATCAATAACATGTATATCAGATATACCTTTGTTCACCTTGCCATCCTTCTTATCCGCCAAATACTTGGGGCAGTTCCGCTTCCAGTGACCAGTCTGCTTGCAGTAGAAGCACTCAGTTTCAGGCTTAGGTCCAGACTTAGGTTTCTTCTCTTGAGCAGCAACTTGCTTGCCGTTCTTCTTGAAGTTCCCCTTTTTCTTCCCTTTGCCCTTTTTCTTGAAACTAGTGGTCTTGTTAACCATCAACACTTGATGCTCCTTCTTGATTTCTACCTCCGCAGCTTTCAGCATTGCGAAGAGCTCGGGAATAGTCTTGTTCATCCCTTGCATATTATAGTTCATTACGAAGCTCTTGTAGCTTGGTGGAAGTGATTGGAGAATTCTGTCGATGACGCAATCATCCGGAAGATTAACTCCCAATTGAATCAAGTGATTATTATACCCAGACATTTTGAGTATATGCTCACTGACAGAACTGTTCTCCTCCATCTTGCAGCTATAGAATTTATTGGAGACTTCATATCTCTCAATCCGGGCATTTGCTTGAAATATTAACTTCAACTCCTGGAACATCTCATATGCTCCATGACGTTCAAAACGTCGTTGAAGTCCCGATTCTAAGCCGTAAAGCATGGCACACTGAACTATCGAGTAGTCATCAGCTTTGCTCTGCCAGACGTTCATAACATCTGGCGTTGCTCCAGCAGCAGGCCTGGCACCCAGCGGTGCTTCCAGGACGTAATTCTTCTGTGCAGCAATGAGGATAATCCTCAAGTTACGGACCCAGTCCGTGTAATTGCTACCATCATCTTTTAACTTTGCTTTCTCAAGGAACGCATTAAAATTCAACGGAACAACAGCACGAGCCATCTATCTACAATCAACATAAACAAGCAAGATACTATCAGGTACTAAGTTCATGATAAATTTAAGTTCAATTAATCATATTACTTAAGAACTCCCACTTAGATAGACATCCCTCTAATCCTCTAAGTGATTACGTGATCCAAATCAACTAAACCATAACCGATCATCACGTGAGATGGAGTAGTTTTCAATGGTGAACATCGTTATGTTGATCATATCTACTATATGATTCACGCTCGACCTTTCGGTCTCCGTGTTCCGAGGCCATATCTGCATATGCTAGGCTCGTCAAGTTTAACCTGAGTATTCTGCGTGTGCAAAAACTGGCTTGCACCCGTTGTAGATGGACGTAGAGCTTATCACACCCGATCATCACGTGGTGTCTGGGCACAACGAACTTTGGCAACGGTGCATACTCAGGGAGAACACTTCTTGATAATTTAATGAGAGATCATCTTATAATGCTACCGTCAATCAAAGCAAGATAAGATGCATAAAAAGATAAACATCACATGCAATCAATATAAGTGATATGATATGGCCATCATCATCTCATGCTTGTGATCTCCATCTCCGAAGCACCGTCATGATCACCATCGTCACCGGCGTGACACCTTGATCTCCATCGTAGCATCGTTGTCGTCTCGCCAATCTTATGCTTTGACGACTATCACTACCGTTTAGTAATAAAGTTAAGCATTACATCGCGATTGCATTGCATACAATAAAGCGACAACCATACGGCTCCTGCCAGTTGCCGATAACTTGGTTTACAAAACATGATCATCTCATACAATAAAATTCAGCATCATGCCTTGACCATATCACATCACAACATGCCCTGCAAAAACAAGTTAGACGTCCTCTACTTTGTTGTTGCAATTTTTTACGTGGCTGCTACGGGCTTAAGTAAGAACCAATCTCACCTACGCATCAAAACCACAACGATAGTTTGTCAAATAGACTCCGTTTTAACCTTCGCAAGGACCGGGCGTAGCCATACTTGGTTCAACTAAAGTTGGAGAGACAGTCGCCCGCAAGCCATCTCTGTGCAAAGCACGTCGAGGGAACCGGTCTCGCGTAAGCGTACGCGTAAGGTTGGTCTGGGTCGTCTCGTCCAACAATACCGCCGAACCAAAATATGACATGCTGGTAGGCAGTATGACTTGTATCGTCCACAACTTACTTGTGTTCTACTCGTGCATATAACATCAACATCAATAACCTGGCTCAGATGCCACTGTTGGGTTTCGTAGTAATTTCAAAAAATTTCCTACGCGCACACAGGATCATGTGATGCATAGCAACGAGAGGAGAGTGTTGTCTACATACCCAACGCAGACCGACTGCGGAAGCGATGACACGACGTAGAGGAAGTAGTCGTACGTCTTCACGATCCAACCGATCAAGCACCGAAACTACGGCACCTCCGAGTTCGAGCACACGTTCAGCTCGATGACGATCCCCGGACTCCGATCCAGCAAAGTGTCGGGGAAGAGTTTCGTCAGCACGACGGCGTGGTGACGATCTTGATGAACTACAGCAGCAGGGCTTCGCCTAAACTCCGCTACAGTATTATCGAGGAATATGGTGGCAGGGGGCACCGCACACGGCTAAGGAATCGATCACGTGGATCAACTTGTGTCAACTTGTGTGTTTAGAGGTGCCCCTGCCTCCGTATATAAAGGAGGAGAGGAGGGGAGGCTGGCCGGCCAAGGGGGGGAGGCGCAGGAGAGTCCTACTCCCACTGGGAGTAGGATTCCCCCTCCAATCCTAGTCCAACTAGGATTCCTCGGAGGGGAAAAAAGGAGGAGGGGGCCGGCCACCTCTCCTAGTCCTAATAGGACTAGGGGAAGGGGGGGGGCGTGCAGCCCATCTAGGGCAGCCCCTTCTCTTTTCCACTAAGGCCCACTATGGCCCAAATAGCTCCCGGGGGGTTCCGGTAACCCTCCCGGTATTCCGGTAAAATCCCGATTTCACCCGGAACACTTCCGATGTCCAAACATAGACTTCCAATATATCAATCTTTATGTCTCGACCATTTCGAGACTCCTCGTCATGTCTGTGATCACATCCGGGACTCCGAACAACCTTCGGTACATCAAAATGCATAAACTCATAATATAACTGTCATCGTAACCTTAAGCGTGCGGACCCTACGGGTTCGAGAACAATGTAGACATGACCGAGACACGTCTCCGGTCAATAACCAATAGCGGGACCTGGATGCCCATATTGGCTCCTACATATTCTACGAAGATCTTTATCGGTCAGACCGCATAACAACATACGTTGTTCCCTTTGTCATCGGTATGTTACTTGCCCGAGATTCGATCGTCGGTATCCAATACCTAGTTCAATCTCGTTACCGGCAAGTCTCTTTACTCGTTCCGTAATACATCATCTCACAACTAACATATTAGTTGTAATGCTTGCAAGGCTTATGTGATGTGTATTTACCGAGAGGGCCCAGAGATACCTCTCCGACAATCGGAGTGACAAATCCTAATCTCGAAATACGCCAACCCAACATCGACCATTGGAGACACCTGTAGTACTCCTTTATAATCACCCAGTTACGTTGTGACGTTTGGTAGTACCCAAAGTGTTCCTCCGGTAAACGGGAGTTGCATAATCTCATAGTCATAGGAACATGTATAAGTCATGAAGAAAGCAATAGCAACATACTAAACGATCGGGTGCTAAGCTAATGGAATGGGTCATGTCAATCAGATCATTCTACTAATGATGTGACCTCGTTAATCAAATAACAACTCATTGTCCATGGTTAGGAAACATAACCATCTTTGATTAACGAGCTAGTCAAGTAGAGGCATACTAGTGACACTCTGTTTGTCTATGTATTCACACATGTATTATGTTTCCGGTAAATACAATTCTAGCATGAATAATAAACATTTATCATGATTATAAGGAAATAAATAATAACTTTATTATTGCCTCTAGGGCATATTTCCTTCATGCCGCCACCCCTAGGGAGGGAAACCTAGGTGGGGGCGCAGCCCCTCCCCTTCCCCTATATATACTTGAGGTATTGGAGGCTGCAAAACACATGAGTTCCTCTCCTTCTTGGCGCAGCCCTACCCCTCTCCCTCCTCGTCTCTTGCGGTGCTTGGCGAAGCCCTGCTGGAGTACCATGCTCCTCCACCACCACCATGCCGTTGTGCTGCTGCTGGATGTAGTCTTCCTCAACCTCTCCCTCTCTCCTTGCTGGATCAAGGCATGGGAGACGTCACCGAGCTGTATGTGTGTTGAACGCGGAGGTGCCGTCCGTTCGGCACTAGGATCTCCGGTGATTTGGATCACGACGTATACGACTCCTTCAACCCCGTTCTCTTGAACGCTTCCGTTTAGCGATCTACAAGGGTATGTAGATGCGCTCTCCTTCCCCTCGTTGCTGGTTTCTCCATAGATAGATCTTGGTGACACGTAGGAAAATTTTGAATTTCTGCTACGTTCCCCAACACATGGTCCAGTGCTCTGAGTGAACTTGAGTCGGCAGTTGTTGTTCGATCCACTCGGCGAGGAAATCTGCTATTGCTTGAGACTTGATAGCTTTCTTTGCCTCAAACTTGACATCCAAGGGAAGGAGTTCAATTGCCCATTTTGCCACTCGTCCAGTTGCGTCTCTGTTGTGCAGAATCTCTGACAATGGAGCGTCGCTGACGACTGCAACAGAGTGATCAGAGAAATAGCGTGCAACCTTCTTCGTGGTCATGTAAATTCCATAAACGAGCTTCTGATAGTGTGGATATCTCTGCTTTGACGGAGTCAGAACTTCAGAAATATAATAAACTGGGCGCTGAACTTTGTAGGCTTTTCCCTCTTCTTCCCGCTCGACCGTAAGTACTGTACTGACGACTTGTCCAATGGCTGCTATATAAAGCAGTAAAGGGTGGAAAGCAGGGCTTTTAGCTCTGCAAATGCTGCATCAGCTTCAGGAGTCCACTCGAACTTATCTGATTTCTTCATCAGTCGGTAAAGAGGCAGTGCCTTTTCACCGAGGCGAGAAATGAATCAACTTAGGGCGGCCAAGCAACCAGTAAGCTTCTGGACATCATGCACACACATAGGGCGTTTCATTTGGAGTATAGCACCCACTTTCTCTGGGTTAGCATCGATCCCTCATTCGGAAACGAGAAAACCGAGTAATTTTCCGCCCAGAACTCCAAACGTGCACTTTGATGGATTAAGCTTGATATCATACCTTCTGAGGTTGGCAAAGGTTTCAGCAAGGCCAGTTAGTAGGTCGGAACCTTTACGTGACTTGACCACAATGGCATCCATGTATGCTTCCACATTCCGACTGATCTGAGTGAGCAGGCACTTCTGAATCATTCGCATGAATGTGGCTCCAGCGTTCTTCAGACTGAATGGCATTGTGACATAACAGAAGCACCCAAACGGGATGATGAAAGTTGTCTTTATCTCGTCGGGTCCATACAGACGGATCTGGTGATACCCGGAGTAGGCATCCAAAAAGGACAAATGCTCGCACCCCGCAGTTGAATCGACTATCTGGTCGATGCGAGGGAGAGGAAAGTGATCTTTCGGGCAGGCCCGATTGACATGCTTGAAGTCAATGCACATGCGAAGTGAGTCGTCCTTCTTTGGGACCATGACAACATTGGCTCACCACTCGGAGTGGTAAATCTCTCGGATAAACTCAGTTGCCAAAAGCCGAGCCACCTCTTCACCGATTGCCTTTCTCTTCTGTACGGCGGACCGTCGAAGATGTTCTTTGACTGGTTTCACTTTTGGGTCGACTCGCAAACGATGCTCAGCCAGTCCCCTGGGAACACCCGGCATGTCCGAAGGTTTCCATGCAAAGATGTCCCAGTTCTCATGGAGGAACTGAATGAGCGCTTCTTCCTATTTGGAGTCGAGTGTGGTTGAAATGTGAGTCGGTGCAGCATTGGGGTCTGTCGGGTGAATGTGAATCGAATTTGTTTCACCAGACGACTGGAATGTTGAATCTGTGGTTGGCTTCTTGGCCCGCAACAAATCACTCGGATCTGCATTTTTCTGGTATTCTTGCAATTCTGCCACGGCCATCTGTGCGTCGGCGATCTTTGAACCCTTCTGGAAGCACTCTTCTGCCTTCTTTCGATTACCAGTGATAGTGATCACCCGTTTGGGACCAGGCATCTTCAATATGAGGTACATGTAACATGGTCGAGCCATAAAACGTGCATAAGCTGGCCTGCCCAGAATGGCATGATAGGCACTCTGGAAATCCACAACTTCAAATGTCAACTTTTCTTTGCGGTAATTCTTGGAATCACCGAAAACCACGTCGAGAGCAATCTGGCCGAGTGATGCAGCCTTCTTGCCTGGAATGACCCCATGGAAACTCATATTGCTTTCACTGAGTCTGGACATCGGAATGCCCATTCCCTTCAACATCTCTGCATACAATATGTTTAGGCCACTGCCACCATCCATCAGGACCTTTGTCAGTCGGGTGGCTTCGACCACCGGGTCGACCACCAGTGCTTGCCTCCCAGGGCGGCTATGTGCGCTAGATGATCAGACTGGTCGAATGTAATGGCAGTCTATGACCACTTCAAATAACTAGGTGTCATCGGAGCGACCATGTTCACTTCTCTGTTGATGACTTTCAATCGACTTTTGCTCTCAACATCAGCAAAAATCATCAGAGTGGAATTCACGTGGGGATAACCATCATCATCTTCTTTCTCACCTTCAGCCTTGTCTGCTTCCTTCTCGTTTTCCTTGGGTTGTTTCTCTCGGAATTGCTGGATTAGGAGTCGACACTGCCGAGTGGTGTGTTTCGGATAAATGAAATTACCCTCTTCGTCTTTTTTGGAGTGGATGTGGCACGGCAGATCCAGCACGTCATTTCCATCTTGATCTTTTACTTTCTTGGGGTTCCACGGCCCTTTGGGCATCCCCTTGAACTTTCCTTGAACCACGGCTAAGGCTTCACCAGGAGCAGCTGGCTCGGCCTTGCGCTATTGTTTCCGACCGGAGTTTCCTCCTCCGGCTTCATGGGCGGTTGCTTTGTGCTTGCCACTCTGGAGTCGTTCTTCTTCTTCACCATTGGCATACTTGGTGGCAATCTCCATCATCCGAGTTAGAGTCATATTTCCTGTCCGACCGGATTTCAGATTCAACTCCCGATACCTGACACCTTCCTTAAAGGCACAAATTGCCTGATGATCAGACACATCCTCCACCGTGTGGTGCAGGGTGATCCATCTCTGGATATAATCCCTCAAAGTTTCATTCGGTTTCTGAACACAACACTGTAATTCTGTTAAACCTGTCGGCCGTGTGCAAGTGCCCTCGAATGTTATGACAAATACTCGGGTGAGATCTTCCCAAGTATAAATACTGCTAGGTGCCAACTGATTCAGCCATGCTCTGGCCGAGCCCTCCAACATCAGAGGAAGGTGTTTCATGGCCACTTCATCATTGCCGCCACCAATCTGGACAGCCACTCGGTAGTCTTCAAGCCAAGTGTCAGGCTTCGACTCACCAGTGAACTTACTGACTCCAGTCGCCAACCTAAGTTGAGGGGAATCACTGCAGCCCTGATGTCTCTACTGAAGCACTCTGGACCTGAGACATGCACCCTGCTGCTGGTTTGCGGATCCCTGTCATGGCCCTCTCGGTGACCTCTGTTTCTGTCGACCAAGCCCTGAACGAGAATAGATCTCGCATCGAAGCCTGGCTCCCTGGGGTCGACTGAAATCCCTCGCCCAACACTGTGAGGGCGCCTGTCTTCATGTTGCCGAGGCACGTACGACCCACTCCTTGGGGAGGCGTGGGCACTCGACGACGATCATCGCGATCGACTCGGTGATCATACTGCTCACGGTTTTTGTACTGGTCTCGTCGATCTACACGTCCTTCACGCCTCGGGGGCGATCTTGGGCTATGGGCCGACTGAACTGTGTCTACAACCACGGATCTGCTATGGATCCTATTCCACGATTGAGATACAGCTGTATTCTGTTCTCCCGCCGCCCGGAGCAAAGCTCAGATCTGCACCAGACCTCGGCCAGCTTCTGACTGGGAAGGTTGGATCGACTCCGCTATCCGGGCAGCAGCTCCTAGATTCTGGACCAGGGTTCAGTATACCTGAGTCGGAGGTGGAAAAAGTTGGTGTCGACTGGATTCGGGAGCACGCTGCCGAGCGCGATCGTCGAGTGCGTGCTAGAGGTTCTCCAGTCGAGTGCGCTCAGCCAAGTTGGCTAAGCGCGCCTGCTCCAAGGCCTGGGCCTCAGGGGTTTCTCCAACTATAGGAGTATGCAGTGCATCCATGTTCCGGCGACGAAGTTCCTCCCTCTGCTGCGAAGAGAGGGGTTCGAGGCGGTACTCTTCATGAACGCGCGACGGATCGCCGTCCCCATCACCTCCGTCTTCATGGGTGAAGCCGGGAGAACCGCGTGGTCCATTGACCATCAAAACTTCCGCCGCTAGGTCGCTGCTGTCGCACTCGGATGCAGTCTCTACGGAGCCAGTCGACAGATCGAACAAGCCATAGAGAGTTTCGTCGGGCTCGATTGCCGCGACTTGAGGGGTGGCCGACTGGCGGGCCACCGCATGCCTCACCCATCGCTGAAGCCTTGACCGACCGGAACGTTTGCTCCGGCGGGCTGCAGGGAGGGGGAAAGCTACTGGAGCTGACTGATACTGAGTCGACGGCTGCCGAAGGAGGACGTTGCGGACGCACGCGCGAAAGTGCATCGCCCTGTGGGAGGGGAGTGCGTCGACGTCGAGTGGAGCCTCCTGAAGCCAAGCGGAGTCGTCGGCGACAAACATGAGCGCGGCGAGACGAATCTCGCGGCCCTCAGCCAAACCTCCACCTAGAACCATGATGAAGGGGATCGGAAAAATTGCAACTTCTCCAACAAGTCGCTAAGACACCTGCCCCACGGTGGGCGTCAACTGTCGTGGTTCTAAGCTTGACAGTAGAATAGGGGGGTAGGAATGTAGAGGCAAGATCCTAGCTATGGAGGAGCTGTACACGCGAGTTTTACGAGTTCAGACCCTTCTCAGAGGAAGTAACAGCCCTACGTCTCGGAGCCCGGAGGCGGTCGACTGGATATACGCGTGTGAATTACAAAAGGTGCGAACCCTTGCCCCAGAGGAGAGGGGTGGCTTATATAGAGTGCGCCAGGACCCCAGCTCCCCTCCGTTACACAGGGTTCAATGTTCATAAAGGAGGAGCGTTACTGGTAACGTCTGGAGTAAAGTGCTATAAATGTCCATAAAGCTATGACTTAAATCTCGATCGTTGCGGAGTGAGTGTCTTCACATCTTCTGACGGTCGAATGGTTGTTCGCATGGTCGGGTGTCTTCAAGGCTGTCGAGTGGGACATAACTTCATGGTCGAGTGGATGATGATTTCTCTCCGACTGCTTCTGGTTCTTTTAGGGATGTCCTTGGGGAGGGCATCTTGGACAGATCCATGATCCTACCCTAGGTACATAGCTTCGTCAATGACTCTATGTGAATGCCTCCGGTGGTGTACTGGGGTGTGCGATGAATCAAGAGTGACATGTATGAAAGAATTATGAACGGTGGCTTTGCCACAAATACGATGTCAACTACATGATCATGCAAGGCAATATGACAATGATGGAGCATGTCATAATAAACGGAACGGTGAAAAATTGCATGGCAATATATCTCAGAATGGCTATAGAAATGCCATAATAGGTAGGTATGGTGGCTGTTTTGAGGAAGGTAAATGGTGGGTTTATGGTACCGGCGAAAGTTGCGCGGTACTAGAGAGGCTAGCAATGATGGAAGGGTGATGCGTATAATCCATGGACTCAACATTAGTCATAAAGAACTCACATACTTAGTGCAGAAATCTATTAGTTATCAAAACGAAATACTACACGCATGCTCCTAGGGTGATAGATTGGTAGGAAAAGACCATCGCTCGTCCCCGACCGCCACTCATAAGGTACACAATCAAAAAATAAATCATGCTCCGACTTCATCACATAACGGTTCACCATACGTGCATGCTAGGGAATCACAAACTTTAACACAAGTATCTCTCAAATTCACAACTACTCTACTAGCATGACTCTATTATCACCATCTTCATATCTCAAAACAATCACCAAGTATCAAACTTCTCATAGTATTCAATGCACTTTATATGAAAGTTTTTATTATACCCATCTTGGATGCCTATCATATTAGGACTAGTTTTATAACCCAAGCAAATTACCATGCTGTTATAAAGACTCTCAAAATAATATAAGTGAAGCATGAGAGTTCATCTATTTCTTCAAAATAAAACTACCGACGTGCTATAAAAAGATATAAGTGAAGCACTAGACAAATGACAAACTACTTCAAAAGATATAAGTGAAGATCAATGATTAGTCGAATAATTATGCAACTATGTGAAGACTCTCTAACATTTAAGAATTTCAGATCTTGGTATATTATTCAAGCAGCAAGCAAAACAAAATAAAATGACGCTCCAAGCAAAACACATATCATGTGGTGAATAAAAATAGCTCCAAGTAAAGTTACCGATGAACGAAGACGAAAGAGGGGATGCCATCTGGGGCATCCCAAGCTTCGGCTCTTGGTTGTCCTTGAATATTACCTTGGGGTGCCTTGGGAATCTCCAAGCTTAGGCTCTTGCCACTCCTTATTTCATAGTCCATCGAATCTTTACCCAAAACTTGAAAACTTCACAACACAAAACTTAACAGAAAACTTGTAAGCTCCGTTAGCGAAAGAAAACAAAACACCACTTCAAGGTACTGTAATTAACTCATTCATTATTTATATTGGTGTTAAACCTACCGTATTCTATCTTCTCTATGGTTTATAAACTCTTTTACTAGCCATAGATTCATCAAAATAAGTAAACAACACATGAAAAACAGAATCTGTCAAAAACAGAACAGTCTGTAGTAATCTTTAACTAATGCAAACTTATGAAACCCCAAAAATTCTAAAATAACTTGCTAGACGTGAGGAATTTATCTATTAATCATCTACAAAAAGAATTAACTAAATAGCACTCTCCAATAAAAAATGGCAGCAATTCTCGTGAGCGCTTAAGTTTCTATTTTTTACAGCAAGATCAACAAGACTTTCCCCAAAGTGTTCCCAACAGTTCTATTTGGCACAAACACTAATTAAAACATAAAAACTCAATCATAACAGAGTCTAGATAAATTATTTATTGCTAAACCGGAGCAAAAAGTAAGGAACAAAAATAAAATTGGGTTGCCTCCCAACAAGCGCTATCGTTTAACGCCCCTAGCTAGACATGATGATTTCATTGATTCTCACATAAAAGATAAGAATTGAAAGATAAAGAGAGCATCACGAAGAATATGACTAGCACATTAAGTCTAACCCACTTCCTATGCATAGGGATTTTATGAGCAAACAATTTGTGGGAACAATAATCAACTAGCATAGGAAGGCAAAACAAGCATAACTTCAAGATTTTCAACACATAGAGAGGAAACTTGATATTATTGCAATACCTACAAGCATATATTCCTCCCTCATAATAATTTTCAGTAGCATCATGAATGAATTCAACAATATAACTATCACATAAAGCATTCTTTTCATGATCCACAAGCATAGAATTATTATTACTCTCCACATAAGCAAATTTCTTCTTATGAATAGTAGTGGGAGCAACAAAATAACTATCATGTGAGGCACACTCCAATTGAAAATTAAAATCATGATGACAAGTTTCATGGTTATCATTATTCTTTATAGCATATATGTCATCACAATAATCATCATAGATAGGAGGCATGCTTCCATCATAATAAATTTGCACATCAAAACTTAGGGGACTAAAAATATCATGTTCATCAAACCTAGCATCCCCAAGCTTGTAGCTTTGCATATCATTAGCATCATGGTTATTCAAAGAATTCATACTAACAACATTGCATTTATGCTCATCATTCAAAGATTTAGTGCCAAACATTTTAATACATTCTTCTTCTAATACCTTGGCACAATTATCAGAATCCTTATTTTCACGAAAGACATTAAAAAGATGAAGCATATGAGGCAACCTTAATTCCATTTTTTTGTACTTTTCTTTTATAGAATAAACTAGTGATAAAACAAGAAACTAAAAGATTCGATTGCAAGATCTAAAGATATACCTTCAAGCGCTAACCTCCCCGGCAACGGCGCCAGTAAAGAGCTTGATGTCTACTACACAACCTTCTTCTTGTAGACGTTGTTGGGACTCCAAGTTCAGAGGTTTGTAGGACAGTAGCAAATTTCCCTCAAGTGGATGACCAAAGGTTTATCAATCCGTGGGAGGCGTAGGATGAAGATGGTCTCTCTCAAACAACCCTGCAACCAAATAGCAAATAGTCTCTTGTGTCCCCAACACACCCAATACAATGGTAAATTGTATAGGTGCACTAGTTCGGCGAAGAGATGATGATACAAGTGCAATATGGATGGGAGATAAATGTTTTTGTAATTTAAAAATATAAAAACAGCAAGGTAACTAACGATAAAAGTGAGCGAAAACGGTATTGCAATGCGTTGAAACAAGGCCTAAGTTTCATACTTTCACTAGTGCAAGTTCTCTCAACAATAATAACATAATTGGATCATATAACAATCCCTCAACATGCAACAAAGAGTCACTCCAAAGTCACTAATAGGGAGAACAAACGAAGAGATTATTATAGGGTACGAAACCACCTCAAAGTTATCCTTTCTGGTCGATCTATTCAAGAGTCCGTAGTAAAATAACACGAAGCTATTCTTTCCGTTCAATCTATCCTAGAGTTCGTACTAGAATAACACCTTAAGACACAAATCAATCAAAACCCTAATGTCACCTAGATACTCCAATGTCACTTCAAGTATCCGTGGTTATGATTATACGATATGCTTCACACAATCACAGATTCATCTATTCAACCAACACAAAGAACTTCAAAGAGTGCCCCAAAGTTTCTAACGGAGAATCAAGACGAAAACGTGTGCCAACCCCTATGCATAAGTTCACAAGGTCACGGAACTCGCAAGTTGATCACCAAAACATACATCAAGTGGATCACGTGATATCCCATTGTCACCACAGATAAGCACATGCAAGACATACATCAAGTGTTCTCAAATCCTTAAAGACTCAATCAGATAAGATAACTTCAAAGGGAAAACTCAATCCATTACAAGAGAGTAGAGGGGGAGAAACATCATAAGATCCAACTATAATAGCAAAGCTCGCGATACATCAAGATCGTGCCGAATCAAGAACACGAGAGAGAGAGAGAGAGAGAGAGAGAGAGAGAGATCAAATACATAGCTACTGGTACATACCCTCAGCCCCGAGGGTGAACTACTCCCTCCTCGTCATGGAGAGCGCCGGGATGACGAAGATGGCCACCGGAGAGGGATTCCCCCTCCGGCAGGGTGCCGGAACGGGTCTAGATTGGTTTTCGGTGGCTACAGAGGCTTGCGACGGCGAAACTCCCGATCTAGGTTTCTTTTCGGGGGTTTATGTATTTATAAGAATTTTTGGCGTCGGTCTCACGTCAGGGGGGGTCTCTGAGTCGTCCACGAGGGTGGAGGGCGCGCCCTACCCCCTGGGCTCGCCCTCCTATCTCGTGGACGGCTCGGGACTCTTCTGTCCCAACTATTTTACTCCGGGGGCTTCTTTTGGTCCATAAAAAATTATCAAAAATTGGCACGTCAATTGGACTCCGTTTGGTATTCCTTTTCTGTAAAACTCAAAACAAGGAAAAAACAGAAACTGGCACTGGCACTGGGCTCTAGGTTAATGGGTTGTCCCCAAAATCATATAAAATAGCATATAAATGCATATAAAATATTCTAGATGGATAATATAATAGCATGAAACAATCAGAAATTATAGATACGTTAGAGACGTATCATGCCTCCTCCCCAAGAAAAGTCTAGGGTTCTCTTGCCTCGCATCGGTGCTGCCTTCGGTCCGCCTCGTCTCCGGTGGCCTTAGGGCCATGGCGGCGTGGTGGATTTCGGCCCTTGCCGGCGAGAGAGCTCTGTTTTCAGTTATTCTTCGCGTTTTGTTAGGATTTGTGTCCTACTCAGGAAGACGAGATGGCGGTGGCTCCCTTAAGATGAAATAAGGTTCTCCCCGCCTAGTCCCCATTCCAATGGTGTGTTTAGCATCATTGGTGGGTGTGTGAAGATGTGTCTCCGGCGGATCTGTCCTTGGTGGATTTGCTCGGATCTGGTCATAGTTCATCTAAGTTCATGTGTTTTTAGATTGGATCATTTCGATCTACATTACTCTTCATCGGCGACAGTTGCTGTTCTGTCGCGTTGGTCCTATGAGGCCTTAGCATGACGATTTTTCGACTGTGTACTACAACAAGCTTTGCCCGGCTCCGGCGAGGGAGGGGCAATGACGGCGGCGCGTCTTTGGCTCGCTTTAGTGCTTGTAGTCGTCGCTAGGTGGTCTACGGATCTGGATGTAATTTTTGTTATTTGTGGTGTTCGTTGTACTGCCATAATTGAAGATAAATAGATCAGAAGTTTTCTCAAAAAAAAAAGTTTGTCTACTAATGAAATATATATGGTTATTTAAAAAATAAACTGGGCTTTGCAAGGAGATAACTAGGCCCGGATAACAAAGTTTCCATCCCCCATAGATGACAACGTTAATGTGTGCCCGATGTGGGGCCCTATTTCTTTTAAAGGAGATGGCAAAATGTTTTGAGGTAAAAAGACGACATCAACTCGAAACCCCCACCACCTATACTGTGTTGGCCAGGTGAAATAATGAGGTCGACCAAAGTTTGCGAGCAAATCATTGACTCGAACCCCTAACTCATGATTAACACTTTAACATGCATGACTGAAATTACGTAATATGATCTAACTACAAGCGATTCTTCCACCTGATTCGAGCTTCTGGAGTATATGATTAAGGTATTAGTATTGTGAAAGTTGTGTTCATTGACCATTTGGCCCGCCATTAGTTTTGCGACGCCTAGTAGCGAAAGTATAAGAACCCGTTTCTCTTCTCTTTATGGTCAACAAAAGATCATGTTCTCCGCATATACACAACTATTTAAACATGGGCCTGCCTTTTGGAGGCTAATTAAGCTGTCTACTTTTTCAAATGCGGAAGTAGTCTGCTGATGATGCACGCACGTCAACGGTCACACTCACTGAGATATCACACCGCCATACGTGCTCGTCCTTTTTTTTCTTCTCTTGTTCACGTGCAAGTGGAGGTAGTGCGTGTACTGTTCGGTCTGAACGTATGTATTCCCTTCGTCTGGAAATATTTGTCAATAAAATGGATAAAAGATGATGTATCTAGACATATTTTAATTTTAAATACATCTTTTTTATCCATTTTAATAATAAATATTTTCGGACGGAGGGAGTACGTACATGACAGGTGCCTGAACCTGAAGAGTACACCTCGTTGATTTACTTGCGACCGCGCAAGCTTGTACACCTAACTTTCATCGATAGAAATATACAGTACAACGACCGGTGCATGCAGCATGGATGCACGTGTGTACGACGCTCCTGCTTATACGTGTGCCAAATCACGCACATGGCCTATATAAACATGCATGTATCTTTCTCTGAGCCCCATTATTCATACATAAAAATGAACTGGTGCAAAGTGCATGCATGGTTTGAATAAATCAGTTTTCGGGTTTCAAAACGTAAAGTACGTGATTAAACTGGCCGGTCATAAGATGTCTACGTGAACGCGCCACACGTGCGCGTATACATCTGCAGATTGCGTTGTATTCTGTCATCTGTGTTTCAGAAAACGTCAACGGAAGCAAAGCACGTATTCTTCATACTAACAAAAAAAAACATCTTCCAGTGATGTCCTCTTACAAGTTAATCAGGATGGTGGAGGTCATCATTTGTCTCATCAGACAATGATTAGTCTTTTCAATTACGGTGATATGGAAAGGCCTCGTTTGATGGAAGGGTTTTGAAGAGGACTACAGGGGAATATCCCCGCAGGACCCAAAATCCCTAGAAAACCCTATCAGCCCATTTGATTCGCAGGGATTAAACGGGTCAAACCACTCCAACCCTGGCCAA
>NC_041380.1:399605925-399615696 GCF_002162155.2 Triticum dicoccoides
TCCACGCGGCTCGGCAACCTCTCGTAGCCCCTCGTGGAACGAGATTCCGTCGGCTCGCAACTCCTTCGTCTCCGCCCCTCGCAGCAGCTCCTCCAACGGGAGACGGGAGGAAAAGGGACTACCAGCCAAACTCCTCCGAAATATGTTGGTTGGAGGGGGATTGAGGATTCAAAGGGATTTGAGGGGATTGGGTGAAAGAGAGAGATTCACCCAATCCTCTGAAATCCCCTTCCCCTTTGGGGCTGGAAATCCCTCTATGTCAAACGAGGCCTTAGGGTACCTTCACCGAGCCACCGCCTCGGCCTTCCTCCTTTCTCCTGTCCGACGGCCTCCTTGGTGGAACGGGAAAAAATCCTACGCTGGTCGTTCCTTTGTAGATTGTACTCCTTGCGGGTCCTTGTTTTCTGTAGGTCTTGTTTCATCATTGATGAGGGAATGGCGGTGGTGACAACAATGACACATTAAAATAAGGTTTCTACGGCTTCTCCTTACCTTGAGAACGTTTGATGTCGGCGAAGGGCCAATGAGAATGGGTACTGCCAAGTTTGCTGGCTCTATTCAGATCTTAGTAATTAGTGTGTCTATCACGTGAAGCAGTTGGCTAGATTTTGACGCGACAACTTTGACCTCTTCTCTTGGTTTGTTACTCTCTCCGTTCCAAATTACTTGTCGCAGGTATGGATGTATCTAGATGTATTTTAGTTCTAGATACATCCATCTCTGTGACGAGTAATTTGGAACGGAGGGAGTACATGCCAAGGTTTAGTTTTATCATTCTTCGTAGTAGTAGTAGTGGAGGATTGCAAGCATGTGATACTTATAGTGTTTCCCGAGTCCAGTTTTCTCATGTGGTTACTAAGATTTCTTGTTTGAGGTCTTCAAAAACTTAGATGTTAAGAGCGTTTGCAAGTAGCAGTTTTCATTATTGTTTGTTCGGTGCGAGTTTCATGGGTGACAAGCGATTGAAGGAAGAAGACCACCATTATAATTTGTGCCCTATATCTGGACGCAGAGTTTCTGCACCCGTGAACAGTAAAATAAAAAAAAATAAAAAAACATCCAAAAAAATTGGGTGAAACATTGACAAAAAGTTTGAAGTGCCGGCAAAAATTCGTCTTGAAATCACGTTCCTAAAAGGCGTAGCAAAAAAACAAAATCGATACTCTAAAAATGCTACTTTTAAAATCAGTTTGGAGCACTGACTTTGTTTTTTCTGCCACGACTTACAGAAATGTTATTCGAATACGATTTTTTGCAAGCACTTAGAACTTTTGTCAATGTTTTGATTTTGACAATGTTTAGTTTTCAAATTCCATTTCATTGATACGACGTCGAGTCGTTCGACGGGTTACGACTTACGAAAGAACGAATGAATTTATCGTAGTGATGACAGATTAATCAAAGAACGCCCTGTGATCTAACCAAATTCAGGGTTAGGCAGAGGGCGCCCCCCTGCCATGCACGCGACACGACAGTCGACAGGTCTAGCGGGCCAGCGACCTGCGCTCCGGCCGGCTCTGCTCAGCTGACGACCGAGAGCTGCGGGAAGGCGAAGTGCGGGTACGGCGACAGCGGCGAGAGGGGCGGCAGGCTGCAGATCACCTTCAGCTCCTCCCAGAAGTCGGCGTCCCTAGCACCCTCCTCCTCATCCTCTTTCAGCTGCAGCCTCTCCTTCTTCACCTCCCTCAGGCGCTCTTCCTCCTGTGCCGGCCTCATCCTCTTGCCGCCGGTGGTCACGGCAGCGATGGTGTCGGCGAGGGGAGCAGGCGAGGTCCATTGGATGGATTGGGTGCCGACCTCGTTGGGGAAGTTGAGGATGGCCTTGGACCCGCGGAGGCGGAAGGCGGCGCGGTCGTAGGCGCGCGCGGCCTCCACGGCGTCGTCGTAGGTGCCGAGCCACACGCGCGCGCCCTTCCGCGCCGGGTCCCTGATCTCCGCCGCGAACTTGCCCCACGACCTCAGCCGCACGCCCCGGTACCGCCGGAAGTCCTCCTCCTCGTCCTGTCCCTCCACGTAGCCGCAGCTCTCCTGCTGAGGCTGCTGCTCCATGACCGTCATCGCTAGCTTCGGCGGCAGCGACAAGGAGAGCGCCGGCCTCCGCCACCCAGGCGGCGACGAAGCACTCGAGTCGGAGTCACCGCCGCTGCTGGTGAGGGCGACGGCGTCGGCGTGGAGGTCGTCGAGGAGGTGGGCGCGGATGAGGTCGAGGTCGTGCCGGTGCGTGAACGCCATGGTTGCCGTTGCACTGACCCTGAGAGGGGAGAGTCACCGTCTAGCTCGCGCGCTGGCGTGGCCGGCTGGGGAGAGAGCTCGGGAGCGTGGAGTGTGGTGTGGTGGTGCGGTCCTCCTCCGGTGCGGGCGCTAATAAAGGGCGGGGCAGGGGATAAGATGGGTTCCAGGAGACTTCTTGCGGGGCCGCGCGAAGCAGGGGACGATATGTGCTCGTGGTGCACTGCTGCTGCTGCTCTGGACTCTTCTTCCTCGTGGGTTCGGCTCGTGGCGCAAGTTGTCCATCGCTGCCTGGTGACGGGACCCGTGCCTCGACTTCAAGGCAGACGGAGACCCCTCACATTGGCTTGTTGGTTTGGGGATTTTCCCCCTCCAGCTACACCAAATTTAGCGGCGTGCTAACCGAACTAGGAGTAGTTTTTCTTTCTCTGGCAGTGAGAAACCCCTGCCCGACACATGTTTTGGTCGTCCACCACGATAGATCATGGTTCTTCCTCCTCCGGTCGGCCTCGCCAGGTCAGGAAGGATGAGTATCTGATCTACTGGTTGGGGTTTGTAGATTGGGTCTGTCTATGTTGCATTATCTCACATCTAACTATGACATGATTCTACGTCAGCAGGTAAACAAGCCCACACCCTGTCCATTGTTTGTTTGTATCAAGTTTGTTTGTTTGTACCAATTTCATGTATTTCTCGTCAGCGGTACCGCCCCGCCCAGTTAGCACCATGAGTCTGGGCTGTCGTGCGTCTTCGTTTTTTTTTTTGCGGGTGATCGTGCGTCTTCGTTGGCCCTTTTTCTTCTAGCGTGTGTACGTGTGTAAAGAAGTTAGCACTTGTAGGCCCAATGCGTAAGCCGGTGTTGTGATGGAGCCTGGCACATTACGTAGAAAAGAACCTTGCTGATGTGAAACCCCTCTCTCTCTATCCTCTGTCACTTTCACCTTTATGCTTTCTTCCCTTTTTTAGCACGTGAAAAAGCAGCATGCATGCATCAATCAAGTTTGGTTTGGCAAAAAAATAAAATTTGAAAAAATGACATACTTGAATTTTTTTATGGACGAGATGATTTTTTTAAAATACACGTTGAACATCTTACAAACACATGACGAGATGAATTTATTTTTTAAACATGAAGAATATTTTAAAAGTCACACGTGGAGAAAAAACCAAAAATAATCAAATTTACATATATAGGATGAACGCGCAACTGGCTCGATTGAGTTTTGTTTCATAGGTGAAAATGCACATGCGCCCAGTTGCAAGTGAAAGTGTGCTTGCAACTGTGATGAAAAATAAAAAAAGCATGCTCCAGTTGCGAGTCGAGGGTGGGTTTGCAACTAGTATGAAACAAAACACATGTTCAGTTGGCAGTCGAGTGTTAAGTTGCAACTAGGACAACTACGAGCCCATTTACTAGTTGAGGGTGGACTTGCAATTATGAAAAATACCAAACTATGAGCCTAGTTGCGAGTCAAGGGTTCGATTGCAACTAGGATGAAACAAACTATGTGTCCAGTTGTGAGTCAAGGGTGAGCTAGCAACTGTGATGAAAAATAAAAACACATACTCTAGTTGCGAGTCAAAGGTGGGCATGCAACTGGGACAACTACGAGCCCGGTTGCGAATCGAGACGGACTTGCAACTAGGACAAATACAAAACTATGAGCCCATTTACAAGTCAAGGGTCGACTTGCAACTGGGATAAAACAAACTACAGACCGAGTTGCCAGTTAAGGGTGGACCTGCAACTGGGATGAAAAATAAAACACGGGCCAAGTGGCGAGTGAAGGTTAGACTTGCAACTAGGATGAAATAAACTACGGGCCTAGTTGCGAATCAAGCACGGACTTGCAACCCTGACAACTACACAAAACTACAAATACCATTTGCGAGTCGAGAGTGAATTTTCAACTAGGACAACGGCAAACTATGATCGCAGTTGCGAGTCGAGGGTGGGCTTGCAACTGGGATGGAAAAAACACATGCCCAGTTGCCAGTCGAGTGTGGTGTTGCAACTAGGACAACTACGAGCCAATTAGCCAGTAGAGGGTGGACTTGCAACTGTGAAAACTATGAAACTATAAGCCTAGTTGCGAGTCAATGGTCCGACTTGCAACTGGGATGAAACAAATTATGTGCCCAATTGCGAGTCAAGGGGTGAGCTTGCAACCGTGATGAAAAAACTAAAACAAATACTCTAGTTACGAGTCGAAGGTGGGCTTGCAACTAGGACAGCTACGAGCCGAGTTGCAAGTCGAGGGCGGACTTGCAACTGGGACAAATACAAAACTACAAGCTCACTTGCGAGTCAATGGTCGACTTCAGCTGGGGAAAAACAAACTACAAGCCCAATTACTAGTTAAGGGTGGACCTACAGGTAGGATGGAAAACAAAACATGGGCCGAGTTGCGAGTGAAGGTTGGACTTGCAACTGGGGCAACTACACAAAACTATGATACGAGTTGCGAGTCGACGGTGGACTTGCAACTGAGACAACAACAAAACTATGGGCCCAGTTGCGAGTTGAGGGTGACTTGCAATTGGGACAACTATGAACCTACAAGCCCAATTTGCGAGTCAAGGGCGGACTGGCAATTGGGATGAAACAAACTACTGGCCTAGTTGCGGATCAAGGACAGACTTGCAACCCTGACAACTACACAAAACTATGATATCATTCGCGAGTCAAGAGTGAATTTTCAACTGGGACAATGACAAACTACGAGTTGCGAGTCGAGGGTGGGCTTGCAACTGGGGAGAAAACGAAAACACATGCCAGTTGCTAGTCGAGTGTGGTGTTGCAACTAGGACAACTACGAGCCAATTAGACAAACGAGAGTGGACTGACAACTTTGAAAACTAGGAAACCATAAGCCTAGTTGCGAGTTAAGGGTCTGGCTTGAAACTGGGATGAAACAAATTATGTGCCAAGTTGGGAGTCGAAGGTGGGCTTGCAACTGGGATAGCAACGAGCCTGGTTACGAGTCGATGGCAGACTTGCAACTGATACAAATACAAAACTATGAGCCCAGTCGCGAGTCAAGAGTCAACCTGCAGCTGGGATACAACAAACTACAAGCCCAATTGCGAGTTAAGGATGGACCTGCAACTAGGATGGAAAACAAAACACGGGTAGAGTTACGAGTGAAGGTTGGACTTGCAATTGAGAAGAAACAAATTACGGCCTAGGTGTGAGTCAATAGTGAATTTGCAACTGTGACAACTACACAAAACTACGAGACGACTTACAAGTCGAAGGTGGACCTGCAACTGAGACGACAACAACAAAACTATGGGTCTAGTTGCCAGTCGAGGGTGGACTTGCAACTGGGACAACTATGGAACTACAACCCAGTTGCGAGTCAATGGTGTACTTGCAACTAGGATGAAACAAACTACGAGCCTTGTTGCAAATGAAGGATGGACTTGCAACCATGACAACTACACAAAACTACGATACCATTTGTGAGTCGGGAGTGAACTTGCAACTGGGACAATGACAAACGAGAAGCCTAGTTGTGAGTCGAGCGTGCGCTTACAACTGGGATGGAAAACAAAACACATGCCCAATTGCAACTAGGAAAAACACGGACCCGGTTGCATGTTGAGGATGGAGTTGCAACTGGGACAAAAATGATTACCATTCGCCCCCACAAATGAAGATTGCGATTCAAGGGCGGACTTGCAAGATAGTTGTTTGTCAAGTGAAACACAAAAGGCGGACCAGTTGCATGTCAGGGTGGAGTTGCACCTAGGAAAAGAAGTCTATGAATGAAAATCACAAAAATCACAAAATCCCTAGATGAAAACACAATGCAAAAAGGCAAAAAAAAAGTATCCAAGGTCACATCACAGTCATCATTGATTGCCATCTTCTTTCATCGTGTGGACAAAGATCGAACCCCTTAGTCGTCTTCCTCCTTCCTACTCGCATCGGCTCTACTCCAAGGCAAATGGGGATGGGAGGGAGACAATGATGATGGAACTGAGGAAGCATGTAACGCCCTCGATGCGGCTATATCTCCCACGTGTCGAGGCACGACTTAGAGGCATAACTGCATTTAAAGCAATGTCGCAAGTTAGGCAATCTTCACAACATCCCATGTAATATATAGATAATAAAAGGGGAGATACATAGTTGGCTTACACTTGCCACGTCAATCAAAGTACATAAATAGCATTACATCATCCAAACACTCATGGCCCGACTACGGCGCCAAAATAAAAGAACAACCCAACATGCGACACGGTCCCGATCGCCCCAACTGGGCACCACTACTGATTATCAGGGAAAGAAACATAGTAACGGCGTGAGTCCTCGTCGAACTCCCACTTGAGCTCTAGCGCGTCATCTGGAACGGAGTCATCAGGCCCTGCATCTGGTTTGGAAGTAATCTGTGAGCCACAGGGACTCAGTAATCTCGCACCCTCGCGATCAAGACTATTTAATCTTATAGGTAAGGCAAGGTAGAATATGTGGAGCTGCAGCAAGCGACTAGCATATATGGTGGCTATCCTGTTCGCAAAAGAGAGCGAGAAGAGAAGGCAAAGCGCGAACGAATAACTAGAGAGCAACCTGCGGCAAGCATTACTCCAACACCGTGTTCACTTCCCGGACTCCGCCGAGGAGAGACCATCACCGTAACTCACACAGTTGATTCATTTTAATTAAGTTACGGTTCAAGTTATCTACAACCGGACATTAACAAATTCCCATTTGCCCATAACCGCGGGCACGGCTTTCGAAAGTTCAAATCCCTGCAGGGGAGTCCCAACTTAGCCATGACAAGCTCTCACGGTCAACAAAGGAATAGACCTCCTCCCGAGACATTCCGATCAGACTTGGTATCCCGGTTTTACAAGACACTTTGACAAGTTAAAACAAATCCAGCAACACCGTCCGAATGTGCCGACAAATCCCGATAGGAGCTGCACATATCTTGTTCTCAGGGCACACTCAGATGAGACTAGCTATGAGTAAAACCAACCCTCAAGTTTCCCCGAGGTGGCCCCGCAGGCAGCTCGGTCGGACCAACACTCAGAGGAGCACTGGCCCAGGGGGGGCTTAAAATAAGATGACCCTCGGGCTCCGGAAACCCAAGGGAAAAAGAGGCTAGGTGGAAAATGGTAAAACCAAGGTTGGGCATTGCTGGAAAAGCTTTATTCAAGGCGAAGTATCAAGGGGTTCCCATTATAACCCAACCGTGTAAGGAACGCAAAATCCAGGAACATAACACCAATATGACGGAAACTAGGGCGGCAAGAGTGGAACAAAACACTAGGCGAGAGGCCGAGCCTTCCACCCTTTACCAAGTATATAGATGCATTAAGATAACATGGCAATATAAAGATATCCCAACAAGTAAATAATGTTCCAACAAGGAACGACCTCCAATCTTCAACTGCAACTAGCAACGCTATAAGAGGGGCTGAGCAATGCGGTAACATAGCCAATCAATGGTTTGCTAGGACATTGTGGGTTAGAGGTTTGACATGGCAATTGGGAGGCATGATAAGCAAGTGGTAGGCATCATAGCATAGGCATAGCAAAAGAGCGAGCATCTAGCAAAGCAAAGATAGTAGTGATTTCGAGGGTATGATCATCTTGCCTGCAAAGTTGTCAGAGTTGACTGGATCCTTGAAAGCAAACTCAACGGGCTCCTCGTTAGCGAACTCGTCTCCCGGCTCTACCCAAACAAGACAAACAAGCAACAAGGACACAATCAACCACGTGCGAAGCTAAAACAACATGATGCAAACATGGTATGCTATGCGGGATGCGATATGAGATGCATATGCAAGATTTGACAAGGAATGAATGAACCTGGCCTCAACTTGGAAATCCAAGTGTGCCACTGGAAAGATGAGATGAAATTGCTTTAAAACGATATAAAGGTCACCGGAATCGGAGTCACGGTTTGGAAATGGCAAGCAATTCAAATATGACACCGGTCTGCGATTTACAGCAAGTAGCCATCTAAATGCAACAAGATCAACATGCTACAGCACCCAAACATGACAACAAAATACATGGCAGGGATCCATTCATGATGCTTAACAAAATATGAACACTGAGCTACGGCCAATTCGTCCATTAACAGGTTCAAACAAGCATGGCAAAAATGCATTTGGCAAACAAATTTCAGACTTAGTGAAATTAACACTTGTCTGGAATTTCAGATCAGATAGCACACTTTGGAGTATAAAAACTATATGCTACAAGACCTTAACATGGCAAAGTAAAGCATGGCATGGAGCTACTCAAAGATCTTAACAAAAGTCCCTTAGTGACCTTGAGCCAAAAGGGATCAGAAAATACATTTGCAAGCATGTGAACATGGCAAAAACATAATCAGTTCTCAGCCTTAGTGAAAAACGGGAGCATGCAAAATCAGATATCAAGTAGGCATGTTCACGAGCTCGATGCACTCACTACAGAGCAATTCATGACAATCCAAGCATACACCCATCAAGAATACGCAAAATACAAGCTAGACATGGCAAGAACAATAACATAGCATGCATGGATCAACTACAACATTCTCGGCAAAATCGCTAACAAGTAGACAATCTGCCCAAATTCACGAAATAGCAAAAATAGAGCTCGATTGACTCAAGCTAGGGTGCTCCATAATTGCAAACAAAGGCATGGATGGATGGAGCACTACAGGATTAACAAAACATCCTCACTGATCATCCTCAAAAGAGGCACGGATCACTAGAAAACAATATGAACATATGGCATAATGAGATAAATCAGTCCAGGACTTAGTGGAAATGCTAAGTCCCTGAAATCAGCATTAACGAATGCTCCACTTTGCAAGCTTGTGCTAGTCACCACACACATCACAAAAATACATGGGTTGCACCTCTGGATAGATGGCAAAACATATAACAAAACTCATGTAGAGCTAAGGGGCATATCATGCACACAATAATCATGGCAAAAATGACAAATATCTAATTGGAGCAGCAGATCTGACAATTATCTCAAATAGCATTCTTATAACAACATTTCGGGCATCAAGATGAACTCAAATAAAAATAATGCAGTAGGATGAAATGATGTACTCTCTGAGATGAACATTTTGATATGCTATATGCCCAAAACGGAGTTACGGGTGCAAAGTTACGATGTGATGAACAATGCCAAATAATTAGGGTTTCGGGCAAAAAAGTCAACCGATCCGAGATCCGGATCCAGATCTGGCCGCACGGACTTCGAGGTTCGCCGGGATCTTGGAGCTCGCTGGAGGCGGAGGAGATCGCCGGAGAGGAACTTGGAGGGCGCCAGAGGAGGAGGAAGACGGCCGGGGCGGCGGTGGCGATGGCGGCGCTCGCCGGCGCGGGCTGACGGCGCGTCGGGCGGCGGGGAGGAGCGCCGGGGACGGAGCGCCCTGGTGGCGGCGCTCGCCGGCGGCGGTGGTGCGGCGGCTGGGTCGAGCAGGCGCGGGCGGCGCGCGGGGAGGACGAGAGCTGCTTGCGGGCTCTCAGGTGGCGCGAGGCGGCGACGATGTGGGCCGGGAGGGCCCCGTACGGGCC
>NC_041380.1:399615717-399632575 GCF_002162155.2 Triticum dicoccoides
GGACTTCGAGGTTCGCCGGGATCTTGGAGCTCGCTGGAGGCGGAGGAGATCGCCGGAGAGGAACTTGGAGGGCGCCAGAGGAGGAGGAAGACGGCCGGGGCGGCGGTGGCGATGGCGGCGCTCGCCGGCGCGGGCTGACGGCGCGTCGGGCGGCGGGGAGGAGCGCCCTGGTGGCGGCGCTCGCCGGCGGCGGTGGTGCGGCGGCTGGGTCGAGCAGGCGCGGGCGGCGCGCGGGGAGGACGAGAGCTGCTTGCGGGCTCTCAGGCGGCGGCGATGTGGGCCGGGAGGGCCCCGTACGGGCCTGCGGGCTGGCGGCGCGGGAGGCGGCGATGTGAGCGCGCCCGGCCACGTGGCGGCACCGGGTTGGTCGGCGGAGGCGGCAGACGCGTCCGGCGCCGTCCGGACGTGTCCGGCGGCGTCGGAGATGTTTTTTTAGGGGGGAGGAAGAAGAAGAATTTCGGAGGGGTCTTTAAATAGAGGTAGAGGGAGCTAGGAGTGTCCAAATGAGGTGCGGTTTTCGGCCACGCGATCATGATCGAACGCTCTAGATGATGGAGAGGGTTTTGGTGGGTTTTGGGCCAAATTGGAGGGGTGTTGGGCTGCAACACACACGAGGCCTTTTCGGTCCCTCGGTTAACCGTTGGAGCATCAAACGAAGTCCAAATGGTACAAAACTTGACAGGCGGTCCACCGGTAGTAAACCAAGGCCGCTAGGCAAGTCTCGGTCCAATCCGGAAATGTTTAATCCCCACACACGAAAGAAAGGTATAAATGACCACCGGAGGAGAACGAAGCGCCGGAATGCAAAACAGACGACGAGGAAAATGCTCGAATGCATGAGACGAATACGTATGAAAATGCAATGCACATGATGACATGATATGAGATGCATGACAACGACAACAACACACGGAGACAAAAACCCGAACCCGAGAAAATAAAATAACTTAACGCCAGAAACGGCAAGAGTTGGATTACATATTAGGTAAATCATATCCGGGGTGTTACAACACTCCACCACTACGAAAGGATCTCGTCCCGAGATCTAGGACTGAAAGAACGCCGGGTACTCAGAACGGAGGTGATCCTCGCGTTCCCAGGTAGCTTCACGGTCGGAATGGTGTGACCAGTTGACTTTGAGGAATTTGATTGACTTGTTGCGAGTCTTGCGTTCAGTCTCTTCAAGAATAGCCACTGGGTGCTCACGATAAGAGAGATCTGCTTGGAGCTCAATGTCTTCGAAGTTGACGGTGCGGTCAGGAGTCTTGAAGCACTTTCGGAGCTGAGAGACATGGAACACGTCATGCACATTTGCAAAGTTTGAAGGGATCTCGAGTTGATAGGCGAGATCGCCTCTCTTGCTGACGATCTTGAAAGGTCCCACGTATCTAGGGGCAAGCTTCCCTTTGATACCGAAGCGACGAGTACCTTTCATTGGAGAGACGCGGAGGTAAACATGGTCTCCGATCTCGAAAGCCAAATCATGGTGCTTACTATCATAGTAGCTCTTCTGGCGTGATTGGGCTGCTTTGAGGTTATCTCGAATGACTTTGCACATTTCCTCTGCCTCTGTGATTAAGTCATTACCCAGAAGCTGACGTTCACCGGTTTCAGACCAGTTGAGAGGGGTACGGCACTTCCTGCCATACAGAATTTCAAATGGGGCCTTGCCCGAACTTACTTGAAAACTGTTGTTGTAGGCGAATTCAGCATATGGAAGACAATCCTCCCACTTCATGCCGAAGGAGATCACACAAACCCTGAGCATATCTTCAAGAATCTGGTTGACACGCTCGACTTGACCGCTAGTTTGAGGATGGAAAGCTGTGCTGAAGCGGATGTTGGTGCCCATGGCCTTCTGAAAGGAATCCCAAAACTTGGAGGTAAAGATGCTGCCACGGTCTGAAGAGATCACTTGTGGAATACCGTGCAGAGAGACAATTCGAGAGGTATAGAGTTCCGCCAATTGAGCTGCAGTGATTGACTCTTTGATAGGGAGAAAGTGAGCCACTTTAGTGAGTTTGTCGATGACAACGAATATAGCATCATTGCCACGCTTGGACTTTGGAAACCCAGTCACGAAGTCCATCTCAATGTGGTCAAACTTCCATTCTGGAATGGCAAGAGGTTGGAGGAGACCAGCTGGCCTTTGGTGTTCTGCCTTCACTCTTCTGCAGACATCACATTCATTCACGGACTGAGCAATCTCGCGCTTCATTCGAGTCCACCAATAAGCCTGCTTGAGGTCCTGATACATCTTCGTGCTCCCAGGGTGGATGGAGAGGAGAGAATTGTGAGCCTCGTTCATGATAACCTTACGAAGATCACCTTTGGGCACAACAATACGATCCTCGAAGAAGAGATTATCCTTGTCATCAAGGCGGTAGCACTTGTACTTGGGTTGACTCTTGGCAATCCCAATCTTCACCTTTTTCACCATAGCATCAAGAAGCTGGGCTTGGCGAATTTGGTATTCCAAGGTAGGAGAGACTTGAAGGTTGGCGAGGAAACCTTGAGGAACAACTTGTAGATTAAGTTTGCGGAAAGCTTCACAAAGCTCGGGTTGATAAGGCTTGAGAATCAGACTGTTGCAGTAAGCCTTCCTGCTCAATGCGTCAGCAATCACATTGGCCTTGTCTGGAGTATACTCGATACTCGGATTATACTCTTGAATCATTTCGACCCATCGAATCTGCCTGAGGTTGAGATTAGGCTGAGTGAAGATGTACTTGAGACTCTTGTGGTCAGTGAAAATGTCCACTTTCCTTCCCAATAAGAGATGTCTCCAAGTCAAAAGAGCATGCACAACTGCCGCCAACTCGAGGTCATGAGTGGGGTAGTTCTTCTCGTTGGGCTTCAACTGGTGAGAGGTATAAGCCACAAATTTCTTCTCTTGCATCAACACTGCGCCAAGACCTTGGAGAGAGGCATCACAAAAGACCTCATACGGTTTGGATTCATCAGGCGGGGTCAGAACTGGAGCAGTGACCAATTTCTCTTTCAAAGTGTTGAAAGCGATGTCACAATCCGGAGACCAAACGTACTTGACGTGCTTCTGGAGAAGATTTGAGAGAGGCTTCGCGATCTTTGAAAAGTTTTCAACGAATCTTCGACAGTAGCTTGCGAGACCGAGGAAGCTCCGGAGTTGCTTCACGTTCTAAGGTGGTTCTCAATTCACAATTGCAGACACCTTCTCAGGATTCACCGCAATGCCCTTGGCAGAGATGATATGACCAAGATAAAGAACCTCATCGAGCCAAAATTCGCACTTGGAGAACTTGGCGTAGAACTGGTGTTCCCTCAGCTTATCGAGTACCAAACGCAAGTGCTTGGCATGATCTTCCTTGTTCTTCGAGAAAACCAGAATGTCGTCGAGATAGACCAAAATGAAGTCATTGGTGTAGGCGTTGAAGATGAAGTTCATCATGCGAGAGAAAGTCGGAGGAGCGTTGACGAGGCCAAAAGACATGGCAGTGTATTCATATGAACCATAGCTTGTCCTGAAAGCCATCTTGGGAATATCTTGCTCACAGATTCGAATCTGATGATAACCCATACGGAGATCAAGCTTGGAGAATACTTGGGCGCCTTTGAGTTGTTCGAACAGCTCGTTGATGTTGGGAAGTGGGTATTTGTTCTTTATAGTCTTCTTTTTCAATGGACGGTAATCAACACAAAGTCGGTTCATTCCATCCTTCTTCTTCACAAAAAGAACACCACAATCCCACGGAGAAGAACTAGGTCGGATGAGACCCATTCCCTCTTGAATATCGAGTTGCTTCTTCAGCTCCTTCAACTCTTCAGGTCCGAGCTTGTAAGGACGCTTGCACACTGGTTCCGTGCCAGGCTCAAGATCGATGACGAATTCAACTGGCCGGTGCGGAGGCATTCCTGGAAGCTCTTCTGGAAGACGTCTTGATATTCGCAAACGACTGGAATCTGCGAGATAGCATCCAGTTCACCCTTCTCATTGAGAGAAAATAGACGGATTGTATTATCCCGAGCAGCAAAGACAATTACATCCTCAGGTGAATGAGTCAATTGAATCTGCCTGGCTGCACAATCAAGCTGAGCCTTGTGCTTAGAAAGCTAATCCATCCCGAGAATAAGATCAATATCCGAGTTACCAAGAACCATTGGAGAAGCCAGAAACTTGAAATCACCCATCATGATAGAAATATCTAGAATCATCATACTAGAACTCAGACGCTTAGCTGGAGAGACGACTTGCATAGCTCTAGGTAATGCCTTAGTACTAAAATTGTTCTCCGATGCAAATGGGAATGACATGAAGGAATGCGATGCACCAGAGTCAAAAAGTACTTTTGCTGGAATATCATTAACAGGAAGGTTACCCATGATGACATCTGACGAATCCTCTGTCTGAGCTGCATTCATCAAGTTGACCTTGGCGTGCTTGGGATTATGCTTGACCACATCTGTACTTGCCGATCTCACAGGAGGAGGAGGAGGGAGACGCCTCTGATTGAAGCACTTGTTGGCATAATGGCCCTTCTGTTGACACTTGTTGTACATGACCTCTGAAAGCGGATGGTGATACGGAGCACTCGATCTTGGAGCTTGAGACGAAGTCTTGTTCTGAAATCCAGGGTTGGGTGGGTGGGAAGATCCACTGCCACCTTTGCTCTTCTGAAACGGCTGACGAAATGGAGGAGGAGGAAGCCAATACTTCTGCTGCTTGGCCACTTGAGTAGAGGAAGAAGGAGTAACATCTCTGACTCGCTTCTTGGAAGCATCACACCTCAGTTGAGCAGCCTCTTGCTTCAATGCCATGTTGTAGAACTCATCGTACCTCAAGGGTTCAAAGAGAACAAGAGCTAGCTGGATTTCTTCTCTGAGACCACCCCTGAACTGGTATATCATGCTCTTCTCATCAGGGACGTCCTGCTTAGCAAAGCGGGCGAGCTTCTGGAACAACTTGTTGTAGTCATAGACAGACAAAGAGCCTTGCTTCAGGTTGCGGAATTCCTCACACTTGCTTTCGACCACGCTCTGAGGGATATGATGAGCTTTGAAATCTTGACGGAATTCATCCCAGGTAATCACACGACCTCCTCTGGAATCTTTGTACTGCTGGAACCACTCTGCAGCTTGGTCTTTGAGTTGAAAGAAAGCGAACTTGACAAAGTCCTCAGGCCTGACGTTACTGCACTCAAAATGCTTGCACATATCCATGAGCCAATCGTCAGCATCAGTTGCATCAACACAATTGCTGAAAGTCTTTGGCTGATTTGCAAGGAACTGGTTGAGTGTAGCAAAGTGATTCTGACTGTTGCCTTGGTTGCCTTGGTTCGCTTGATTGCGCTCTTGAAGAATTTGCATGATCAACTGCGTGTTTGCATTGGTTGCGGCCATCACAGCTTGCCATGCCTCCGGAGGAGGTGGAGGTGGTGGCGGATCAGGATTCGGAGTCGTGCGCGTTGGAGGAGCCATCCTGAAGAGGTTGACATCCATTAACACATTGATAGACAAATATTGAAACTGAATCCAACAGAATGAAAATTGCAACATATAGTCTTCACATCCGAACAAAATGAGCGAATGCATTTCACTTGAAATGGTCACATATCCATAAATTGAGAAGCCACTTAGAATTTAGGTAGATGAATAAATCAACAAGGTACGGATCAAGAACGAATACTCGGTAAGAAATCCCAATCTCAAACCAAATATCCGTGGAAGAAGAGCTAGAGCTACAAGAATTCCCACCTATGAAACTCCCGAACCTTTCCGGTTATGCAATCAGGTGTTGGGGATATAGGGGAAGCATAATATCTCACCCAAATCTAGCAAATCCTACATCCAGCTGTATCCATCCTTCAACACATAACCGAGAAAAACTTCGGAAACCATCTACCTCAACCTTCGAAAAGCATCCGTTATACAAGTTATGGCGATACTCCCGAACTCCCGCCCCAGTACTGGGTGGCGTCGAGGTTATCTCACCAACAAACTGCATAAAAGAGATTTTCGATGTCGACGTACTAAGCTCAGGTATTCCAGAACTGCAACGATAAAATTGTGACGACAACACCTCGGAGCTCAACTCCCCGGGACACTGCCACAACCCCTAAAGACAGGAGGCACCAAGAACAATGTTCTCGTCACAAAACCATCGGAATGATTCCAAGATACCCGCGTGATCCTAATTTTTTTTTGTGAAATTTGAGAAGAGAAGAGTCAAAACTCTACGTTAGGATGCCTTACCAGAGCGATGAGGAGATTGGGAAGTAAAGAGAATTCCTAAACTCTCCGATATATAATTCCTAAATGACTCAAAACATTTTTCTAGACTCAACAACGACTGCTAAAAACGATCAATCAGTGGGGGCTCCTAAGGTCGGGGAAGGCTCTGATTACCAACTTGTAACGCCCTCGATGCGGCTATATCTCCCACGTGTCGAGGCACGACTTAGAGGCATAACCGCATTGAAAGCAATGTCGCAAGTTAGGCAATCTTCACAACATCCCATGTAATATATAGATAATAAAAGGGGAGATACATAGTTGGTTTACACTCGCCACGTCAATCAAAGTACATAAATAGCATTACATCATCCAAACACTCATGACCCGACTACGGCGCCAAAATAAAAGAACAACCCAACATGCGACACGGTCCCGATCGCCCCAACTGGGCACCACTACTGATCATCAGAGAAAGAAACATAGTAACAGCGTGAGTCCTCGTCGAACTCCCACTTGAGCTCTAGCGCGTCATCTGGAACGGAGTCATCAGGCCCTGCATCTGGTTTGGAAGTAATCTGTGAGCCACAGGGACTCAGCAATCTCGCACCCTCGCGATCAAGACTATTTAAGCTTATAGGTAAGGCAAGGTAGAATATGAGGAGCTGCAGCTAGTGACTAGCATATATGGTGGCTATCCTGTTCGCAAAAGAGAGCGAGAAGAGAAGGCAAAGCGCGAACGAATAACTAGAGAGCAACCTGCGGCAAGCATTACTCCAACACCGTGTTCACTTTCCGGACTCCACCGAGAAGAGACCATCACGGTAACTCACACAGTTGATTCATTTTAATTAAGTTACAGTTCAAGTTATCTACAACCGGACATTAACAAATTCCCACCTGCCCATAACCGCGGGCACGGCTTTCGAAAGTTCAAA
Organism: Triticum dicoccoides; assembly: GCF_002162155.2. Lineage (NCBI taxonomy): Eukaryota > Viridiplantae > Streptophyta > Magnoliopsida > Poales > Poaceae > Triticum > Triticum dicoccoides. The sequence continues at coordinate 399,622,863 of NC_041380.1, forward strand.
TCCCTGCAGGGGAGTCCCAACTTCGCCCATGACAAGCTCTCACGGTCAACGAAGGAATAGACCTCCTCCCGACACATTCCGATCAGACTCGGTATCCTGGTTCTACAAGACACTTCGACAAGTTAAAACAAATCCAGCAACACCGCCCGAATGTGCCGACAAATCCCGATAGGAGCTGCACATATATCGTTCTCAGGGCACACTCAGATGAGACTAGCTACGAGTAAAACCAACCCTCAAGTTTCCCCGAGGTGGCCCCGCAGGCAGCTCGGTCAGACCAACACTCAGAGGAGCACTGGCCCAAGGGGGGCTTAAAGTAAGATGACCCTCGGGCTCCGAAAACCCAAGGGAAAAAGAGGCTAGGTGGCAAATGGTAAAACCAAGGTTGGGCATTGCTGGAAAAGCTTTATTCAAGGCGAACTATCAAGGGGTTCCCATTATAACCCAACCGCGTAAGGAACGCAAAATCCGGGAACATAACACTGATATGACGGAAACTAGGGCGGCAAGAGTGGAACAAAACACTAGGCGAGAGGCCGAGCCTTCCACCCTTTACCAATTATATAGATGCATTAAGATAACATGGCAATATAAAGATATCCCAACAAGTAAATAATGTTCCAACAAGGAACGGCCTCCAATCTTCACCTGCAACTAGCAACGCTATAGGAGGGGCTGAGCAAAGCGGTAACATAGCCAGTCAACGGTTTGCTAGGACATGGTGGGTTAGAGGTTTGACATGGCAATTGGGAGGCATGATAAGCAAGTGGTAGGCATCATAGCATAGGTATAGCAAAAGAGCGAGCATCTAGCAAAGCAAAGATAGCAGTGATTTCGAGGGTATGGTCATCTTGCCTGCAAAGTTGTCAGAGTTGGCTGGATCCTCGAAAGCAAACTCAACGGGATCCTCTTTAGCGAACTCGTCTCCCGGCTCTACCCAAACAAGACAAACAAGCAACAAGGACACAATCAACCACGTGCAAAGCTCAAACAACATGATGCAAACATGGTATGCTATGCGGGATGCGATATGAGATGCATATGCAAGATTTGACAAGGAATGAATGAACCTGGCCTCAACTTGGAAATCCAAGTGTGCCACTGGAAAGATGAGATGAAATCGCTTGAAAACAATATAAAGATCACCGGAATCGGAGTCACGGTTTGGAAATGGCAAGCAATTCAAATATGACACCGGTCTGCAATTTACAGCAAGTAGCCATCTAAATGCAACAAGATGAACATGCTACAACACCCAAACATGACAACAAAATACATGGCAGGGATCCATTCATGATGCTTAACAAAATATGAACACTGAGCTATGGCCAATTCTTCCATTAACATGTTCAAACAAGCATGGCAAAAATGCATTTGACAAACAGATTTCAGACTTAGTGAAATTAACACTTGTCTGGAATTTCAAATCAGATAGCACACTTTGGAGCATGAAAACTATATGCTACAGGACCTGAACATGGTAAAGTAAAGCATGGCATGGAGCTACTCAAAGAGCTTAACAAAAGTCCCTTAGTGACCTTGAGCCAAAAGGAGTCAGAAAATACATTTGTAAGCATGTGAACATGGCAAAAACATTATCAGTTCTCAGACTTAGTGAAAAACTGGAGCATGCAAAATCAGATATTAAGTAGGTATGTTCACGAGCTCGATGCACCCACTAAAGAGCAAGTCATGATAATCCAAGCATACACCCATCAAGAATACGCAAAATACAAGCTAGACATGGCAAGAACAATAACATAGCACGCACGGATCAACTACAACATCCTCGGCAAAATCGCTAACAAGTAGACAATCTGCCCAGATTCACGAAATAGCAAAAGTAGAGCTCGATTGACTCAAGCTAGGGTGCTCCATAATTGCAAACAAAGGCATGGATGGATGGAGCACTACAGGATTAACAAAACATCCTCACTGATCATCCTCAAAAGAGGCATGGATCACTAGGAAACAACATGAACATATGGCATAATGAGATAAATCAGTCCAGGACTTAGTGGAAATGCTAAGTCCCTGAAATCAGCATTAACGAATGCTCCACTTTGCAAGCTTGTGCTAGTCACCACACACATCACAAAAATACATGGGTTGCACCTCTGGATAGATGGCAAAACATATAACAAAATTCATGTAGAGCTAAGGGGCATATCATGCACACAATAATCATGGCAAAAATGACAAATATCTAATTGGAGCAGCAGATCTGACAATTATCTCAAATAGCATTCTTATAACAACATTTCGGGCATCAAGATGAACTCAAATAAAAATGATGCAGTAGGATGAAATGATGTACTCTCTGAGATGAACATTTTGATATGCTATATGCCCAAAACGGAGTTACGGGTGCAAAGTTACGATGTGATGAACAATGCCAAATAATTAGGGTTTCGGGCAAAAAAGTCAACCGATCCGAGATCCGGATCCAGATCTGGCCGCACGGACTTCGAGGTTCGCCGGGATCTTGGAGCTCGCTGGAGGCGGAGGAGATCGCCGGAGAGGAACTTGGAGGGCGCCAGAGGAGGAGGAAGACGGCCGGGGCGGCGGTGGCGATGGCGGCGCTCGCCGGCGCGGGCTGACGGCGCGTCGGGCGGCGGGGAGGAGCGCCGGGGACGGAGCGCCCTGGTGGCGGCGCTCGCCGGCGGCGGTGGTGCGGCGGCTGGGTCGAGCAGGCGCGGGCGGCGCGCGGGGAGGACGAGAGCTGCTTGCGGGCTCTCAGGTGGCGCGAGGCGGCGACGATGTGGGCCGGGAGGGCCCCGTACGGGCCTGTGGGCTGGCGGCGCGGGAGGCGGCGATGTGGGCGCGCCCGGCCACGTGGCGGCACCGGGTTGGTCGGCGGAGGCGGCAGACGCGTCCGGCGCCTTCCGGACGTGTCCGGCGGCGGCGGAGATGTTTTTTTTAGGGTTTCAGGGGGTGGAAGAAGAAGAATTTCGGAGGGGTCTTTAAATAGAGGTAGAGGGAGCTAGGAGTGTCCAAATGAGGTGCGGTTTTCGGCCACGCGATCGTGATCGAACGCTCTAGATGATGGAGAGGGTTTTGGTGGGTTTTGGGCCAAATTAGAGGGGTGTTGGGCTGCAACACACACGAGGCCTTTTTGGTCCCTCGGTTAACCGTTGGAGCATCAAACGAAGTCCAAATGGTACGAAACTTGACAGGCGGTCTACCGGTAGTAAACCAAGGCCGCTTGGCAAGTCTCGGTCCAATCCGGAAATGTTTAATCCCCACACACGAAAGAAAGGTAGAAATGACCACCGGAGGAGAACGAAGCGCCGGAATGCAAAACGGACAACGGGGAAAATGCTTAAATGCATTAGACGAATACGTATGCAAATGCAATGCACATGATGACATGATATGAGATGCATGACAACGACAACAACACACGGAGACAAAAACCCGAACCCGGGAAAATAAAATAACTTAACGCCGGAAACGGCAAGAGTTGGATTACATATTAGGTAAATCATATCCGGGGTGTTACAAAGTAGTGACCAACTCATGTCTTCAACTTATAAAATGCATGCCAAAAAGAAAAACGGGTCTCGAGATTGCATCATGAAGTCGGCCCAACAAAAGACACACACGTGAACGGGATGACAAGTGGACACCGGACGTACACGAGACATGGAAGTATAAGACGTGCATGAAAAAATAATCCATGATCCAGATTTTCACAAACATTTTAAAAACGAACAGGTCGAGCGATCAGAAATCTAGATGAGACATTGCTAAATGTGTTGAAAAAAAGTTCATGAACTTGAAACAAATAAATAAACAAAGACAAAAAAAATGCTAATCATGGATATAAATATGTTTCTGGTGCATTCAAAAATATTGAGTGTATATTGAAATAAGTTGACATGTGCTAAAAAAACCAAGTAAGATCGACAAAGAAACAAAGAAAAATGCAGAAACCACCAAAATAGAAAAAAGAAACAGAAAACCCAAAGCCTATGAAAAAAATGAAGACAATGATTACTAAGAAAAAAACACAAAAGTCAAGAATGAAACAATTCAAACCAAAATACAAAAGGTAACCAATGCAAAAATTAAAGAAGGAAAACCCAAGAAAGAAACAAAAAATTGAAGAAAACCAAGAAAGAACATAATAAAGAAAAACAAAGGAAACAAAGAAAAAGCAAAAGAAATTAAAACAATGAATACCGAGAAAAGCAACAAAAAATTAAATTAGAAACAAAATTATCATAATTCTTTTTAAAAATCATGAATTTACAAGCATTTAAATTTTAAAAAGTTCATAACTTTAACACAAATAAACAAAAAATAAAACGTAAAAGTGAAAAAAAAACAGCAGAACCGACTCGTGCATTTCTACCCTGCACCCCACCATGGAAAACAACACATCTTAGGCAGGAAAAACAACACATTTAATCATGAAAGAATGAAATCGCTGTGCCTTCCTATTAATGCCTGGCAAAAGGACATGCGTATAACAGGCCAAAGCTGTGTGTGCATAATAGGCCAACAAAAACAAAAAAAGCCCGGCCGTGCGCACACAATCAACCGAGGAAAAACAAACAACAACGAGCACATCGATGCGAATCAGGCTCGTATTAAGAAACGGGCGAACGCAGGAGGCAGGGGCAGAAAAAAAATGTGTGCACGAATCCTAAAGACAGGACAGAATCCAATGGCTCTAGACTTAGATGTGAGATAGCTATTTCACATCTAGATGTTAAATAGCAAATCTGTTGTAGATTATGTAGCATGTTCTTTGTTCGAGTTAAGTCTATCGGTTTGAGTTTGACAACCATGAGGCAGTGCAATTATATTTCACTGGATTGCTCGTGTTGGTACTCTGCGGATGTCATAAAATTGCTTTAATGTCTCCGTTGTCAGCGTAGCCTTTGCATTGCGTTGCAGCTCAAAAAAGCTGGAGAACCCCCATTGGCATTCGTGGGTCTGTTGTGCAGCTATTGTGCCATCTTCATGGTGTCGCAGGAAGAGCATGAGATCTGGTCTTTGGTGAGGAAATAGCTTCATGACCTCAGTGTTCTATTTATCCTTTCTAGAATTGTTTTGTAAAAGTTTGGAGCAACTACCTTTTATTATGCACTAGCAAAAAGGCCCGTGCGTTGCAATGGGAAAAAAAGTCCACTCATAAATCTAGTTGGGTCAGTTGAACAAACTGTGCGTGACCGGTTGACAGGTTATGAGATCGAACCCTCCCATTGACAATTTTATTTTTCTCCGGACCTGGGCCACAGTGCGCCGCCAGATGGGCTTCCTCCGTTGGACCAAAACGAGTAGCAAGTAACGAAACTAAATAACGTACGGGAAATTAATTAAAGCGGGATCAAACAAAGCGGGACGAAATCAAGAATATCACCTCCCTTTAATAATAGGTATAGGTATAGATATAGATATTTTGATATATATATATATATATATATATATATATATATATATATATATATATATATATATATATATATCAGGGGCTGGATAGAAAACAATATGGTTGAACCATACGAATTTTAAATATAATATTGCTTTTGTACTAATTTGGGGCTTATTAATTTGGTTCTAGCTGGAGACAACGGGTTCGCCTCTCTATCACACACACACAAGAATTATTTTTTACATCTTATACTTTTATATTTAGATAAAGTTTAAACCATAATATCATACAATACATTCTAAATAGGCCATCTACAGTAATCTACTTCTCTTAACGTGCAACTACAGTATCTTGATATGTCATCATGCATAAAAGAGGTTCACCTCAACATGCAAACATAAATGAGAAAATGTTTAGTCATTTCAATTCTATTATGCTACTATTGTTCAGTAAATCTGTTATAATAATATAACAATCAAATATATTAAATTATGTGTTTTTAAATTCAGTTCACATATTATTATTTGAAATATTGATATTCTAAAATTTTATTAAAATATATTACTATCAATTTTCACAGCAATATCTGGGTATCATCTCTAATTTTATATGGGAAATGCTTCATTTCAACCAATTGATTCCATTGCAAGCGTACGCCACCTCTCCCGCGCGACGACTGTCCTGCATGGGGCCCAGCCACCACTATCTCTAGCGAGCGGTTCCTTCCTCTTCTCTCTCTCTCTCTCTCTCTCTCTCACACACACACACAAATGGAAGGCTGATGTGCTCAATGGCAGGTTGCAACCGCAACACAAGACATATTGCAAATGATAGAAGAAGGTTTGAGCTGGAGTGTAATAGGGGTTGTGTTGCGCCGGGTCGAGCGCAACATGGTCGTTGTTGCGCAGGACTGCGACCGAGGACAGAGATGGAATGGTCGGCGCGCTCATCATCCAACGGCTGCCAAGACGATCGATCTTATTCAAATTTCACCCGGCTGATGTGTAGCGTCCACCTTTTTATATGCTTTGCTGGAAATGCAGAGCACTCCGGTGAACAAACTACGTGTTCATCCGAGCATGACTGCACGATCACATTGTTTTTTTTTCTTGTAAGAAAAGCATGCACTTTTCTCTTAAAAAAGCATGCGCTGAGTGTCAGAGCATCTACAACCGGACCTCTTAAACCCGCTTCATACGTCCGGGCAGGCCGCCCGGTCATTGTCTGGTCACGATTTTTTGACCCGGACGGGCCTCTTAAACAACCCTCAAACGCCCAACTGACCAGCACCCTTCACATCCAGCCCAAATATGGGGGCGCCCGGGCATGCCCGCCACGTCGGCCTGACGGCGTGGCCCCACACGAAAACGCCCAGAAACTCGGCAGTCCAATGGACGCCGCGTCCGTCGCCGCAGTGTGAACGCCGCGTGGCGCTGCTCCGGCTCGCCGCCCAAGACGAAATCCGGGTATTTAAGTCGGCCGCCGTCCCGCAACCCTAACCCATCCCCCTCCCCCCTTTCCGCGTCGCCAGTCCGAACCCATCCACCTCCTTCCTCTCCCGCTCCGGCGCTCTGCCCATGCTCCGGCACTCCGCCATGGTCCGGAGCAAGATCACCTACTATGTCATGCTGACGCCGGAGCGCCGCTACGAGATCCAGCAGCAGATCCGGGCGAGGGAAGCTGCCCGTGCCGCCCGCATCGCTGTCGGGCTGCCTCCGGTCTCGCCGGAGCCGGATGAGGAGTAGGAGATGGCTCCGATGGAGGTGGAGAAGGCGGAGGAGCCAGACCAGCAGGTGCTGCCCTTCAACATGGAGCAGGCGGAGGCGGAGTTCGTCGTCGCCCAGTCCGACGAGATGGCCGAGTAGCAGGCCATCCTGGAGTCCATCCAGGATGAGGCTTATGTGGAGGCCAACCGAACGTTCCTCCGGCAGGAGCAGGCGGAGTCTGATGCGCTCTTCGCCGAGCTCGATGCAGAGATACAGACGGAGGAGGCTAGAGCGGAGCAGCCGGAGCTACAGCTGCCGCCCATGCCACCGGAGCCGGACACGGAGATCGTCGTGATCTCCAACGAGGACTAGCTAGGATCGACGTAGTACGTAGGTTCTATTTCCTTTTGCATGTCTTTGTATGAATTTATAAGAATCGAGTATGAGATGACCGGATGCAACAAGTGAAATTTAAAATGCGTCCGGTCACTGCCCGCAGACATGTCCGGATAGTGTTCGTAGGCGTTTAAGGGACCGGATTTGCCATATGTGACTGTAGATGCTCTTAGGTGTGTTGGATTGCATAAATGTGCTGCATTGACTGTTGGAACTTGGAAGCGAACTGTTCAAGGGTTGAGGGGATGGGTTAGGCACCGGCAGCGCTAACGGCCGTCAACCCACTCGTCGCCTGGCCTTGCCCACGTGGCACCTGACGGGTGGGCCAGCCTTGTCAGAAATCATGTTAACTGCGACAAACCGGTCATTTGTTTTTATTGAGAAAATTTACAAGAAAAGTGGTGGATTTTTGAGACGCGCTAGAAATGTGGTGGCAATTGGATGTTTGAACTTTAAATGTGGTGGTTTTTTACGATTCACTCTTGTTCTTCTTGTAAGAAAAGCATGCACATTTGTCTTAAAAAAACATGTGCGGAGTGTTACGTGTGTTGTGTTGTGGAGTATTGCACAAATGTGTTACATTGACTGCTGGAAGCGAACTGTTCAAGGGCTGACGTACGTTCTATTCACACCACACCACACGAAGGAAATGCTCTTTCAAAAGTCCGTCCGGTCTCCCCAACTTCAAAAAGCATGCACGTACCGTTATTTTGTTCGGTTGTTAGCTTCCGTGGGTTTCCACATGTTCTCTGATGTACTTTTCCTACAGGATAGGATCAAAGAAATTTACACGTGCCTAGAATTATCTAAATGAATTAAATTAATATATACAGTGTACATCTTCCGTTGCCGTCTCGCGGAAGCCTACTGTACGAAGCTCCTGCCTTGACGCATCGAAAGGACCTCTGCAGTAATAATCACTTGGTATTACTATTTGACTCATGCAGAACGGTGAAGAAGGAATTCTGAATTCCATTCCACGGAATATCGGAAGGACCTCTCCCGTATCATGGCGCTCTGGCGGAGCTTGTAGTCAATGCCGATGGCGATTATTGATTGTGTTCGCTCATGTACCACGCAGCTGCTTGTGACTCGTGGGTGATACTTTTGTGTAAAATCGGGTGGCTGTGCTCTGTCATGGGCACCCATTCGCTCATTTCCCCTCATTTTGTTGTAATCTATCGATGCATGCATCGCAAGATTAAAATGTTTCTTTTGGTATATAGTTGGGATCGTCCCTCGTGACAGTTTAAAAACATGTACCCCATTGTAGTGTCACTTGTGCCCGTGTATGTGAAGAGGAATATGTTATACTCTCTCCGTTCTAAAATATAAGATGTATTGTTTTTTTTTTCAAAAGTCAAAATTATGCATGTTTGAGCAAGTTTTTAGAATAAATGTACTAATACCTACAATACCAAAAATGTGTCATTACATGCATCAATAAAAGTATTTTTCATATTTTATCTATTTTATATTGCGGATGATGATATTTTATTTCATAATTTTGGTCAAACAGATGTATGTATGACTTTCACAAAAATGATTGCACCTTTTTTGTTGAAATGTTGCACCCTATATTTTCGAACTGAGGTAGTAAGTTCGTGATAAAAATAAAAATAAAATCTTCCATAATAAGCTAATAATGTAAAAAGGCGTAAAAAACGCAAAAATGGCCACAGGCCTGCCAAGGTATCAATAAACTACATGTACAGCCCAAAACGACATTGCGCAGTCATGTTGAACCGTCGAGGCTATGGGAAGGAGCAACTAGTTAACGAGCGCTCCTTCGGGAGCCTCACAACGATCACCGTCACGTGTCGCTCTTTGGGTGCTTCCTTCATTTTTTTTTTCACACACACCTCTCTCGTTCATCTTTATCTTCCACAACTTCATTGTTGAGTAATTAAAAAAGGAAGCCACTGAAACAATCTGGCATGATGGCTGCTGCCGGCGTCGTCCATCCCCATGCCTCCGCTAAGTCCGACCACCAACCACCATCGCGCCCCACTCCTTCTCACCTTATCTCTCATCTTTCTCAAAAAATCATTTTTCGATGAAATTCTCGAGATACCATTTTTTCGATGAAATTCTCGAGATATAATTAGTTTTTACACATGGGATTACTTCTGCATGGGTCAATCACAACATGCGTTTTGTAAAAAAATGCATCTTGATATTTCGTGCAATGCACGGGCATCTTGCTAGTATTATGCATATTTTAATAT
>NC_041380.1:399632755-399633509 GCF_002162155.2 Triticum dicoccoides
TGAACCATACAAATTTTGAATGTAATATTGCTTTTGTACTAATTTGGGGCTTATTAATTTGGTTCTAGCTGGAGACAACGGGTTTGCCTCTCTCTCTCACACACAAGATTTCTTTTTACATCTTATACTTTTACATTTATATAGAGTTTAAATACTCCCTCCGTTCCTAAATATTTGTCTTTTTAGAGGTTTTAAATGGTGACTATGTATGGAGCAAAATGAGTAAATCTACACTCTAAAATATGTCTATATACATCCATATGTGGTGACCATTTGAAATCTCTAGAAAGACAAATATTTAGGAACGGAGGGAATACATTCTAAATAGGCAATCTACACTAATCTACTTCTCTTAACGTGCAACTATAGTATCTCGACATGTCATCATGCATAAAAGAGGTTCACCTCAACATGCAAACATAAATGAGAAAATGTCTAGTCATTTCAATTCTATTATGCTACTATTGTTCAGTAAATATGTTATAATAATATAACAATTAAATACATTAAATTGTGTGTTTTCAGATTCAGTTCACATACTATTATTTGAAATATTGATATTCTAAAATGTTATTAAAATATATTACTACCAATTTTCACAGCAACATGTGGGTATCATCTCTAATTTTATATGGGAAATGCGGACAAAATTACTGTTCTGACCCTTAAGGCAAACTAAATCCCGATTTGACCTCGTTCCGAAAAAATTTTCGTTTCTGACCTTTTCTGGTGACGCCAAGGTCCCTGGCGTCTG
>NC_041380.1:399633845-399673384 GCF_002162155.2 Triticum dicoccoides
CTTCGTAACCCAGACGCCAGGGACCAGGCGGGCAGGCGGGCAGTGCGGGTCAGGGGCCAGACGCCAGGGACCCCGGCGTCTGCTTCGTAACCCAGACGCCAGGGACCTTGGCGTCACCAGGAAAGGTCAGAAACGAAATTTTTTTCGGAACGAGGTCAAATCGGGATTTAGTTTGCCTTAAGGGTTAGAACAGTAATTTTGTCCGGGTAATGCTTCATTTGAACCAATCGATTCCACTGCAAGCGTCTGCCGCCTCTCCCGCGCGACGACTGTCCTGCATGGGGCCCGCCCACAACTATCCACTATCTCTAGCGAGCAGTTCCTTCCTCTTCAATCTCTCTCTCTCTCTCTCTCTCTCTCTCTCTCACACACAAACAGATGGAAGGCTGATGTGCTCAATGGCAGGTTGCAACAAGGGCCCGTTGCAACCGCAAACATAGGACATCTTGCAATGATAGAAGAAGGTTTGAGCCGGAGTGCAACAGGGGTTGTGTACTTGTGTTCCGCCGGGTCGAGCGCAACATGGTCGTTGTTGCGCAGGACTGCGACCGATGGACAGAGACGGAATGGTTGGCGCGCTCATCATCCAACGGCTGCCAAGACGACCAATCTTATTCAGATTTGACCCGGCCGACGTGTAGCGTCAACCTTTTTATATGCTTCGCTGGAAATGCAGATCACGCCGGTGAACAAACTGCGTGTTCATCCGAGCATGACTGCATGATCACACTGTTTGTTCTTCTTGTAAGAAAAGCATGCACATTTCTCTCAATAAAACACGTGCGGAGTGTTACGTGTGTTGTGTTGTGGAGTATTGCACAAATGTGTTGCATTGACTGCTGGAAGCGAACTGTTCAAGGGTTGACGTACGCTTCTATTCACACCACACCACACGATGGAAATGCTCTGTCAAAAGTCCGTCCGGTCTCCCCAACTTCAGAAAGCACGCACGTACCGTTATTTTGTTCGGTTGTTAGCTTGTGTGGCTTTCCTACATGTTCTCTGATGTAGTACTTTTCTTACAGGATAGGATCAAAGAAATTTACACGTGCGTAGAATTATCCGAATGAATGATTTGAACTAATACTAGAATAATGCCCGTGCGTTGTAACGGGATATAAATATTATAGTATGATTAGCTTATGATTTACCTATCAATAATAATGTGATTTTGTAAATAAATGTTCATCAAATCATGACCGTGAATTACCTTATATTTTGATTAGAAGTTTTATAAGTAAACTAAAGTGGAATTGACTCAGAAGATAAGTAAATTAAGATGATTAATTGTCATATAAATAAAAGGTTGGACGAAAGGATGGTGAAGAGAAAGATGAAATAGAAATCTTACGTTTTTTTAAGTAGTATAGAGATACATGACCCACCACATGTGATATGAAGGTGGCATCTTCCGCTGCCGTCTCGCGGAAGCCTACTTTACGAAGCCCCTGCCTTTGACGCATCGAAACGACCTCTGCAGTAATAATCACTTGGTATTATTTGACTCATGCAGAACGGTGAAGAAGGAATTTTGAATTCCGTTCCACGGAATATCGGAAGGACCTCTCCACTATCATGGCGCTGTGGCGGAGTTTGTAGTCAATGTCTATGGCACTTATTGATAGCGTTCGCTCATGTACCTACAATACCAAAATTATATCATTACATGCATAAATAAAAATTCATATTTTATTTATTTTGTATTGTGGATTATGATATTTTATTTCATATTTTTGGACAAACAGATGTACGTTTGACTTTCACAAAAATGATTGCACCTTATATTTACGAATGGAGGGAGTAAGTTTGTGATTAAAATAGAAATAAAATCTGCCATAATAAGCTACTTCCTCGGTCCCATAATATATGGTATTTTTTACTCTTGAGTAAAAAAAACGTCTTACATTATACTCCATTCATTCTTTTATATAAGGTGTATTATTTTTAGTACGGTGACTAAGACACATGATACACATGTTAGGACGAAATAAACCTTGGCAAAATCAGTGATTAGCATCAACTAAATCACTAGGCAAGGAAAATAAGAGACAAACACAATAAAAAAAGAGGTACTTTTCTTTTTTCTCTTTACAAGAAAATATGCATGCAATCGGGGGAGAGATACTCTCCTTTTTTCGAAGGGCTAACGATGGAATTGCGAGGAATTAGAAGAAATGCACTTACATTATAAAATTTTATTAAAAACAAGTACACCTTATATAAAAAATGGAGGGAAGAGGGAGGGAGTAATAAAGTAGAAAGGCAACTAAAAACATGCAGAAAGGGCCACAGGCCTGCCAAGGTACGAATAAACTACCTGTCCAGCAAAAAACAATATTGTGCGCTCATGTTGAACCGCCAGGGCTCGTACTAAGATAGTAATACGTCTGGCCTGGCGAACCAACCTGCAGTTGAATGATTAGAGGGACAGTGGTATCTCCAGCCCACCAAGGTTCAAGTCCTGATGCTCGCATTATTCCTAAATTTATTTCAGGATTTTCGGCGATGCGCTTACAGTGGGAGGAGACGTTTTCGTCGGTGACGAGGCGTCTATGGTGGCTTCGTAAATTTCAAGATGACATGCCGGCTAGGAGGTGCTCATAGAGATAGGGTATGCGTGTATGCGTTCGTAGGGTGAGTGTATGCCCGTATGTATGAGCGTTTACGTCTGTACTGATGTTTAAAAAAATACGTCTGGCCTGAAGACTTTTTCCTTGCGTAATTACTGGACCGGCTCGCTTCATAAGTTTTTTTGTTTGCTGGCTCACTTGGGTTTCGTTACGCTCGCTCGCTCGTTTAGGGTTTTGATGGTTTCTTCTTCTTCTATCTGTCTATTGATTGCGCGAGTCCAGTTTTTATTGGTTTCATTCATTCTTTATTTTGTTTTTTCTTTAGGGTTTTCACTAAGTTTTCCTTCTCTTTCTTTGTGTTTTTGCAAATTTTACTGTTTTCTCAGTATTTTATTTTTCTGTGCTTTCTAGTGTTTCCTTCGCTTTTAATTGTTTTTTATTTCATTTTTTGTGTTTCTCCTTATGGTTTTCATCGTTTTTACGGTATACTATGGTTTTGTTGTTTCATTCTTTGATTTCATTTGTTTTTGTTTGTTGTTTCCATTTCATGTTTTTTTTTTGTTTTCACCGATCTTCTTCTTTTTTTATGTTTCTCCACCAGTTTTCTTTGTTTTTTTTTGTTATTCATCTTACTTTTGTTTCACCTTATTCTGCATTTCTATGCTTCTCTACCATTTTCTTGGTTTTCATTGCTCCTTTTTTCTTTTCTATTTATCAACACGTATATACTTTCTTTCATTTACATTGTATGTTTTCTGTGTATATCATGAGCATTTTTCTATCAACGTTTAACTAATACATGAATCACATTTCTTATAATACATGTTTTCATAGACATTGTACATTCTTCAAATAAATTTCTTTTTTATACATGTTAATATTTTTCTTAATACGCGAGTAACATTTTTTCAAATACATGTTTTGAACTCTTTATAAATATATGTTAATTGTTTTAAAATACCTGCTGAACCATTTTTTAATGACATGCTACCTTTTCTAAATGACATGAACTTTTGTTTTACAGCGTATAAACATTTTTAAATGTCATGGCGTATTTTTTTAACACGTGAACATTTGATTAATTTTAACATAATTTTTCTGAATGATAAAAATATTTTTTCAATTATGTGGATATTATTATTCAATGTGTAAACATTTTTCCAAAATGTCCACGTACATTTTCTTAAACATGTAAGCATTTTGAAATGTCACAAGCATATTTTTGAATGCTATCAACATTTTCTTAAATAAAGCAAACAACTTTTTAACAACAATTAGATTCTGAAATATATGTATTTAGAGTATTTTTAAAATATAAAACAAATGTAAGATAAAAATGAGAGAACAAAGGAACGACATATATTGAAAGAAAATGAAAGAGAGGCTATGCTCGGATTTTGACTTTCAAAAAAACGACAGGTCAAGCATTGACTTTCAAAAAAGAAAAAATAGAAAAATTTGAGAATTCAAAAATGTGCATGGATTTTGAAAAGTTCATCTGTTTTGAAAATAAGCTCATCAAATTTGAAAGTAGTTCATGATTTTAAAAATAGTTCACAGATTTGAAAAAAGACACTTGAGTTCGAAAAAAATCATCCAAAATTTAAAAAGTTCACCAATTTTGAAAAAAATATCCATTTTGAAAACAAGCTGATCCAGTTTGAAAAAAGTTCATGAATTTTTAAAACAGTTCAAATTTTTAAAAAGTTCACTGATTTTGAAAAAGGTCCATTGAACTTGAAAAATATTCACCGAACTGGAAAGCAGTTCATCAAATTTTAAAAAAGTTTACCACATTTGAAAAAAAGTTCATTGATTTTTTTAAAAAAATCATCAATTTTGAAACAAACTTCATTCAATTTAGCAAAATAAAAAAACAAAAGGAATAAAAAACGAATCAATGTCGTTTCAAGTTTCAGCCTAAACGGAGAAAAACAATGGCCGAACGCAGACACCAATTCCTAAATTTTGTTAGTTTTATGTCTACTCGGACCCATTTTTATCCCAAATTTGCTCTCGCTTTGGGCCCGAAGCAACTGGGCGTTTTCTGTGTCCTACGCGTCCGATTGTGTCCGCTGCATCTGAGTGGCCCGTTTGTCATGGGCCAACTATATGCGCTATGAGCGCCCGTTTGCAAAAACACTAGGAATGGGTGCCTGAAGCGCCAAATAGGGAATGTCACTGCATAGGGCGAACTCCAAAAGCACGACCGTTTTTAGTCTAAACGAACAAAAACAACGGCCCAACCCCGACGTAGAGACCAATTCCCGTTTTTATCCATTTTGTGTTCGCTCGAGCCCATTTTCCATCCCAAATTTTCTCTTGGTTTGGGTACAAAGCAGACACAAACCGGGCGTTTCCTGTTTCCTCCATGTCCGTCTGTGTCCGCTGCATTCGAGCCCTGGCTCGTCTATCATCGGAACAAGGGGGCACGCCCATGCCTTTCTCTCTCCACCTTTTCTTTACCCCCTCGATATGCCCGTCATGGATGCCCAGCTGCTGCCCGCTTCCTGCACCTCGTTGCCGCTGCCCAAGGCCCACCACTCCATCGTGTTGTCGCGGCCCTCCCAGGTTCGACGCCGCACAAGCAGCATGAGCACCATGGCGGGGAGGAGAAACATGAGTAGGGGATCTAGCACTGCAGCGGCGCGCGCGACCTCGACGACGACTGGCAGGCGACATGCGCCATCCTCGGTGCGCAACCATCCTTGGTAGTGCGCGATGGCGTGCACGTTCCCATGCCACGACGAGGCGAGCGTGACGGGGCGGGTGCTCACTGGTGCAGGTGGGTGCTGGTGGTGTAGATCCAGTGCGTCTCTGTCGTCCCCGCTGGCAAAGGCTTGGCACCCGCACATGTGTCAATGCCCCTGACAGGCCAGACTCGCAAGTCAGCGCCAACGACCACGTCACCACTGCCCCGTGGGCGGTCCGACCCAGGAAACCCAACCCACGCGTCCTCGGGCCGTCGTGGGGTTAACTGAAGCCCGTCTACGCGTCTACTTGAGGAGGGAACAGGGGCAGGCTTAGGCATCCGGTGGATCAGGCAAACAACGGCTCGGCTCTTTTCCCCTTTCCCTCCCGTCTCGCGACGAACCCTAGCTACCGATTCTTGTACCGCTACCTGTAATCGCCACTAAATCATATATCTGAGAGAGATTGCTGCTATTATTCGAGAGATATGCGTACTCTATCATCTGGTATCAGAGACCAGCAATCCTTCCTCCACCACTCCACTCTGGCGTAAATCATCGAGACCAGAGGGCTTCGGCAAGCTCGGACGCACTTGGTTGCCATGGATCCGTCGATCGAAGCCTTCCTCGACCGGCTCGACAACACCCCCAAGGCCCAGAACATGGCAATCGCGGAGAGCCAAGCCTTCACGGCCAAGATCGACGATCTAGTCAACTGGCGCCCGGATCTGGAGAAGCAAGTCGCTGATCTAGGCGACACGGTGGCGACTCTCCAGATGGCGCAGCCGCCGTTGGCCAGGACGAGTGAGGAGCCAAAAGTGACGAATCCGAAACAAGGCCCTTCTGCGACGACCGGCATCCTCACAGGGGCCGATGGCGGCACGGGCAACAATCTCCAAGGGCCCAATGGCCACGGCGTCTTCAAATTGCCACGAGGGAACGTGGCGGCGTCCTTCCGGGCGCCACCGCCACCCCCGGCAACAGGTCCGTCCTCCTCTCTGGCAGCGTATACACCCCCTCTGTCTCTGTTTGCACATTGCAACCTCTTGAGCACTGCGTTGGATTTCCTTAAAGAGGCAAGGATGATGCAGCAAAGTAGCGTAAGTATTTCCCTCGGTTTTTGAGAACCAAGGTATCAATCCAGTAGAAGGCTCGCGCGAGTCCCTCGTACCTGCACAAAACAAATAACTCCTCGCAACCAACGCGATAAGGGGTTGTCAATCCCTTCAGGTCACTTACGAGAGTGAGATCTGATAGATATGATAAGATAATATTTTTGGTATTTTTATGATAAAGATGCAAAGTAAAATAAAAGAAAGGAAATAACTAAGTATTGGAAGATTAATATGATGAAGATAGACCTGGGAGCCATATGTTTCACTAGTGGCTTCTCTCAAAAGCATAAGTATTTTACGGTGGGTGAACGAATTACTGTTGAGCAATTGACATAATTGAGCATAGTTATGAGAATATCTAGGTATGATCATGTATATAGGCATCACGTCCGAGACAAGTAGACCAACTCCTGCCTGCATCTACTACTATTACTCCACTCATCGACCGCTATCTAGCATGCATCTAGAGTATTAAGTTCATGAAAACAGAGTAACGCCTTAAGCAAGATGACATGATGTAGAGGGATAAATTCATGCAATATGATAAAAAAACCATCTTGTTATCCTCGATGGCAACAATACAATACGTGCCTTGCTGCCCCTACTGTCACTGGGAAAGGACACCGCAAGATTGAACCCAAAGCTAAGCACTTCTCCCATTGCAAGAAAGATCAATCTAGTATGGCAAACCAAACTGATAATTCGAAGAGACTTGCAAAGATAACTAATCATACATAAAAGAATTCGGAGAATATTCAAATATTGTTCATAGATAATCTTGATCATAAACCCACAATTCATCGGTCTCAACAAACACACCGCAAAAAGAAGATTACATCGAATAGATCTCTACGAGAGAGGGGGAGAACTTTGTATTGAGATCCAAAAAGAGAGAAGAAGCCATCTAGCTAATAACTATGGACCCGTAGGTCTGAGGTAAACTACTCACAGTTCATCAGAGAGGCTATGGTGTTGATGTAGAAGCCCTCCGTGATCGATGCCCCCTCCGGCGGAGCTCCGGAACAGGCCCCAAGATGGGATCTCATGTATACAAAAAGTTACGGCGGTGGAATTAGGGTTTTGGCTCCGTCTTTGATCCTTTGGAGGTACGTAGGTATATATAGGAGGAAGGAGTACGTCGGTGGAGCAACAGGGGGCCCATGAGGGTGGAGGGCGCGCCTGGGGGGGGGGGGTAGGCGCGCCCCCTACCTCGTGGCTTCCTCCTTTGTTTCTTGACGTAGGGTCCAAGTCTCCTCGATCATGTTCGTTCCGAAAATCACGTTCCCGATGGTTTCATTCCGTTTGGACTCCGTTCGATATTCCTTTTCTGCGAAACTCTGAAATAGGCTAAAAAACATCAATTCTGGGCTGGGCCTCCGGTTAATAGGTTAGTCCTAAAAATAATATAAAAGTAGATAATAAAGCCCAATAATGTCCAAAACAGTAGATAATATAGCATGGAGCAATGAAAAATTATAGATACGTTGGAGACTGCTACCTCTTGAGCACTTGTGTTGGTTTTCCCTTGAAGAGGAAAGGGTGATGCAGCAGAGTAGCGTAAGTATTTCCCTCAGTTTTTGAGAACCAAGGTATCAATCCAGTAGGAGACTACGCGCGAGTCCCTCGTACCTGCATAAAACAAATAACTCCTCGCAACCAACGCCTTATAAAAGTAAAAGCAAAGTAAAAAAGCAAAGCAAGATTAAAGTGATGGAGATTGATATGATGAGAATAGACCCGGGGGCCACAGGTTTCACTATTGGCTTCTCTCAAGAGCATAAGTATTCTACGGTGGGTGAACAAATTACTGTTGAGCAATTGACAGAATTGAGCATAGTTATGAGAATATCTAGGCATGATCATGTATATAGGCATCACGTCCGTGACAAGTAGATCGAAACGATTCTGCATCTACTACTATTACTCCACTCATCGACCGCTATCCAGCATGCATCTAGAGTATTAAGTTCATGAAAACAGAGTAACGCCTTAAGCAAGATGACATGATGTAGAGGGATAAATTCATGCAATATGATAAAAAACCATCTTGTTATCCTTGATGGCAACAATACAATACGTGCCTTGCTGCCCCTACTATCACTGGGAAAGGACACCGCAAGATTGAACCCAAAGCTAAGCACTTCTCTCATTGCAAGAAAGATCAATCTAGTAGGCCAAACCACACTAATAATTCGAAGAGACTTGCAAAGATAACCAATCATACATAAAAGAATTCAGAGGAGATTCAAATATTGTTCATAGATAATCTTGATCATAAACCCACAATTCATCGGTCTCAACAAACACACCGCAAAAAGAAGATTATATCGAATAGATCTCCACAAGAGAGGGGGAGAACATTGTATTGAGATCCAAAAAGAGAAAAGAAGACATCTAGCTAATAACTATGGACCCAAATGTCTGAGGTAAACTACTCACACTTCATCGGAGAGGCTATGGTGTTGATGTTGAAGCCCTCCGTGATGGATGCCCCCTCCGGTGGAGCTCCGGAACAGGCCCCAAGATGGGATCTCGTGGATACAGAAAGTTGCGGCGGTGGAATTAGGGTTTTGGCTCCGTCTCTGGTCGTTTGGGGGTACATAGGTATATATAGGAGGAAGGAGTATGTCGGTGGAGCAACAGGGGGCCCATGAGGGTGGAGGGCGCGCCTGGGGGGGGGGGGGGTAGGTGCGCCCCCTACCTCGTGGCCTCCTCCTTTATTTCTTGATGTAGGGTCCAAGTCTCCTGGATCTTGTTCGTTCCAAAAATCACGTTCCCGAAGGTTTCATTCCGTTTGGACTCCGTTTGATATTCCTTTTCTTCGAAACCCTAAAATAGACAAAAAACAAAAATTCTGGGATGGGCCTCCGGTTAATAGGTTAGTCCCAAAAATAATATAAAAGTGGATAATAAAGCCCAATAATGTCCAAAACACTAGATAATATAGCATGGAGTAGTAAAAAATTATAGATACGTTGGGGACGTATCAAGCATCCCCAAGCTTAATTCCCGCTCGTCCTCGAGTAGGTAAATGATAAAAAAGATAATTTTTGATGCGGAGTGCTACTTGGCATAATTTTAATGTAATTCTTCTTAATTGTGGTCTGAATATTCAGATCCGAAAGGTTCAAGATAAAAGTTCATATTGACATAAAAATAATAACACTTCAAGCATACTAACTAAGCAATTATGTCTTCTCAAAATAACATGGCCAAAGAAAGTTCATCCCTACAAAATCATATAGTTTAGTCATGCTCCATTTTCGTCACACAAGAATGCTCTCATCATGCACAACCCCGATGACAAGCCAAGCAATTGTTTCATACTTTAGTAATCTCAAACCTATAACCTTTCACGCAATATATGAGCGTGAGTCATGGATATAGCAGTAGCACTATGAGTGGAATAGAATATGATGATGGGGGTTATGTGGAGAATACAAATAAGGAGAAAGTCTCACATCTACAAGGCTAATCAATGGGCTATGGAGATGCTCATCGATTGATGTTAATGCAAGGAGTAGGGATTGCCATGCAACGGATGCACTAAAGCTATAAATGTATGAAAGCTCAACAAAACAAACTAAATGGGTGTGCATCCAACTTGCTTGCTCACGAAGACCTAGGGCACTTGAGAAGGCCCATTGTTGGAATATACAAGCCAAGTTCTATAATGAAAATTCCCACTAGTATATGAAAGTGACAAAACAAAAGACTCTCTATCATGAAGATTATGGTGCTACTTTGAAGCACAAGTGTGGAAAAGGATAATAGCATTGTCCCTTTTATTTTTATTTGGTCTTTCTCTTTTTTTGGACAATGCTCTATTAATGATGATCATCACACTTCTATTTATTTACAACTCAAAGATTACAACTCGATACTAGAACAAAGTATGACTCTATATGAATGCCTCCGGCGGTGTACCGGGATATGCAATGAACCAAGAGTGACATGTATGAAATAATTATGAACGGTGGATTTGCCACAAATACTATGTTAACTACATGATCATGCTAAGCAGTATGACAATGATGAACGTGTCATGATAAATGGAATGGTGGAAAGTTGCATGGCAATATATCTCGGAATGGCTATGGAAATGCCATAATAGGTAGGTATGGTGGCTGTTTTGAGGAAGATATAAGGAGGTTTATATGTGAAAGAGTGTATCATATCACGGGGTTTGGATGCACTGGCGAAGTTTGCACCAACTCTCAATGTGAGAAAGGGCAATGCACGGTACCGAAGAGGCTAGCAATGATGGAAGGGTGAGAGTGCGTATAATCCATGGACTCAACATTAGTCATAAAGAACTCACATACTTATTGCAAAAATCTACAAGTCATCAAAAACTAAGCACTACGCGCATGCTCCTAGGGGGATAGATTGGTAGGAAAAGACCATCGCTCGTCCCCGACCGCCACTCATAAGGAGGACAATCAAAGAACACCTCATGTTTCAAATTTGTTACATGACGTTTACCATACGTGCATGCTACGAGACTTGCAAACTTCAACACAAGCATTTCTCGATTTCACAACTACTCAACTAGCACGACTTTGATATTACTACCTCCATATCTCAAAACAATCATCAAGCATCAAACTTCTCTTAGTATTCAAAACACTCATAAGATTTTTTTACTAATCTTGAATACCTAGCATATTAGGATTATTTAAGCAAATTACCATGCTATTTAAGACTCTCAAAATAATCTAAGTGAAGCATGAGAGATCAATAGTTTCTATAAAACAAATCCACCATCGTGCTCTAAAAGATATAAGTGAAGTACTAGAGCAAAACTATATAACTCAAAAAGATATAAGTGAAGCACATAGAGTATTCTAACAAATTCCAAACCATGTATGGCTCTCTCAAAAGGTGTGTACAACAAGGATGATTGTGGTAAACTAAAAATGAAAGACTCAAATCATACAAGACGCTCCAAGCAAAACACATATCATGTGGTGAATAAAAATATAGCTCCAAGTAAAGTTATCGATAGAAGTAGACGAAAGAGGGGATGCCTTCCGGGGCATCCCCAAGCTTTTGCTTTTAGGTGTCCTTAGATTATATTGGGGGTGCCATGGGCATCCCCAAGCTTAGGCTCTTTCCACTCCTTGTTCCATAATCCATCAAATCTTTACCCAAAACTTGAAAACTTCACAACACAAAACTTAAAGTAGAAAATCTCGTGAGCTCCGTTAACGAAAGAAAACAAAAGACCACTTCAAGTACTGTAATGAACTCATTCTTAATTTATATTGGTGTTAAACCTACTGTATTAAAACTTCTCTATGGGTTATAAACTATTTTACTAGCCACAGATTCATCAAAGTAAGCAAACAACACACGAAAAACAGAATCTGTCAAAAACAGAACAGTCTGTAGTAATCTATAGCTAGCGCAAGATCTGGAACCCCCAAAATTCTAAAATAAATTTCTGGACGTGAGGAATTTATCTATTAATAATCTTAAAAATTAATTAACTAAATATAACTTTCCAAATAAAAATGACAGTAGTTCTCGTGAGAGCTAAAGTTTCTGTTTTTTACAGCAAGTGTAATAAGACTTTCCCCAAGTCTTCACAACGGTTTTACTTGGCACAAACACTAATTAAACACAAAAAAACACAACCAAAACAGAGGCTAGATAAATTATTTATTACTAAACAGGAGCAAAAAGCAAGGAATAAAAATAAAATTGGGTTGCCTCCCAACAAGCGCTATCGTTTAACGCCGCTAGCTAGGCATAACAAGCAAGGATAGATCTAGGTATTGCCATCTTTGGTAGGCAATCCATAAGTGGCTCTCATAATAGATTCATAAGGTAATTTAATTTTCTTTCTAGGAAAGTGTTCCATGCCTTTCCTTAATGCAAATTGGAATCTAATATTTCCTTCCTTCATATCAACAATTGCACCAATCGTTCTAAGGAAAGGTCTACCAAGAATAATAGGACATGAAGGATTGCAATCTATGTCAAGAACAATAAAATCTACGGGCACATAATTCCTATTTGCAACAATAAGAAAATCATTAATTCTTCCCATAGGTTTCTTAATAGTGGAATCCGCAAGGTGCAAGTTTAAAGAGCAATCATCAAAATCACAGAAACCTAACAAATCACACAAAGCCTTTGGAATCGTGGAAACACTAGCACCCAAATCACATAAAGCATAGCATTCATGATCTTTAATTTTAATTTTAATAGTTGGTTCCCACTCATCATAAAGCTTTCTAGGGATAGAAACTTCCAATTCAAGTTTCTCTTCATAAGATTGCATCAAGGCATCAATGATATGTTTAGTAAACGCTTTATTTTGATTATAAGCATGAGGAGAATTTAGCACGGATTGCAATAAGGAAATACAATCAATCAAAGAGAAATTTTCATAATTAAATTCCTTGAAATCCAAAATAGTGGGTTTAGCAACATCTAGGGTTTTAATTTCTTTAATCCCACTTTCATCAAATTTAGCATCAAGATCTAAAAACTCCGAATTTTTGGAATGCCTTCTAGATAAAGGTGGATCATATCCAGTCCCATCATTATCAATATTCATATTGCAAAACAAAGATTTAATAGGGGACACATCAATAACTTTTAGATATTCATCTTTATTTTCATAGGAACTAGAGGAACATGCTCTTGTAAAGGCATCTTTCTTAGCACGCATCCTAGCGGTTCGTTCTTTGCACTCATCATTGGAAATTCTCATGGCTTTCAGAGACTCATTGATATCATGCTTAGGAGGAATAGATCTAAGTTGCAAAGAATCAACATCAATAGAAATCCTATCAAGTTCCTAGCCAACTCATCAACCTTAAGCAATTTTTCTTCAATCAAAGCATTGAAATTCTTTTGTGAAGTAATAAATTCTTTAATATTAGATTCAAAATCAGAGGGCGTCTTATTATAATTTTCATAAGAGTTGTTGTAGGAATTACCATAATTATTAGAGGGATTAATAGGATAAGGCCTAGGATTAAAATTTCCTCTATACGCGTTGTTACCAAAATTGTTCCTACCAACAAAATTCACATCCATAGATTCATTATTATTCTCAATCAAAGTGGACAAGGGCATATCATTAGGATCAGAAGAAACACTCTTACTAGCAAATAATTTCATAAGTTCATCCATCTTTCCACTCAAAACATTAATTTCTTCTATCGCATGCACCTTTTTATTAGTAGATCTTTCAGTATGCCATTGAGGATAATTAACCATAATATTATCTAGGAGTTTAGTAGCTTCTCCTAAAGTGATTTCCATAAAAGTGCCTCCCGCGGCCGAATATAAAAGATTTCTAGAAGCAATATTCAATCCGGCATAAATTTTTTGTATAATCATCCACAAATTCAAACCATGAGTAGGGCAATTGCGTATCATTAATTTCATCATCTCCCAAGCTTGTGCAACATGTTCATGATCAAGTTGCTTAAAATTCATAATATCATTCCTAAGGGAGATGATCTTAGCGGGAGGAAAATACTTAGAGATAAAAGCATCTTTGCACTTGTTCCAAGAATCAATACTATTTTTAGGCAAAGACGAAAACCAAGCTTTAGCACGGTCTCTAAGCGAAAAAGGGAATAGCTTCAATTTAACAATATCATTATCCACATCTTTATTCTTTTGCATATCACACAAATCAACTCAGCTATTTAGATGGGTAGCGGCATCTTCACTAGGAAGGCCGGAAAATGGACCTCTCATAACAAGATTCAGCAAAGCGACATTAATTTCACAAGATTCAGCATCGGTAAGAGGAGCAATCAGAGTGCTAATAAAATCAATGTTGTTGGTATTGGTAGAGTCACATAATTTAGTGTTATCTTGAGTCATCGTGACCTGCAAGCAATCCAACACACAAGCAAACAAAAAGCAAGCGGGCAAAAAGAGGCAAATAGAGAAAGAGAGGGAGGATAGAGAGAGAGGCGAATAAAACGGCAAGGGTGAAGTGGGGGAGAGGAAAACGAGAGGCAAATGGCAAATAATGTAATGCGGGAGATAAGGGTATGTGATGGGTACTTGGTATATTGACTTTTGCATAGACTCCCCGGCAACGGCGCCAGAAATCCTGCTTGCTACCTCTTGAGCACTTGTGTTGGTTTTCCCTTGAAGAGGAAAAGGTGATGCGGCAGAGTAGCGTAAGTATTTCCCTCAGTTTTTGAGAACCAAGGTATCAATCCAGTAGGAGGCTACGCGCGAGTCCCTCGTACCTGCACAAAACAAATAACTCCTAGCAACCAATGCGATAAGGGGTTGTCAATCCCTTCACGGTCACTTACGAGAGTGAGATTTGATAGATATGATAAGATAATATTTTTGGTATTTTTATGATAAATATGCAAAGTACAATAAAGCAAAGGAAATAAATAAGTATTGGAAGATTAATATGATCAAGATAGACCCCGGGGCCATAGGTTTTACTAATGGCTTCTCTCAAGAGCATAAGTATTTTACGGTGGGTGAACAAATTACTGTTGAGCAATTGACAGAATTGAGCATAGTTATGAGAATATCTAGGTATGATCATGTATATAGGCATCATGTCCGAGATAAGTAGACCGACTCCTGCCTGCATCTACTACTATTACTCCACTCATCGACCGCTATCCAGCATGCATCTAGAGTATTAAGCTCATGAGAACAGAGTAACGCCTTAAGCAAGATGCCATGATGTAGAGGGATAAATTCATGCAATATGATAAAAAAACCATCTTGTTATCCTCGATGGTAACAATACAATACGTGCCTTGCTGCCCCTACTGTCACTGGGAAAGGACACCACAAGATTGAACCCAAATCTAAGCACTTCTCCCATTGCAAGAAAGATCAATCTAGTAGGCCAAACCAAACTGATAATTCGAAGAGACTTGCAAAGATAACCAATCATACATAAAAGAATTAAGAGGAGATTCAAATATTGTTCATAGATAATCTTGATCATAAACCCACAATTCATTGGTCTCGACAAACACACCGCAAAAAGAAGATTACATCGAATAGATCTCCACAAGAGAGGGGGAGAACATTGCATTGAAATCCAAAAACAGAGAAGAAGCCATCTAACTAACAACTATGGACCCGAAGATCTGGGGTAAACTACTCACACTTCATCGGAGAGGCTATGGTGTTGATGTAGA
Organism: Triticum dicoccoides; assembly: GCF_002162155.2. Classification (NCBI taxonomy): domain Eukaryota; kingdom Viridiplantae; phylum Streptophyta; class Magnoliopsida; order Poales; family Poaceae; genus Triticum; species Triticum dicoccoides. The sequence continues at coordinate 399,649,379 of NC_041380.1, forward strand.
AGCCCTCCGTGATGGATGCCTCCTCTGACGGAGCTCCGGAACAGGCCCCAAGATGGGATCTCGTGGATACAGAAAGTTCCGGCGGTGGAATTAGGGTTCTGGCTCCGTCTCTGATCGTTTGGGGGTACGTAGGTATATATAGGAGGAAGGAGTACGTCGGTGGAGCAACAAGGGACCCACGAGGGTGGAGGGCGCGTTTGGGAGGGGGGGGGTAGGCGCGCCCCGTACCTCGTGGCCTCCTCTTTTATTTCTTGACGTAGGGTCCAAGTCTCCTAGGTCTTGTTCGTTCCAAAAATCACGTTCCCGAAGGTTTCATTCCGTTTGGACTCCATTTGATATTCCTTTTCTTTGAAACCCTAAAACAGGCAAAAAAACAGCAATTCTGGGTTGGGCCTCCGGTTAATAGGTTAGTCCCAAAAATAATATAAAAGTGGATAATAAAGCCCAATAATGTCCAAAACAGTAGATAATATAGCATGGAGTAATAAAAAATTATAGATACGTTGGAGACGTATCAGAGACGTATCACACATGCAAGTCAACTACTGTCAGGGCTGGGCCAATCCCACCCATCCATTCCATTTCCGCAGTTCACGAGCGACAACCGAATCTGTGGAAAACTATGTGTGAGCGGTACTTCCAGATGTTTGGCATTTTACCTTCATTTTGGGTACCCATGGCGGCTCTGAACTTCTTAGGGTCAGCCGCTGTTTGGCTTCAATCCATACAGAAGCGGCTCACAGAGTTTGACTGGGAGGCGTTTACTGCATTACTCTACACTCGTTTTAGGCGCGGTCGGCACGAGGCGCTGATTAGGCAGTTTTATACTATCCGCCAAACATCTTCAATAGCACATTACATCGAGCAGTTTGAATTGATCATCAATCACTTGTCATCATATTCTAACACGACCCATCCTTTCTATTTCTTGACTCGTTTTGTCGAGGGATTGAGGAGGGATATTCAGGCAGTGGTGCTCGTGCAACGACCACCGGACCTGGATACGACGTGTGCACTCGCTCTGCTTCAAGAAGAGGTGGCCAAGGGCGCGTTCGGCAGCCTCCTGCGTCCACCAGAGCCGCCCCAGTGGGGAGGCACGCCCATGTCGCTTCCCCCTCCACCGGTGCGCTTGGTCCCGGTGGCAGATCACCGCGGCACAAACGCCGCCCATGCTGACGCGTCCAAGCTCAAGACACTCTGGGACTATCGATGGGCCTGGGGGCTGTGCTTCAAGTGCGGCGAGAGGTGGGGGCACGACCATGTGTGCCCCACCACAATTTAGGTGCATGTGGTAGAAGAGCTGTTGGACATCTTCGGCCTTGATAGCATCGTCGACACACAATTGGGTTCAGATGAAGGACTCCAAGACACAACCGTGGTCATCTCAGTATCTGCAGTTACAGGAGGGGTTTCAGCCAAGGCTTTTCAGCTCAGAGCTTGGCTCCAGGGGCATGAAGTACTCATGTTGTCGATTTAGGTAGCTCCAACTCTTTCATCAACGAGCAGCTAGCAAAACAACTTTCAGGAGTTCAACCTCTCTCCAAGCCCAACCGCATGCGAGTGGTAGATGGAGGTGAGCTACTCTGCACATAAGTAGCCCCACAATGCGCCTAGTATGCTCAAGGGCACGAGTTCTATACGAACTTGAAGGTGCTGGCCCTAGGCACATATGATGCCATCCTGGGCATGGATTGGATAGAAGAGCACAATCCAATGCAAGTCGACTGGCGCGCTCATTTCATTGAGATCCCCACACCAGCGGGTCCGCTCCATCTCATAGGACACGACGTGGCCTCGACGAGTTGCCAGACCATCAACAGTTTGCAACTGCAAAACCTGTGCAGCAAAGGGTCAATCACGCATGTCATACTTCTATGTGTGGTCGCACCTCAGCATGAGGACTTGGAACAGACACTAGCCTGCATTCAAGAGATTTTGGACCAATTTCCAGATGCGTTTGAAGAGCCAACTAGGCTCCCACCTAGGAGGGTGTGCGATCATCGCATTCCTCTGATCCCAGGAGCACGACCAGTCAATGTCAGACAATATCGATACAACCCGGAGCAGAAAACTGAGATAGAAGCTCAGGTCGAGGTATTGTTGAAATCAGGAGTCATTCGGCGTAGCAACAACCCATTTTCATCCCCAGTCATCCTGGTTCAGAAAAAAGACGGGACTTGGCATCTCTGTATTGATTACAGGCAATTGAATGCCATCACAGTAGTTGGCAAGTTCCCAGTCCCAGTCATCGAAGAACTTCTTGATGAACTGCATGGAGCAGCATGGTTTTCAAAGCTGGATTTGCGCGCGGGTTATCACCAGATCAGACTCACTCCAGGGGAGGAGCACAAGACGGCTTTGTCAACACACCAGGTCCATTTTGAGTTCAAAGTGTTATCCTTTGGACTAGCTGGGGCCCCACCCACGTTCATAGAAGGGCTGACTACAACACTCAAGCCAGTGATACGCATTTGTGTCCTATGCTTCTTCGATGACATCTTGATCTTTAGTGCCACATTGGAAGAACACAAGTGACATGTGAGACAGGTGTTGGAGCTGCTTCGCAAGGCCCATTGGAAAGTGAAGCTCAACAAGTGTGCTTTCGGACAAAGCAAGATATCTTATCTGGGCCACGTCATCAGCGCACAAGGCGTAGCAACGGACCCGACCAAGATAGCAGCAGTGGCCAATTGGTCCCCTCCACAAGATGTCAAGGGCGTCCGCAGTTTTTTCGGACTCGCGGGATGATAACCCACAAGTATAGGGGATCGCAACAGTTTTCGATAAGTAAGAGTGTCGAACCAAACGAGGAGCTAAAGGCAAAATAAATATTCCCTTAAGTTCTATCGGCCACCGATACAACTCTACGCACGCTTGATGTTCGCTTTACCCAGAACAAGTATGAAACTAGAAGTACTTTGTAGGTGTTGTTGGATAGGTTTGCAAGATAATAAAAAGCGTGTAAATAAAAGCTAAAGGCTGTTGTAAGTAAAGAAGTAATAAAGTAAATATAGCAAGTGTGGAAAAGTGGTGGTAGGAGTTGCGAAATTGTCCCTAAGCAATTGACTACTTTACTAGACCAATAGCAAGTATTATGTGGGAGAGGCCACTGCTAGCATGCCATCCCTAACTTGGAATTCTATGCACTTATTATTGGAACTATTAGCAAGCGTCCGCAACTACTAACGTTCATTAAGGTAAAACCAAACCATAGCATTAAGATATATTGGTCCTCCTTCAATCCCGTATGCATCAATTTCTATGCTAGGTTGAAGTTTCTGTCACTCTTGCCCTCCAATACATAGTCCTATCAACATACAACTAACCCTATGGTGTGATCCACGCGCGCGCTCATATGATGGGCACCAAAGTACAGCAACATAACCACAAGCAAATTAAATTAATCATAGCAATTCATCAACCACCGATAGGACAACGAAAATCTACTCAAACATCATAGGATGGCAACACATCATTGGATAATAATATGAAGCTTAAAGCACCATGTTCAAGTAGAGGGTACAGCGGGTTGCGGGAGAGTGGACCGCTGTAGATAGAGGGGGGAAGGTGATGGAGATGTTGGTGAAGATGGCGGAGGTGTTGGTGTAGATCGCGGTGATGATGATGATGATGGCCACGGCAGCATTCCGGTGCCACCGGAAGAGAAGGGGAGAGGGGGTCCCTTCGTATTCTTCTTCCTTGACCTCCTCCCTAGATGGGAGAAGGGTTTCCCCTCTGGTCCTTGGACTCCATGGCATGGGAGGTGCGAGAGCCCCTCCGAGATTGGATCTATCTCTCTGTCTCTCTCTGTTTCTGTGTTCTCAGATTCTACCCTTTCACCGTTTCTTATATCCCCGGAGATCCGTAACTCCGATTGGGCTGAAATTTTAACACGATCTCTATCCGGATATTAGCTTTCTTGTGGCGAAAGAAGGGCATCGACCGCCTTACGGGGTGGCCATGAGGGTCAGGGGGCGCCCCCTGCCTCGTGGCCCCCTCGGGCACCGTTTCGCATGGATTTTTCTTCCCAAAAATCATATATATTCCAAAAAAAATCTCCGTCAGTTTTTATCCTGTTTGGACTCCGTTTGATATGGATATTATGCGAAACAAAAAACATGCAACAAACAGGAACTGACACTAGGCACTAGATCAATATGTTACTCCCAAAAATAGTATAAAAAGTTGCCAAAAGTATATGAAAGTTGTAGAATATTGGCATGGAACAATCAAAAATTATAGATACGACGGAGACGTATCAGCATCCCCAAGCTTAATTCCTGCTCGTCCTCGAGTAGGTAAATGATAAAAAAGATAATCTTTTATGTGGAATGATACCTAGCATAATCTTGATCACATATCTAATCATGGCATGAATATTAAGACACGAGTGATTCAAAGCAATAGTCTATCATTTGACATAAAAACAATAATACTTCAAGCCTACTAATAAAGCAATCATGTCTTTTCGAAATAACATGGCCAAAGAAAGTTATCCCTACAAAATCATATAGTCTGGCTATGCTCCATCTTCACCACACAAAATATTCACATCATGCACAACCCTGACAACAAGCCAAGCAATTGTTTCATACTTTTGACGTTCTCAAACCTTTTCAACTTTCACGCAATACATGAGCGTGAGCCATGGACATAGCACTGTAGGTGGAATAGAATGGTGGTTGTGGAGAAGACAAAAAGGAGAAGATAGTCTCACATCAACTAGGTGTATCAACGAGCTATGGAGATGCACATCAATAGATATCAATGTGAGTGAGTAGGGATTGCCATGCAACGGATGCACTAAGAGCTGTAAGTGTATGAAAGCTCAGACTGAAAACTAAGTGGGTGTGCATCCAACTTGCTTGCTCATGAAGACCTCGGGCATTTGAGGAAGTCCATCATCGGAATATATAAGCCAAGTTCTATAATGAAAATTCCCACTAGTATATGAAAGTGATGACTCAAGAGACTCTCTATATGAAGAACATGGTGCTATTCTGAAGCACAAGTGTGATAAAAGGATAGTAACATTGCCCCTTCTCTCTTTTTCTCTCTTTTTTTATTTTTTATTTTATTTTATTTATTTTATTTTATTGGTGGGCTTCTTTGGCCTTTTTTATTTGGTCTTCTTTGGCCTCTTTTATTTATTTTGAAAGTCTGGAGTCTCATACCGACTTGTGGGGAATTATAGTCTCCATCATCCTTTCCTCACTGGGGCAATGCTCTAATAATGATGATCATCACACTTTTATTTACTTACAACTCGATACTAGAACAAAGTATGACTCTATATGGATGCCTCCGGTGGTGTACTGGAATTTGCAATGATCTAGCGTAGCAATAATATCAAAAAACGGACAAGCCATGAAAATATCATGCTAGCTATCTTAAGAACATGCAAAGCAATATGACAATGAATGCTCAAGTCATGTATATGATGATGATGGAGGTTGCATGGCAATATATCTTGGAATGGATATGGAAATGCCATGATAGGTAGGTATGGTGGCTGTTTTGAAGAAGGTATATGGTGGATTTTTGGTACCGGCGAAAGTTGCGCGATACTAGAGAGGCTAGCAATGATGGAAGGGTGAGAGTGCGTATAATCCATGGACTCAACATTAGTCATAAAGAACTCACATACTTAGTGCAAAAATCTATTAGTTATCAAAACGAAGTACTACGCGCATGCTCCTAGGGGGATAGATTGGTAGGAAAAGACCATCGCTCGTCCCCGACCGCCACTCATAAGGAAGACAATCAATAAATAAATCATGCTCCGAATTCATCACATAACGGTCCACCATACGTGCATGCTACGGGAATCACAAACCTCAACACAAGTATTTCTACTAATCCACAACTACCCACTAGCATGACTCTAATATCACCATCTTTATATCACAAAACTATTGCAAGGAATCAAACATATCATATTCAGTGATCTACAAGTTTTATGTAGGATTTTATGACTAACCATGTGAATGACCAATTCCTGACATCTCTCTAAATAGATATAAGTGAAGCAAGATAGTTTAATTCTTTCTACAAAAGATATGCCCACGCTCTAACAAATATAAGTGAAGCAAAAGAGCATTCTACAAATGACGGTTTTCCATGTAAAGAGAAACAGGCAATCCAAACTTCAAATGATATAAGTGAAGCACATGAAGCATTCTATAAAGCCATACTCAAAAGATATAAGTGAAGTGCAAAGAGCATTATATAAATCAACCAAGGACTACCTCATACCAGCATGGTGCATAAAATAAAAATGAAAACTAAATGCAAAAGACGCTCCAAGATTGCACATATCGCATGAACGAAACGAATCCAAAAACATACCGATACTTGTTGAAGAAAGAGGGGATACCTTCCGGGGCATCCCCAAGCTTAGACGCTTGAGTATCCTTGAATATTTACTTGGGGTGCCTCGGGCATCCCCAAGCTTGACCTCTTGCCTCTCTTCCTTCTTCTCACATTGAGACCTTCTCGATCATCGAACACTTCATCCACACAAAACTTAGCAGAAAACTCGGTAAGATCCATTAATATAATAAAACAAATCACTACTCTAAGTACTGTTGCAAACCAATTCATATTTTGTTTTTACATTGTGTCTACTGTAATATAACTTTTCCATGGCTTAATCCACTGATATAAATCATTAGTTTCATCAAAACAAGCAAACTATGCATCAAAAACAGAATCTGTCTAAAACAGAACAGTCTGTAACAATCTGAACATTCAGCATACTTCTGATACTTGAAAAATTCTGCCAAAATTAGGAAAAATAAAAAATTTGTATAGAAATACAGTTCAAAAAGAATCAGAACCATTTGACGTTCCAGCTAAAAATGTAAAATCGCGCACTACAGCCAAAGTTTCTGTCCTGCACCATACAAACCATCAAGCAAATGTAAACATCCTAAAGGCAAACCTTGGCACATTATTTTTATAATACAATGGAATTGTACAAGGGGATAATTATTTTTGTTGAAAAGTTTCTGTAATCAAGATTCACAAAGTTTCAGTGAGCATGAACAAAGTTCAAGGAGCTCTCCCACTTCAACAATGCTTGTCTTTCTTACTTTCACTTTCCTTTTTGAAAAAGTTTTGGGTTCCCCTCTTTATTTTTGTTGTTTTAAAACTATATGAAAGCACTCAACAGAAATAAATGACTCTCTAAAACTTCCGGGTTGTCTCCCTGGCAGCGCTTTCTTTAAAGCCATTAAGCTAGGCATATGGTGCTCAAGTAGTAAATCCACCCGGATCCCAAGGTATATCAAAGCCAATTTTAATTAACAATGATTTGTAATTTAATAGTGAGCACAGAGTAACATATATCATGTAACAATGAAGTCTAACTCTCTTCCTATGCATTGGCATGCCATAAAAGAACAATTCATGCACACAAAGTAAAGGCCAATGCATATCATAAGCAGTTTCTTGCAATTTTATCATATTGGAAACATAGAGAGGTGGAGATATAGTTCCTCTCTCATAATAATTGCAAGTAGGAGCAGCAAGCACATGCATATTATATTCATCAAAATCATTACGTGCAACCTTAAAAGGCAACCCATCAATATAATCCTTAATAAGGGCAAACTTCTCTGATATAGTGTAGTCGGGAGAATTCAAAAAGATGATAGGACTATCATGTGTGGGTGCAATAGCAACAATTTCATGTTTAACATAAGGAACTATAGCAAGTTCATCTCCATAAGCATAATTCATATTGGCATCTTGGCCACAAGCATAGCAAGCATCATCAAAAAGGGATATTTCAAGAGAATCAACGGGGTCATAACAATCATCATAGCAATTATCCTTCGGTAAGCATGAAGGGAAATTAAACAATGTATGGGTTGAAGATTTACTCTCACTAGAAGGTGGGCACGGGTAGCTAATCCGCTCATTAGTCTCTTCTTGGACAGCGGGGTAGTCCTCAATATATGGTTCAACATAGGCATTAGAAGCATAATTATCATAGCAATATTTAAGTATGTCAAAATTTTCAGATTTGTAAAGAGTAGCATCATACATTTCAATCAAAGAAGCAATTTCATAAGCACCCTTAAAAGCAATAAATTCTTCAGTTTGTTGAACATCATAGTAACTATAAACACCCTTAGCATACGAAGATACGATTTCATTATCACTAAACTCACATTGATAGGGAAGGTGTTTCTTAGGGTTTTCATAACAACAAGTAATATCATATATTTCGCATAAATTCCAAGCATAACATTGCAAACGATGAATTTGACCCAGTAAAATTTTTCCCTTTTTCAGATATTCGGTGTCGCACATAACAAGCATGCTCATCTAAAAATTTGCCCTCAACTAAGCTAGTTGGGGTTTCGGCACGAGCACATAGGGATCAAAGATGATCCAAGTAATAAGCTTCAGCAGTGTGATAGATTTTGAGTGGTTCTTCAACCATTGGTTTAGTAGGTACAACTAATTTTTTTGGTATTTTGCGTTTCCTACCCATAACTAAACATAGAAAACAACTAAGAGCAACAAATAAAAATTACTTAGTGATAAAGCAAACAAGCACACACGAGAATATTCACCCCACGCTATTGCTCCCCGGCAACGGCGCCAGAAAAAGGTCTGGATAACCCACAAGTATAGGGGATCACAATAGTTTTCGATAAGTAAGAGTGTCGAACCCAATGAGGAGCTAAAGGAAGAACAAATATTCCCTCAAGTTCTATCGACCACCGATACAACTCTACGCACGCTTGATGTTCGCTTTACCCAGAACAAGTATGAAACTAGAAGTACTTTGTAGGTGTTGTTGGATAGGTTTGCAAGATAATAAAGAGCGTGTAAATAAAAGCTAAAGGCTGTTGTAAGTAAAGAAGCAATAAAGTAAATATAGCGAGTGTGGAAAAGTGGTGGTAGGAGATGCGAAATTGTCCCTAAGCAATTGACTACTTTACTAGACCGATAGCAAGTATTATGTGGGAGAGGCCACTGCTAGCATGTCATCCCTGCCTTGGAATTCTATGCACTTATGATTGGAACTATTAGCAAGCGTCCGCAACTACTAACGTTCATTAAGGTAAAACCCAACCATAGCATTAAGATATATTGGTCCCCCTTCAATCCCGTATGCATCAATTTCTATGCTAGATTGAAGTTTCTGTCACTCTTGCCCTCCAATACATAGTCCTATCAACATACAACTAACCCTATGGTGTGATCCACGTGCGCGCTCACATGATGGGCACCAAAGGACAGAAACATAACCACAAGCAAATTAAATCACTCATAGAAATTCATCAACCACCGATAGGACAACGAAAATCTACTCAGACATCATAGGATGGCAACACATCATTGGATAATAATATGAAGCTTAAAGCACCATGTTCAAGTAGAGGGTATAGCGGGTTGCGGGAGAGTGGACCGCTGTAGATAGAGGGGGGAAGGTGATGGAGATGTTGGTGAAGATGGCGGAGGTGTTGGTGTAGATCGCGGTGATGATGATGATGGCCACGGCAGCGTTCCGGCGCCACCGAAAGAGAAGGGGAGAGGGGGCCCCTTCATATTCTTCTTCCTTGACCTCCTCCCTAGATGGGAGAAGGGTTTCCCCTCTGGTCCTTGGCCTCCATGGCATGGGAGGGGCGAGAGCCCCTCCGAGATTGGATCTGTCTCTCTGTCTCTCTCTGTTTCTGCGTTCTCAGATTCTACCCTTTCACCGTTTCTTATATTCCCGGAGATCTGTAACTCCGATTGGGCTGAAATTTTAACACGATCTCTATCCAGATATTAGCTTTCTTGCGGCGAAAGAAGGGCATCGACCGCCTTACGGGGTGGCCACGAGGGTCAGGGGCGCGCCTGCCCCCCTGGGGCGCGCCCCCTGCCTCGTGGCCTCCTCGGGCACCACTTCGTGTGGATTTTTCTTCCCAAAAATCATATATATTCCAAAAAAAATCTCTGTCAGTTTTTATCCCGTTTGGACTCCGTTTGATATGGATATTCTGCGAAACTAAAAACATGCAACAAACAGGAACTGGCACTGGGCATTGGATCAATATGTTAGTCCCAAAAATAGTATAAAAAGTTGCCAAAAGTATATGAAAGATGTAGAATATTGGCATGGAACAATAAAAAATTATAGATACGACGGAGACGTATCACAGAATACTACTATTTCGTGCACAACTTTGGGGTGATCGCACGGCCACTCTTCAACTTACTGAAGAAAGGCGTTCCGTTTCTCTGGACATTGATTACAGAAACTGCCTTTCAAGTCTTGAAACAGCAACTCATCACATCACCGGTTCTGGTCTTGCCGAATTTTGAGCAACCATTCACAGTCGAGACAGATGCGCGGGACCGCGACATAGGGGCAGTTGTGCGACAACAGGGGCACCCCATAACATTCATGAGCAAAGCCCTTAGTCCACGATATCAAGGTTCGTCAACCTACCTGGCAATCATAGTTGCTGTGGACCAATGGCACCCATATTTACAGCACACAGAGTTTGTCATCTACACAGATCAAAAGAGCCTCACTCGTCTAGAAGAGCAGTGGCTGAACAGTGCGTGGCAGCAGAAAGCTTTTACCAGACTGTTAGGGCTCAGGTACCATATCAAGTATAAGAAGGGAACTGAAAACAACGGCGCAGATGCCCTATCGCGAGCTAACCAAGCAGAGACACTTAACACGGTCACCTCGTGTCAACCCAGTTGGCTGGAGGACGTCGTCAACAGCTACAACAGCAATCCTCACGCGCAGAAGCTTCTGGAACAACTAGAAGTGCGTGAAGATTCCAAAGGATGGTTCACACTGTAGCAGGGCCTAATCAGATTCAGGGGGAGGATATGCGTCGGGGGGAACACATATACAACAACGCATCATTCAAGCTTTCCATGACAACCTGGTAGGAGGTCATTCGGGATTCCCAGTCACCTACAGACGCATCAGACGCCTCTTCGCTTGGCCCAAGATGAAGATTCAAATCAAACACTACGTTCAGTGCTGCTCGGTGTGTCAGCAAGCCAAGCCGGACAGAGTGGCTTCGCCAGGACTCTTATTACCTTTGCCAATCCCTACAACACCATGGGACATGATTACCATGGATTTTGTGGATGGCCTCCCACAATCAAGCCGGTTCAACTACCTCCTGGTGATAGTCGATAAAAGAACCAAGTTCAGCTACTTCTTGCCCCTGGCCCATCCATACACTGCGGCATCAGTCGCCCAACTTTTCATCCAGCAAGTCTACAAAGTGCATGGCCTTCCGGGAGCGATCGTGTCCGACCGTGACCCGGTGTTCACAAGCCACTTCTGGCAAGAGCTATTCAAGGCCACGGGTACTCAGCTCAGACTGAGCACAGCCAACCACCCTCAAAAAGACGGTCAGACGGAGCAAGTTAACCAGTGTGTGGAAACCTTTCTGAGATGTTTCACTCAAGCATGCCCAAGACAGTGGAGTTTCTAGATTCCGTTGGCTCAATTCTGGTACAACAACTCCCACCACTCGGTTATAGGCATGACACCCTTCAAAGCAATATTTGGTTACGAACCACGGCACTGGGGGATCACAGCAGAGAACACATGCTTAGTACCAGCTCTCAAATCATGGATTGAGGAGAGAGACACAGTCCAGGAGCTGTTGCAGCAACACCTGAATAGGGCAAGGCAACTGATGAAAAGCTAGGCGGATAAGAAACGATCGTTGCGAACCTTTGAGATTGGTGATCAAGTGTACCTGAAGCTGCAACCATATATCCAAACTTCCGTCGCGCCAAGAGCAAACCACAAGTTGTCATACAAGTACTATGGATCGTTCCCGATCATAGACAAGATCAACGAAGTCGCGTAGAAGCTCCAACTTCCTCCACAAGCAACGATCCACCCAGTCTTCCACGTCTCGCTGCTTCGACGCGTTCTGAACACGGGTATGGCTGTTGAACCTCATCTTCCTCATTGTTCTGACGAGCTTGCGGTCCTTGTGGAAGTCCTTCAGTCAAGATGGAGACAAGAGAAGGGCAAGATGCGCAAGCAAGTTCTCGTCCGCTGGTCCAATTCAGATGTGTCGAGAGAAACTTGGGAAGACAAGGCCAGTCTCAAGGAGCGCTTCCCGCTCGCTGAGGCTTGGGGACAAGCCTCGACTCAAGGAGAGGGGGATGTCAACGCCCCTGGCAGGCCAGACCCGCAAGTTAGCGCCAACGACCACGTCGCCACTGCCCCGCGGGCGGTCCGGCCCAGGAAGCCCAACCCACGCGTCCTCGGGCCGTCGTGGGGTTAACTGAAGCCCGTCTACGCGTCTACTTGAGGAGGGAACAGGGGCAGGCTCAGGCATCTGGTGGATCAGGCAAACGACGGCTCGGCTCTTTTCCCCTTTCCCCCCCGTCTCGCGACGAACCCTAGCTACCGATTCTTGTACCGCTATCAGTAATCGCCACTAAATCATATATCTAAGAGAGATTGCTGCTATTATACGAGAGATCTGCGTATTCTATCAACATGTGTGGCTACACCGTGCAGTAGTCGGTCTGCCTGGGCGCCGGGCTTGAGGCGTCGGCCTCCTTGATACGCGCACAGCTCGACGGCCACTCCCTCCTCGTCCACGTCTTCCTCGATCGTTTGAAATGCATCTTCCATGTTGGATATATATGTGGTATCCGGTTGTTCGTCCGTGTCAACCATCCATTTTGGCGACCCAAACGGACAAAATCCGTGTCCATTTTAGGCAGTGGCGGAGGCACCGCCCAGCGACCCTGGGCACTTGCCCGGGCTCGCTTGCTCCTCGAAGGCAGCGATCCTACAGATAATAAAGGGCTAAACATGTTCGCTAGCTGGATTTACCCAGGCAAAACAAATTTGGGCCTTCGTTTCTCACATGTTCACAGCCCAATAGTACTGCATTCTGCAGCCCGGGCCGAAACAACTTCTCTTTCACGAGTGCAAGACACGAGGGAATTCGTACGATCGACGGATAGATCAGTCCAACTCTTTGTCCCTTTGTTTCTCACAGGCGGCCAGTGCGCGGACTGGCGACTGGGGATGGCGGCTGCCCTAGAGACTGCTAGAAGCACGGCCGGCGGCGAGCGGACACCAGATGGCCAGGCACTCTACCTCGTTCGTCAACCCCTCCTTTCTCTCATCTCTGAATAATTGATCTTGTCTAGCCGGCTGGGATTGACTCATTGATAGACTTTGGGCTTAAATTTAGGGATTCCTTGTTGGGGACAAGAGAAAATTGAATTTGTAGCTGTTGGATACTATAAAATCGAAGTATTTCTATGAGATCCTCCGCCAAACTATCCCGGACTTGCTTCATAGTTCATACTTAGGTGCCATCTGGAATTCTGCATATCGATACAGATAGGATCTATATATAAGTATTTTTCCTTCTGATATCCATGGTGTATGATGCATTGATCTTCAAGATCAATGCATAATATATGAACCCTTGTATAAGTGCTTTCTGTCAGAATAATGATATGTTAGTGAATTTTTCAAAACTGTATTGGAGGACGTGACAACACTTGATTCCGTGTAACAAAGTACGAATTATTCAAGCCAGTTGTGATAAGGATATTATTCGAACATTTATTGCAATGAGTTCTAGGAAAGGGCATTTGCCTCGTGATTTTCTTTAGTGCAATGTCGGTATGTCCCATGTGATCTCTCTATTCTTGCTTTTGATTTTGAATATATTAACATCTCACAACTAAATTTGTTTTAATTAGAAATCCATTTTTAATCTTGTAGTGCCTTCTAGAGATTTTGGCAACTAGAGATTTAAGCTGGTTGTGTGTCTTTCTTTTGGAAAAAAATGAACAAGTGAGAGATGCTTTTGCCGTGCTGAAAGAAATTGCACAATCATATCTGATGACATCTGGTATGTATATTTTTACTTTTGTTGTCAACATGACGAGTTTGCCTCTATGGAAGGCCGGTTATGTATCTTTTGTTGTCAAGTCTTCACTTATTTGCTATATGAAACGAAAATTTGATACATTATATATTAGTTTATTTCAAAATCACATTTTGTGTGACTATTATGTTTATGTTTTCACTTGGTGTATATTATATGCTCATCTGAATAGCCGATTTTTGAATTCTAGATTATACACTTAGGCTCAATTTACCCAGTCTTCAAAAATGTTCTGGCTCCGCCCCTGATTTTGGGTCGCTGCGTTGAGTTGGCCTAAGCTACGCATAGCTGCGCCCCGTTTTATCAGCTCAGCCGAGAAGACTACTAGGCCGTGGGCACATAGGCAACTGACGCAAATGAACCCACAAACTCAGTCGAGTATTTCTCGCCACTCCTTTTTTCCGTCTGAAATTAAGTTTTATTTTCCGCAAAAAGAAAACTCCACTTTAGCTGGGAGGCCGGAAACCACGGGTGCAGCTTCCGCCCCATCTGCCCAGTGCCCACTCCACATGAGTACGCGAGCACACCCTTTTCCTCCTACCACTCTCGGACTACCGTGGCATTATACCGGCGCATACCACGGCACATCATACAGACGCAGACTCTTGGGATTCCGATGGAAAGGCGTCCCGCGGTGGAGAAAAAGGGAGCAGGGCTAGGAAAAGGCACGGGTAGACCCTAAAGCGACGACGAGTTCGTGGTCACGCAGGTTAAGAAAAGCACAAGCAAACACACGACGACAAGGACGACGACGACGACGAACATGGCCTCACGAAAAGGCAACGTACGCATATCCCATCCCTCTTGCGTTATCACGCAGCCTCAGCATCTGTTTCCCTTTTTTACAAACCTGCTTAACCTTACCAAATCAGCACTCATCGGTGCTTGACAGAATTACACATCTGCGTCGCGTTGCGGTAGTACCACCTCCATGTGCATCGAGATGGACGATGAACAGTACATTAAAGGCGCCGACCACGCGGGCTAAAAAAAGGAGCCGACCAAGATCGCGCAGCACTGCCACTGCGCGCCCGCATGCCCACTTCAGTTGGGTTCAGTTGACGCTCAAATTAAAATGGTTCAGTTCAGTTCAGTCCAGTTGGAGGAAAGCACCGAGCACTCGTCGGACATGACTGGATCGCCTCAGCATCCACCCACGCCTTAATCTTCCTTTCCCGGCGGAAAGGAGATTAAAAAGGCCAGAGAAGGCATATGCTGCCCCGGCGCGATGCCCGTACGTTGTCCCCTCGTGCTTCCCAATCTCGGTTCTGCACGCACTGATGCACGTCTCGGCCTCGTCCTCAAGTCTGAACGTTTCTGGTTGTATTTCCTCTGACAGTATCCGAATCGACTGAAAAAATAACAAATGGACGCGGTCTACCATACCACCTTCAGAGTATTCGGAGTAGACAGTATAAGTCACATTGTGCCTGTCGTCGATCCTAGCTAGAGATCGACCCTGGTAACGTGGTTGGTGGGTAAGAACAGCCTTTTTTCCCTAGGCTAGACAGTTGCCGCACTCCTCACCGTTGTCACTATAAGTTTACAGCCTTTTTTTTTAGTTGGACTAAATTTGTTTATGCTACCATCCTTCGAGAACGGGGTTTTGGATCTCGGCCTCCATGGAGGCCGAATTCTTGAAAAATTCAAAATTCAAAAATTTTGGTTTCAAAAAAATTCGAAAAAATTGTACAAGTAAACAAGGATGAGAGACGTATGTGTGTAAAATTTCAATATGAAATACAATGAAATGCGACCCGTACAAAAATGGGAGGATGACCGGTATCATGTGTTAAAAAGACTCATATTTGTCTTTTTTGCACAACCCTCATTTCAATGTATTTCGTCTTGTTACACACTTGTGCATTATGCCTCCATCTATCTATGTATTTTTTTCAGATTTTTTTAAATGTAAAAATATATTTTTTCATGAATTTTGCATTTGGAGGCCTCCATGAAGCTTGGCATCCAAAAGCAATTTCTGGCCATCCTTCATGCATCTTTCCTAGATGCATCATAGATTCATACATGGTGATCTTTTGACTATACACATCATGCAACGTATGGCCCTGAAGCTAGTTTGAGACTCAACGTCACCAAAAGACCAACCATATCAAAGCAGACTAACCATTCGGGCAAAGCTAAACTGAGCCTAGGAAAACCAGAAACATAGAACAAGACACATTGCCAAAAGCAACCGATCAAAGCAGCAGATCACCCAGAAGCAGCGAGAAGCAACAACAAGCTAGCCATCGATCCAGTTTATCAAAAAAAAAAAAAGCTAGCCATCGATCCACATAATTGCAGACCTCCACCCTTGCGAAGCCTGTTAAACTTCACTTGTTATGCGCTCTGTTATTTTTCCCCAGCATCAACACCTTTTGTTCGTCCTCCTTTATCTGCAAAAGGACCAATCAATGATCCAAGAGCACATTATCTTAACCATTGTAATGGGATTTGAAATAATCTTCCTTTCAAAAATTACACTACGCCTACATTTCCAAATCATCCAAAACATCGCATCAATATCAACAAGAACAAATTTCTTGTTAGATTTCGGAAAGCTTTTGATCCATCTACCTAATCATTCATTCAAACTTTAGATGTGCAATTCAGATTAAAGGAACGTTCTAATAACCTCCAAACCAGAATAGAGGCAGAACACCCAAAAAACAAATGATCAATTGTTTCATCTTGTCCACGATACACACAGTTTTGTTACCTTTCCAATCTCTTTCCAAACAATTATCTCTAGTCAAGATACTTTTGTTGCCCATAAGCCACAAAAATATTTTAATCTTAGAGGGATTTTATTTTTCCACGAGAATTTATGTGGGAAACCGCAAGTAGCTTTGATGAGATAAACATACAGATATCTAACAATGGGTTTCCTGTAAGAGGTAAGCATCCATTTTACTTGATCTTTACCTCCGGACATTTTAGTTTCCTCACATCTCGTTTTTAAACTATTACACAAGTATAGAGATTCACCATATATAGATCTTCTGAATGAAAAACTATCCCAACCTTTTTCAATAACATCAGCTACAGAGATGTTATGATCAAAACTGATAATTATAATTTGGGGTAAGCTAGATTTAGAGGTTTATCACCTACCCACCAATCTCCCCAGAACCTATTATTTCTACCATCATCAAGTTTTTTTTTACAATGTTGATAAAAAATATCTTTAACCTTCAACAAACTCGACCCGAAGTGGGAATCCCCCTGAGGGAGTCCTGGATTAGGGGGTCTCGAGACAGCCGGATTATATCCTTTGGCCGGACTGTTGGACTATGAAGATACAAGATTGAAGACTTCATCTCGTGTCCGGATGGGACTCTACTTGGCGTGGAAGGCAAGCTAGGCAATACGGATATGCATATCTCCTCCTTTGTAACCGACCTTGTGTAACCCTAACCCTCTCCGGTGTCTATATAAACCGGAGGGTTTTAGTCCGTAGGACACAACAATAACATACAATCATACCATAGACTAGCTTCTAGGGTTTAGCCTCTCTGATCTCGTGGTAGATCTACTCTTGTACTACCCATATCATCAATATTAATCAAGCAGGACGTAGAGTTTTACCTCCATCAAGAGGGCCCGAACCTGGGTAAAACATCGTGTCCCCTGCCTCCTGTTACCATCCGCCTTAGACGCACAGTTCGGGACCCCCTACCCGAGATCCGCCGATTTTGACACCGACATTGGTGCTTTCATTGAGAGTTCCTCTGTGTCGTCGCCGTTAGGCTTGATGGCTCCTACAATCATCGATAGCGATGCAGTCCAGGGTGAGACTTTTCTCCCCGGACAGATCTTTGTGTTCGGCGGCTTCGCACTGCGGGCCAACTCGCTTGGCCATCTGGAGCAGATCGAAAGTTACGCCCCTGGCCACCAGGTCAGGTTTGGAAGCTTAAACTACACGGCCGATATCCGCGGAGACTTGATCTTCGACGGATTCGAGCCTCTGCCTTGTGCGTCACGCGGTCACGATGAGTACGATTTAGCTCTACCATCAGACCGTGTTCAGGAGATCGCACCGGCAACCGCTCTGACTCTCAATTCGAAGCCAGTTGCGCCGTCCATGGATGGGTGGATAGACCCCGCCATGGAGGCCTTACCCTCAGCGGCTATCGAGCCGAACATCGACCTTACCCTGCACGAGAGCCGTGTTGTCAGACTGCCGAATCCTTCTCCGGCCATGGACTCCGAACCGCCTGCGCCCGTTCCGAGCGAATCCGATTGGGCGCCGATCATGGAGTTTACCTTCGCGGATATTTTTCAGCACTCGTCCTTTGCCGACTTACTGAACTCATTAAGATCTCTCTCCTTGTCAGGAGGATCCTGGCCGAACTATGTCCGGGAGGATTGGGATGCGGATGACGAAGAAATTCGCTACCCATCCACCACCCACTTAGTAGTCACTGTCAATGACTTAACCGACATGCTCGACTTTGACTCCGAAGACATCGACGGTATGGACGACGATGCGGGAGACGAAGAGGAACCACTGCCCACAGTGCATTGGACAGCCACCTCATCATATGATATATACATGGTGGACACACCCAGAGAAGGTAATGGCGACGAGACAGCGGAGTATGACCCCTCCAAGAAGCAACCCAAGCATCGATGTCAGCGGCGCCGCTCTAAGTCCCGCCAAAGAAAAAGTGTTGATACCAGCACAAGAGATAATAACACTCCGGATAGTGCCGAAGATGGCAACAATCCCCTCCAGCAAGATTTAGAGCAGGAGGATGGAGGAGCCAGCCCTCCAGAGAGAGCGGCAGATGGAGAGGCGGAGGATGATAATTACATGCCCTCCTCCGAAGACGAGGCAAGCCTCGACGATGACGAATTCGTCGTGCGAGAGGATCCCGTCGACCAAGAGCGCTTCAGGCGCCGGCTTATAGCCACGACAAATAGCCTTAAGAAAAAGCAGCAGCAGCTTCAAGCTGATCAAGATCTGCTAGCTGACAAATGGACTGAAGTCCTCGCGGCCGAGGAATATAAACTCAAGCGCCCCTCCAAGAGTTACCCAAAATGCAGGTTGCTACCCCGACTGGAGGAAGAAGCATATGACGCGGCTGATCGGCCACCTCGTGGCCGCGATAGAGAGACATTCCAGCCAAAAACTCAGCGTGCACCCCGACGCCATTCAAATAAAAAGGCATGGGGAAATACGCCAGACCTGCGAGACGTATTGGAGGACACAGCAAAACATGCAAGATCGATCTATGGATCACGAGGGCGCGCCACTATGCAAGACGATAAACGTCACGCCGGATATAGTAAACGTAAATCCGGCCGGGCCGAACACAGCGGGCAAGACCCATTCGAGCTGCGTCGCGATATAGCCCAATACAGAGGCGCCGCACACCCCCTATGCTTCACAGACGAAGTAATGGATCATCAAATCCCAGAGGGTTTCAAACCCGTAAATATAGAATCATACGACGACACGACAGATCCTGCGGTATGGATCGAGGATTTCCTCCTGCACATCCACATGGCCCGCGGCGATGACTTACACGCCATCAAATACCTCCTACTAAAGCTCAAAGGACCAGCGCGGCATTGGCTTA
Organism: Triticum dicoccoides; assembly: GCF_002162155.2. Classification (NCBI taxonomy): domain Eukaryota; kingdom Viridiplantae; phylum Streptophyta; class Magnoliopsida; order Poales; family Poaceae; genus Triticum; species Triticum dicoccoides. The sequence continues at coordinate 399,668,880 of NC_041380.1, forward strand.
ACAGCTTGCCAGCAGAGTCCATTAGCTGTTGGAAAGATCTGGAGGCCGCATTCCTCGGCAACTTTCAGGGCACTTATGTGCGACCACCAGATGCCAATGACTGGAGCCACATAATCGAGCAGCCAGAAGAATCGGCCTGACAATTCTGGACTCGGTTCCTAACAAAGAAAAATCAAATCATCGACTGTCCGGATGCAGAGGCCCTAGCAGCTTTCAAGCAGAACATCTGCGATGAGTGGCTAGCCCGGCACCTTGGTCAGGAAAAGCCGAAATCTATGGCAGCCCTCACGACACTCATGACCCGCTTTTGTGCGGGAGAAGACATCTGGTTGGCTCGCAGTAATAACATATCAAAGAACCATGGTACTTCGGATACCAAGGACGGCAAGGTCACGTCGCAACAAACATAAGCGCCGCATTAACAGTGATAATACTGAAGATACGGCAGTCAATGCCGGATTCAAAGGCTCTAAACCTGGTCAGCGGAAAAAGCCATTCAAACGAAGCACTCCGGGCCCATCCAGTTTGGACCGCATATTCGATCGCTCGGGTCAAATACACGGCACCCCCGACAAGCCAGCCAACCACACCAATAGGGATTGTTGGGTATTCAAGCAGGCCAGCAAGTTAATTGCCGAAAATAAAGATAAGGGGCCACATAGTGATGACGACGAAGAGCCCCGGCAGCTGAACACCGGAGGACAGAAGAGGTTCCTCCCACAAGTGTGGACGGTGAACATGATATACGCAATCCACATCCCCAAGAGGGAGCGGAAGCGTGCGCTCAGGGACGTATATGCGTTGGAGCCAGTCGCCCCAAAGTTCAACCCATGGTCCTCCTGTCCGATCACCTTCGATCGCAGGGACCATCCCACTAGTATCCGTCATGGCGGATTCACCGCACTGGTCCTAGACCCATTCATCGACGGATTTCACCTCACTTGAGTCCTTATGGATGGCGGCAGCCTGAACCTGCTTTACTAAGACACAGTGCGCAAAATGGGTATATACCCCTCAAGGATCAAACCCATAAAAACGACCTTTAAAGGCGTCATTCGAGGTGTATAGGCCCATTGCACAGGCTCAATTACACTGGAAGTGGTCTTCGGATCCTCGGATAACTTCCAAAGCGAAGAATTAATCTTTGATATAGTCCCGTTCCGCAGTGGCTATCATGCACTGCTCGGGCGAACCGCATTTGCAAGATTCAATGCGGTACCGCATTATGCATACCTCAAGCTCAAGATGCCAGGACCTCGGGGGGTCATCACAATTAATGGAAACACGGAGCACTCTCTCCACACGGAGGAGCACACTGCGGCCCTCGCAGCAGAAGCGCAAAGCAGCCTCTCAAGGCAATCCACCAGTTCGGCATTTCAAGACCCGGACACCTTCAAGCGCGCACGGAGTAATCGGCAACTAGACCGCCCGGCACGATCTGAGCTCGCGTAGCAATGCGGCCCCCACCCCGGCCCAAGCCAAACGGCGAAATTCGTGCCACGCGTACATAATTACGCATTAAAAATACCATGGGCACAGGCGGGGAGGGGGGCACAACTAAGGCACGCCCCAATACGCGGCTTAAACTGCACTAGGGGCTTCCCGCTGTGTTATTTTTCTCTTTCAGGACTTTAATCTCTGGAAACCCTATCCGGCAGCATGATTGCCGAACACATGATGCAGCAACCAAGGAGGCAGAAAGCTACGTCACACCATGGAACTCCCAGGTGGATTACGATAACGAGTGAAATATTTGCTTTAATACTATTCCTCAGCTTGCCCTTGGAAGGGACATAGTCCTACTTTTTGCTTATCGCACTATCTGTATCATTCTGCTTTAACGCACCTTTTTGAATAAACAATGCATAGCATTAAGACTATTATTGCATTCTTCTTTTTTTATATATGTGTTCATTAATGATGCCTTGCAACCGTACACTTTGGTACGGCCAATACACCAGGGGCTTAAGTACCCCACAAATATGGTGTGAGAAGTCCGAAAACTTTCACAAGTGCGGCACCCCGAACTTATAGCATTATATGCATCAGCTTAGAATCATGTCTTTGGTCAAATGTTGGGTTTGCCCGGCTCCTATGTTTTGGTACCTAAGGTAGCACTAGGAGAACTACTGCGATTGTGCCCCGGTTTTGCTGGGCTAAGCACCTCAGTAGAGAAAGCTAAAACTGACTGTCATGATAAGGCGAGAGACTGGTCGCTGTTCGGCGAGGTTTCGAGTCCCTAAAGACTTATGCCGCTTAGAGCGAGGAGCCGGTCCTGTCCGGCTTAAAGGCGTGTATCGCGCCCCGAATTCGGCCTTCCGAATACCAGGGGCTTCGCCAAAATTTAAAATTATAGAATTCTATGGCTAAGTGAGAGTGATAAAGCATTATTAGTTCAGTTGCCTTATTCGCTGTGCTGGGCACCTCCCTCGAAGGACCCAAAAATGTGAACAAGAGTGCTCAGGTTTATCCCGAACACCCCAACACTCGCGGCATGGGGGCAGAAGCCGAGGACTAGCCATCTCTCAGATTGGATAAACAGCCAAACAGAAGGTAATATTTTAAATTCAAACAAGCGTTGCATAGCGCATATGAAACAAGTTTTCATCATACAGGATCACACGAGCAAGTTTACTCAAATATTACATCCATTGGACATTTGTCCGCTACAAGACGGGCACCCTTCAGGACACCCTCATAATAAATTTCGGGGGTCCGATGCTCCTTGCCTTGCGGCGGTCCTTCCTTGATCAGCTTCACGGTGTCTAGCTTGGCCTATTGCACCTTCACACGGGCGAAATCCCGGTGTGCACCTTCGATGCAGACGGACCGCTTGACAACTTCCAGCTGTGGGCAGGCATCCACAAGCCGCCTCACCAGGCCGAAGTAGATGTTCGGAAGGGCGTCGCCAGGCCACAGCCGGACTATAAGGCCCTTCATGGCCTGTTCGGACGCCTTGTGTAGCTCGACCAACTGCTTTAGCTGGTCGCTCAGAGGCATCGGGTGTTCGGTCCCAGTATACTGAGACCAGAACAGCTTCTCCATTGAGCTTCCCTCCTCAGCCTGGTAAAACTGTGCGGCATCCGACACGTTGTGGGTCAAATCTGCGAATGCTCCTGGAGAGCTCCGGATTCGGGTAAGTAATAGGTAATTTAATTTCACATGCTTGCTTTGCATATAGAATGCCTTACTCGCCGCTATTTTCTTCATCGCGTCAATCTCCTGGAGGGCCTTTTGGGCTTCGGCCTTGGCACTCTTTGCGCTCTCAAGGGCCGCGGCAAGCTCAGACTCTCGCGTGTTCAAGTCAAGCTCCAACGCCGCGTGCTTCGTCACGAGTGCCTGGAGCTCTTGCTGCACCTCGCCCACCCGAGCCTCTTGCCTTTCCCGCTCGGTGTGCTCCTTGACCGCTTTATCTTCGGCCTCGGACAGCGCTTGCTTTAGGGTCGCCACTTCGGTCGTGGCCCCTGACAAATTCATGATGATCCTGTCATTTTGCAATCGCATTCTTTTTATACATATCCATAGACTAGGTACTACTTACCTTTGTTCTCCTCGAGCTGCCTCATAGCAAGGCTGAGCTCGTCCTTGGACCCTTTAAGGTCCTGCTTCAGTGTGATGACCTCTGCAGTCAGTGCAGCAGATGCCAGCAGCGAAGCCTTGTCACAACCTAGCTAGTCATGCATTAGAGTGTTGCATCATGTCTACTCTTTCATCAGAAACTTGAAATGGGGATGACAGAACCCCCAGTCCCCTCTGAAACCAACTAGGGTTACTAAAATAATTTTTCAATGAACCTGAAATGCCCTTCTAAAATGCCCATCATTTTTGTCTTGGTTCAGAACCTCTGCCAAAAATGGTGCACATTTTCCTAGGCCATCCTAGGGTTTTTGAATTAAATCATAAATATTTGAATTTGGGCATTTAAAATAATATAAAATATTTAAATGCTCAAATATCTCCAAACTAAAATGTTTCATGTTGGAAATAATCCAACTATGGGCCAGGAATAGTTTGGTGATTTTTGAACTTGCCTAGGTATTTTATTTAATTCAACAAAGTTGCAGATATATTAAATAAAACAGAAACAGAAATAAAAAAAGGGGAAAACTTACCTGGGCTCCTCCACTGTGCGGCCCAGCCAGCTGGCCGGCCCAGCCAGCAGCGGCCCAGCCCACCACTGCAGCTCTCCGTCGTCTTCCTCCCCTCGCCCCGAAGCTGCTGCGTGCTCGCGCGCGCACGGCCGCGCGGCCACCTCCTGCTTGCCGACGCGCTCCTGGCCGCGTGGACGACTCCCACAGGCCGTCCCGATCCCCCCCTGCTCTCTCTCACTCTCCCCCGGCTCTCCCCTCCTCTCCCTCGCTCTCTCTCTCTCACACGGCCGAACACCACCGTCGCCGCCGTTCGCCATAGCAGCCATCTCCGGCCACCCCTCGCTCCCCCGACTAGCTCAGGAGCTCCGCCTCGACTCCCTCTTCCTCCCCACCGCTCCACAGCTCCCCGGAAGC
>NC_041380.1:399677689-399682359 GCF_002162155.2 Triticum dicoccoides
TGGTATCCCGAGTACACGGTCGAAGAGCAATTCCGAGATTTTAATCAAAGCCAGTATCTCTGCACTGTCAGGATATTTCCATCTTATCCTGGATCCACCGAGCCTCTTCACTGCTCCTATGGACTCGGGGTTACTATTGAGATGGCTGTGCAGGACGCCGCCTACTCTATGATGACCATTATGCGAGTCAGATCTGGGTTATTTCGGGACTCTGATTTCCGGTATATGCCAGGATCACTTCCGGGAGCGCAAGGGTATCTCCAGGCTATCTATGCTGACCCCACTCAGGAGGATTCACGGACTCGCACCACTGCTGAGATGCTCGAGGATAAGGACCGTGAAAATCGGGCCTTAAGGCTAGAGCTCTTCAACACCCGTGCTGACCACTGGGCCACTTTGACTCGATTCGCACCGGCGGTGCAAGCTGGATATTCAGATATGCGCGATCTCTATCCTGTGAGATCTGCTCTGCCAGACGTGATGGTTTGGCGTGATGTAGGAGGCATCACCCCACCTCGCGGTCCCCGCAGGCCACCGTTTGTTGGTCCAAGGCCTCATCCTAGCCCCTATGGTCCACAAGCTCCGCGAGACCGTCTGTTTCCAGATGATCATGTTGAGCTCCCAGGCTATGGAGGTGACTTCTACGAGGACTACTACGGATCGGTCTGAGTTAGTGGTAGTATCACTAGTTCGCACTAGCTGTGTCGTCTATCGTCCCGCGTGACTCGTGGGATATGACCTAGTTGTACTCCTTCCGGAGGTGTAGAAAAATAATGTATAGGAGCTGGGAATGCCTCCGATGAGATGTAATCCTCTTTTCACCGTAATAGTACTTTGTTTGGTCTTGTACTAAACCCTGTATGGTGTGTATGACGATGGAATAAAAGAAGCAGTTTCTGTATCTACCATGTCATACGGATGATCATCTTGCATTCCGAGTTATTTCTTACATTATGAATCCTATGTCGGAATTTTACCATCCTGACTAAATCATTGTCTTGTTTACCTAGGATGGTCAACACGCGCGCTAACCCTGCTTCTCAAGAGCAGGCCGAAGGCAGTGAAGCCAGGGATGTAAATCTGCCTCATCCTCCTTCACTAGCCGAGGTGATGATGGAAGCTGAGAGAAACAAGCGGGAGACAAACCGTTTGTTGGAGCGTATTGAACAGAATACAGCACACCATCAGAGGGCTAACGTGGTGTCACTCAGTGATTTTATCAAATTGCATCCACCCACGTTCCACCACTCCGTCGAGCCTCTCGACGCTGATGATTGGCTTCGCAGTATCTCTCACAAGCTGCGTTCCGCGCTAGTAGCTGAGGTTGACAAGGTCACCTTTGCTGCGTATCATCTTGAAGGCCCCGCCAGTCTATGGTGGGAGAATTATGGAGCTATGCGCCCAGCGGGCCATGTCACAACTTGGGCTGAGTTCAGCGAGGCTTTCCGCGAACATCACATTCCGGAGGGTCTCATGGACCGTAAACGTGAAGAATTTTGCAGTTTCACCCAAGGCCGACTTTCTGTGGATGCCTATAGCAGGGAGTTTGGTAATCTCGCCCGATATGCAACTGAGGAAGTGTCTACTGACGCCAAGAAGCAAGCAAGGTTTCGTAAGGGCCTTAGTCCTGAGCTTCGCCGCGACCTCCGTCTGCATGAGTGCACATCTTTTTCGAAACTTGTCAACAAAGCCATCAGTGCTGAAACTGGTCAGACTGACTATGACGCAACACGCAAGCATGGACGTGACATGGGTTCCTCATCCGGTGCTGGTCCTCAGAAGCGCCGCGTGTGGGTACCCAACACCGCCCTGCCACCCAGGTTCACACCGAGGCCATCTTTCCAGGCGCCTCGCCCCGTTCAACAGTCTGCTCCAGCCAAGCCCTATGGGGGTCCAACTAACAATGCTCCTCCGCGTACCAGTTCCGTGACTTGTTTCAAGTGTGGGGAATCTGGTCACTATATGCGTGAATGCCCCCAGACCAACCCCAATCAATCTGCTAAAGCTGTTGGCCGTGGCAAGCCGACAGGAAAAGTATTCCACGCCAAGCCGGTCGCCGCTTCACGTGGCCATGTCAACTGTGTCTCTGCCGAAGAAGCTCAAGAGGATCCCAACGTCGTTCTCGGTACGCTTCTTGTTAATTGCCACCCGGCATCTGTTCTCTTCGATACAGGAGCCTCTCATTCTTTTATATCCGAAAGTTATGCTCGTCTGCATAACGTTGCATTCTGTGACATGCCATCCACTATGGAAATCTCTACCCCTGGGTCTAGATGGCAGACCTCTAGGGTAAGTTATGGAAATGAGATCCAAGTCGACAGACTTGTTTTCCTTGCATCTTTGATAGCCCTTAAATCTTCAGATATTAACATCATTCTGGGTATGGACTGGATGTCGGCTCATCATGCCCAAATCGATTGCTTCTCTAGGACTGTTCAACTCACCCATCCTTCGGGAAAGATAGTCAATGTCTTGACCCGAATAGCCAAGCGACAATTATATTCTCTTAACGCCAGCCCTTTGCCAGACCTTGAGGACGTTCCGGTAGTCCGTGACTTCCCGGATGTCTTTCCAGAGGAATTGCCAGGTGTTCCACCTGACAGAGATGTTGAGTTCGTAATAGACCTCATTCCAGGAACCGTTCCGATTGCTAGAAGACCTTATAAGATGGCACCCCTAGAACTAGCCGAGCTTAAGAAACAACTCGATGAGTCCTTGAAAAAGGGTTTCATCCGACCTAGCTCATCTCCGTGGGCTTGCCCCGTCCTATTCGTCAAGAAGAAGGATGGTACGGACCGGATGGTTGTAGATTACCGACCTGTCAATTTGGTCACAATCAAGAACAAATATCCACTTCCCAGGATCAACGACCTGTATGATCAGCTCGCTGGATCCTCAGTCTTCTCCAAGATGGATTTGAGGTTGGGCTACCACCAAATCAAAATCAGAAACGGGGACATTCCTAAAACGGCCTTTGTTACTCGTTACGGCCAATACGAGTACACCGTCATGTCCTTCGGATTAACCAACGCTCCAGCCACCTTTTCTCGGTTAATGAACTCAATCTTCATGGAGTATTTGGATAAATTCGTCGTGGTTTACCTCGATGATATACTCATCTACTCCAAGAACGAGGAAGAACATGCCGAACATCTAAGGCTAGTGTTGCAGAAACTTCGAGAGCATCGCCTTTATGCCAAATTTTCTAAATGTGAATTCTGGTTGTCAGAAGTGACCTATCTGGGTCATGTAATATCTGGTAAAGGTATTGCTGTCAACCCTGAGCGAGTTCAAGCCGTCCTTAACTGGACTCCACCTGAATCGGTCAAGCAAGTTCGGAGTTTTCTGGGCTTAGCGAGCTATTGTCGTCGCTTTGTCGAGAACTTCTCCAAGGTTGCCAAACCTCTAACCGAACTCCTCAAGAAAGATAAGAAGTTCGAATGGACTCCACAATGTGAGCACAGCTTTCAGGAACTGAAAAGACGCCTGACTTCTGCTCCCGTACTGGTACCGCCAGACTTCTCCAAGGACTTTGTTATCTACTACGACGCCTCGCGACAAGGACTAGGTTGCATTCTCATGCAAGATCGACACGTAATTGCCTACGCTTCACGGCAATTGTACCCACATGAGGAGAATTATCCTACTCATGACCTAGAGCTTGCAGCCGTAGTCTATGCACTTAAGACCTGGCGACATTACCTCCTCGGTAATCGTTGCGAAATATTCACTGATCACCAAAGTCTGAAGTATATTTTCACCCAACCGGATTTGAATCTCAGGCAGAGACGTTGGGTTGAATTGATCACCGACTTCGACTTAGGAATAACCTACACCCCAGGGAAAGCCAACGTCATGGCTGATGCGCTAAGTCGTAAATCTTATTGTAACAACCTGATGTTACAACAAAGTCAACCGCTTCTCCATGAGGAATTTCGGAGGCTTAACCTTCACATTGTTCCTCAAGGTTTTCTCTCCACCTTGGTGGCAAAACCTACCCTTACGGATCAAATTATCAAAGCACAGAAGGTAGATCCGGGAATCTCCCGCATCAAGAGGAACATTCAGAAAGGAATTGCGAATTGTTTCTCCATTAATGATCAAGGAGTCGTATACTTCGGGAATCGACTAGTAGTTCCCAAAGTGCGCAACCTAAGGCGATTAATCCTTAAGGAAGCTCATGAATCTCCTCTCACTATTCATCCCGGTAGTAATAAGATGTATCAGGACCTACGCCAGAGGTTCTGGTGGACTAGGATGAAGAGAGAAATTGCTCAGTATATTGCTAATTGCGACGTCTGTCGTCGTGTAAAAGCAGAGCATCAACGGCCTGCTGGCACCCTTCAACCCCTAGCTATTCCTGAATGGAAATGGGATAAAATTGGTATGGATTTCATTACCGGTTTTCCCAGGACCAAGAGAGGGAATAATGCTATTTTCGTCGTGGTCGATCGTCTTTCCAAAGTAGCCCATTTCCTACCTGTTCGAGAGAGTATAACCGCTAGTCAGCTGGCAGACTTATACATCTCCCGAATAGTGTCCCTTCATGGTGTCCCTTTGGAAATTAACTCGGATCGAGGAAGTCTTTTCACCTCTCGATTTTGGGAAAGTTTCCAAAATGCTATGGGAACCCGTCTTTCCTTTAGCACCGCTTTCCACCCTCAGTCGAG
>NC_041380.1:399684523-399768271 GCF_002162155.2 Triticum dicoccoides
CTCTCTCTCTCACACGGCCGAACACCACCGTCGCCGCCGTTCGCCATAGCAGCCATCTCCGGCCACCCCTCGCTCCCCCGACTAGCTCAGGAGCTCCGCCTCGACTCCCTCTTCCTCCCCACCGCTCCACAGCTCCCCGGAAGCCCTGCATCGCCGCCACGACGCCGTTCCCCTCTTCGGGCTCCGATCATCGTCGCCGTCGAATTCGTCGTCTCCAGCGCGTCCCCGAGCCCGCTAACCACCTCTGCAGCCCCGCGGTGAGCCCCCGGATCGTTTCCCCCTTCTCCCCTGGTCTCTTTCGACCTCTAGGCCCTAGCCCCACCTTGGCCGAGAGCTCCACGCCGCCGGCGATGTCGCCGTCGTGGCCACGGTCACCGTAGCACCCAACCGAGCACACCATCGTGCTCCACACCTCACTAGGAGCACGTAGCGCGCACTAACGCCTCCCCAAGCCCCCTGCAACGTCGATTCCGACCGCACCCGAACTCCGGCAGCCGCAGCCGAGCTCGCCGCCGTCAACTCCGGCCACCCCGAGCCCAACCACCACCACCAATAGTCGCGGCTCAACCTCAGCAACACGTAGATGCCTTTCGCCGTCCATTTGGTTGCCGGAATGGCAAAAAGCACTTTCGCCGCCGTCTCGGGCCTCGCCGGCGTCATGTCGCCGGTGGGGTTTGACCTGTCCGACCTGAGGTTTGACCCCCCAGGGTCACTGACGCGTGGGCCCTGTCGGTCAGATGGTTAGATTAGCGTTAACCACTGTTAGTTAACCCCTGACACTGACCAGTGGGCCCCAGCGCCACTAATTAGTAATTAGAATTAATTTAACCCTGTTTAACCCCCCCTGTCACTGACGTGTGGGCCCCACACGTCAGGTTTGACTCCAGCCAGCCGCAGTTGACCACTGACGTCATGCTGACGTCATGCTGGCGCAATAATTATAATTTTTGGATTTAATTTAAATCAGGAAATTCCAGAATATTATTTAAACTTCAAAAATTCATAACTTTTATTCTGTAACTCCAAATTGGACAAATTATATATGAAAAATGATCAGAAAAATCCAATCTATCCATCTGTACTATTTTCATGCATGATCAAACAAGTTAAATTGATGTTTTAAGCAGAACAAGGAAAAGCACTTTAAAAGGCCATATTTGAATTTGAAATTTGAATCCTTGATTCAAATTTGTTCAAACCCTTCTGGTTTTAGTTGCATTAGCCCAATACACTCATATTGCCATGTTTCATGCATGCATCATATTGTTGCACATTGTTTGGTGATGTTTGTGTATCGGTGCTCTCTGCGACAGGTTCTGTCCCCGAGGAGTACCGTGATTACCCTAACGAAGAACCGTATCAGTGCATCGAACCATCAGGCAAGCAACCAACCATTTGATCATATCGATACAATCCCATGTTCCCACTCCTGCTCTCTTTTACTGCATTAAGACAATGCGATTCAAACTGCTGTGTGCTACGGTAGTTGAACCAATTTCCTCTGCATGACCTGTCATTGCCACAGTAACTAGATGAAACCCACTAGCATGTGTAGGAGTTGCTTGAGCCATATGTATGTGTTGTTCCTACCTTGCTATGCCTGCTATGCTTAGAGTCGTGTCAGGTCTGGTCCATCTGGGTGATGGGCTGGAGTGAAATGATTATGTCGGTAATGAGAGTGGTGTGGTGAACACGATTTGGTAAAGGTATCGATGAAAGGCCATGTAGGAGTACATGGTGGGTTGTTTCATTGAAGCCGACCTTAAGCACTGAGATCTGTATGTGTGATTTAAGAATCAGCTACTACCATGCATTGGGCCCGAAACCAATGGACCCTCTCGGCTTCTTATTCACCCTAGTTCTCCGTCCAGGAGTTGCAAGTAGTTTCTGGTGTTTGTAGCCTACTGGAGGCCGTGGACAGCGCTGACCGTAGGGGTGGGCTGTGATGCGGTAGGTACGTGGCCGGGTGTACCGAATACCCGTTAGGTATCTCGGGAACCCTGTTCACATCGTTCGGGGCCGTATGGGAAACCTCGGCCGGACTCCCTGCGGATGGAACCTGAATAGGCGATAAACCTGGAATGGAGGCTTAGGTGATTAGGTAGGTCGTGGCCGACACCCACGTTGGGCTTCCGCTTGAAGGTTGCCGAGTACATGTCGTGTAAACGACGGTAAGTGGTGAGAGCGTGTATGAAGAAGTACCCCCTGCAGGGTTAACATGATCTATTCGAATAGCCGCGTCCGCGGTAAAGGACTACTTGGTTGCCTATACAGTTCATAGACAAGTAAATGGAAACTGTTAAAAACCTCAAGATAAGTGTGAGTGCCGAGGATGGCTCTTCCGTAGGAAGACGGAGGCGGATCCTCGGTAGTGTATTGAAGTGGTGAGTAGTGGACTCGTGTGCGCAAAACCATTTCAAGTTGGAGTATCATAGGTTAGCCTAGCCAAGAGTCAAAGCTGGCTTGCTGCAATAACTCCACCAACCCTTCTTGATACTATGCATGTATGTAGGATCTGATGTAAGTCTTGCTGAGTACCTTTGTACTCATGTTGCTATAATCTACATTTTTACAGAAGACGCTGCAACCCCTTCTGATGGGTTCTATGTAGACGTTGACATCAACGAGTAGGCTAAAGACCCAGGTGGTGACCCTGAGCTTGTGAAGGACCACATAGTATAGCCAGAGGCTTTCCAAGCCTCTTTTATTTTACTAGTTGTCTGTACTCAGACAAGTTACTTCCGCTGCTGGCTTGTATGATTGTATGACTTGTATGTTGGGTCGTGAGACCCGTACCTTTGTGTGTATGTTATGTATGGCTCACTGAGCCTTAAATAAAGTACTTGTGTCATAGAGTAATGTTGTGATGCTTCGTTGTATTTGCACATATCGAGCATATTGTGTGTATGACTGAAATGCTTGGTATGTGTGGAATCTGACTATCTAGTTGTTTATCTTTAGTAGCCTCTCTTACCGGGAAATGTCTCCTAGTGTTACCGCTGAGCCATGGTAGCTTGCTACTGCTCTGGAACACTTAGGCTGGCCGGCATGTGTCCTTCTTCGTTCCTGTGTCTGTCCCTTCGGGGAAATGTCACGCTTTGAGTACCGGAGTCCTGTTAGCCCGCTACAGCCCGGTTTACCGGAGTCCTGCTAGCCCAGTGCTACAGCCCGGACCCACTTGCTGATGACCGACACGTTCGAAGCTGGGTCATGGATGCCTGTCCCTGTAAGTCTGTGCCACTTTGGGTTTACGACTAGTCATGTCAGCCCGGGCTCTTTATCATATGGATGCTAGCGACACTATCATATACGTGAGCCAAAAGGCGCAAACGGTCCCGGGAAAAGGTAAGACGACACCCGTGGGGATACCGTGCGTGAGGCCGCAAAGTGATATGAGGTGTTACCAGCTAGATCGATGTGACATCGAGTCGGGGTCCTGACAAGCCTGCATACGCATATTGACATACTTATATTAGACTCCTGCGATATTGTTTGATCCTCTGTTCGGATTTTCTTTGTGAACACCGAACAGAGCATCAGGGGCTACTGTCTATGCGGTAATATTTTTCCTATATTTTAAACACTTACCTCAAAGCCTGTTAGAAGGCTGGCACAGGCTTCAGTCAATCCGCTCTTGGTGTACTGAACCTTCTGGACCACCGCACTCATAATAGTATGGTGCTCCTCGTCGATGGAAGCGCTGCGAAGCGCTCCCAGCAGATTGTCCGGCGCCTCTGGATGGACAGAGGTCACCGGCACAAGCGTCTTGCCCCTCTTGGAAGGAGGCCACCTGCCCGAGTTAGGAAGCACTGGAGGTTCCGGCGCGGTGTTCGGCTGAGGGCCGAACTCGGAGCCCTCAGGGGCTTTGTTCCCTCTGCTCCCGGAGTCCGGAAGGTCGCCTTGAGGCGCCTCCGGGACTGTCTCCCCTCGACCCGGTGCCTCTTGAGACAATACCTCGGCATCGTCCGCCGGGCAAGGGGAGGTGGCGGTCGGAAGTGGATCACTATCCATATCCGATGAGCCCAGGGAGCCGTCCGACGATACGTCGATACTGGCTCGTGGCGGCCTGCATAATCATATTCGGCGTTACGGGAAGCAGTGCGACAAAGGAATGCTATGAGTTACTCTGGTATCCGAATACTTACAATTTCGCCAGGGGCTTGGCCCTGAGCAGCCACTCGTCTTCGCCTTCAGCGGCGGTGGTGGAACTGTCCGGAAGGAGAGTCCTTCCCTTCTTGGACCCTTCGGCCTCCCCAGTTGGGGTGGCCTTCCTTTTCTTGTCTCCCCCAACTGAAGGGGGAGCATCTTCTTCTTCCTCCTCATCTTCGAGGGAGCAGTGTGTCGCAGAGTTATCGGACGATGAGTCCGATGACGCCTGGCGTCGGGAACTCTTTCGGGTTCCCTTGGCCTTCTTGGTCTTCTCCGGCACCTTGTAAGGAGCCGGAGTCAGCATCTTCGTTAGGAGAGCGTCTGCTGGGCCTTCGGGCAAAGGACCCGGACAGTCGATCTGTCCGGCCGTCTCCTGCCAGTCCTGTCAAAGGTATGGGAGCTTTGATCCCGCATAGAGTCAAACTATGAAAAACAAGTATCCTGTGAGAGGTAAAACAGCTTACTGCGCTGGCTTGGCGCTTCGTGCAGAATCCGCGATCCTTGGTAGTGGGAGGGGGAACCTCGGCACCCTTTAATAGCACCTTCCAGGCATCCTCGTGAGTTGTGTCGAAGAGCCTGTTCAGAGTTCGGTGTTGGGCCGAGTCGAACTCCCACAAGTTGAAAGCCCGTTGTTGGCACGGGAGGATCCGGCGGATGAGCATGACCTGGACTACGTTGACGAGTTTGAGCTTCTTGTTCACCATGTTTTGAATACATGTTTAGAGTCTGGTCAGCTCTCGCGAACTACCCCAGGACATGCCCTTCTCTTGCCAGGAGGTGAGCCGCATGGGGATGCCAGATCGGAACTCGGGGGCCGCTGCCCATTTGGGGTCACGTGGCTCGGTGATGTAGAACCACCCCGATTGCCACCCCTTTACGGTCTCCACGAAGGAGCCCTCGAGCCATGTGACGTTGGGCATCTTTCCCACCATGACGCCTCCGCACTCCGCCTGGCGGCCGCTCACTACCTTCAGCTTGACATTGAAGGTCTTCAGCCATAAGCTGAAGTGGGGCTTGATGCGGAGGAAGGCCTCGCACACGACGATAAACGCCGAGATGTTGAGGATGAAGTTCAGGGCCAGATCGTGGAAATCCAGGCCGTAGTAGAACATGAGCCCCCGGACGAATGGGTGGAGAGGGAATCCCAGTTCGCGGAGCAAATGGGTAAGGAACACTACCCTCTCATGGGGCCTGGGGGTGGGGATGAGCTGCCCCTCATCTGGGAGCCGGTGCGCGATGTCGTCGGGCAGGTATCCGGCTCTCCTCAGCTTCTTGATGTGCCCCTCTGTGACGAAGGAGTTCATCCACCTGCCTCCCGCTCCGGACATGGTTGGAGAAGGTTGAGGTGGGAAGTGCGGACTTGGGAGCTGGAGCTCGAGTGCGCGAAAATGGATGAGCAAAGGAGGAAGAAGGCGTGGATGAAAGGGTGAATCCTTATCCCTTTATATGGGCGGACGAAACTATGCGTCCCCACTAGCCTGGTAAAACTCGCTTATCCCCCAAGCGCCGTAATCGATGGCGCGGTTGGGTTACCCACGCCCGTATTGATGAGAATCCCGTAATAAGGGGGACACGATCTCTACTTTGACAAGACGTGTCAAAAAACTGTCTCGCGTTATGTGCGGGGCTAGTCAAAGGAAACGGTTCGAATAATCACCGGGCCATGGCATAATGTCGTGTTGCCAAAACAAGCCAGCAAATTGGATTTGTGGAAATATTATTCTCTCTACGGTGGTATCTGGAACTTATTTTGCAGGGTCAGACACTATCCTTGTATTCAAATTCTTCCGTGGTGTATTCGGAGGAGGAAGCCGCCTTGCAATACCAAAGACAATACTGCGCGCCGGACTCATCGTCATTGAAAGCCTGGTTCAGGGGCTACTGAGGGAGTCCTGGATTAGGGGGTCTCCGGACAGCCAGATTATATCCTTTGGCCGGATTGTTGGACTATGAAGATACAAGATTGAAGACTTCGTCTCGTGTCCGGATGGGACTCTACTTGGTGTGGAAGGCAAGCTAGGCAATACGGATATGTATATCTCCTCCTTTGTAACCGACCTTGTGTAACCCTAACCCTCTCCGGTGTCTATATAAACCGGAGGGGTTTAGTCCGTAGGACACAACAATAACATACAATCATACCATAGGCTAGCTTCTAGGGTTTAGCCTCTCTGATCTCGTCGTAGATCTACTCTTGTACTACCCATATCATCAATATTAATCAAGCATGACGTAGGGTTTTACCTCCATCAAGAGGGCCCGAACTTGTGTAAGACATCGTGTCCCCTGCCTCCTGTTACCATCCGCCTTAGACGCACAGTTCGGGACCCCCTACCCGAGATCCGCCGGTTTTGACACCGACACCCCCATTCTAGGCTTAATTCCAGAAATGCAATTACCTTTCACATATTTGCTAAGCAGAATATCTTGTCAGGGCCATTTTCAGTCTATATTTTTGGAACCATCTTGCAAGGAGAGCTTTATTCATAAGCTCTAGATTAAGGATTCCTAAGGCTCCTTGATCATTTGGCTCACAACGGGTTTTCCAGATGAATAGGTGTTATTTTTTATTATCCTCATGTGCTTGCCAAACTAATCTGACTCTAAAAAAATCAGACTTCTTCTTAATCCACACTGGAAGGTGATAAAATGACATCATGTATAATGGCGTGTTAGTCAAGCAGGACTGAACCAAGGTGACCCTACCAGCAATATTAACCACTCTCCATTGCCAGTAAGCACATATTTTCTCAATCTCGTTAGTCGCCCCTTTTCTGGTGTTTGTTTTTAAGTCTAAGATTGGAAACGAGGACTCTCCAATATCTCAGGAGAATATCATCCAACTTATAACCTACAAGTGAAGATCCCCTAGTAAGTGTGAGCTTTATGAATACCATCCCCAAATAGATTATGGAAAATAATTGTCAGACTGGACATTTGTTCAAAAGCACTCAGAATAAACTTCATTTTTTGCACTGTTTTCACCATCTTGTAAAAGGAAGATTGTGTCGTCAGCATACTGTAACATATTTACCCCCTTTTGCACATTTTCACAACGCATCCCTTTTATAAAGTCATTTTACTTAGCTTTATCCATGATAATGGCAAGAGCATCAACAACTAGAACACAAAATAAAGGGGAGAGAGAGCATCCCCTTGACTCAATCCTTTGTGAGCTTTAGAATAAGGTCCAATTGTGTCATTCACTTTGACCCCAACATGACCCCCTCTCATAGTGTGCATGATCTAGTCACACCATTTATCAATAAGGTTTCTTAATTTTGACATTTGATAAACGAAAGGCCACTTAATTTGGTCATAAGCCTTTTCAAAGTGTACTTTAAAGAGCAAAGAACTTTGTTTCTTATGATGAATATAATTTAAAGCTTCATGCAATAGTAAAACACCTTCCACAATGTATCTATCATTGACAAAGAAGTCTGAATATTGGAGATATGGGGTGGAACCACTCTGCCAGGCATGTTCATCAGAACCTTGGTAATAATTTTGAAACTAACATTCAGTAAACTTACATGACTGAATTTTTAGATTTGTTTGGCATCCCTGGTTCTCGGGACTAAATTGGTCATACCATAATAAAGTCTAGCAATGTCAAGAACCCCACTATGAAAATCATCGAGCAGGCTTTTCAAATCTCATTTGACAACTTCCTATAAATACCGATAAAAATCAGCATGAAGACCATGAGGGCTGGGGCTCTTGTTTTTTCACATATGAAATACTACAGTTTGTAATTCTTCCATTGTGAAAATTTCTATAAGCTTTAAAGCCTCCTAAATATTGATATAAATCTTTGATTCTGTAGCATACCCAAAAAGTTTTTCTATAAAAATATGTGATATATGTAAGTAATTATTTCTCACCCTCTATCACCCCTTCATTTTGCTCTAAAGAAACAATCTTATTTTTTCCCTTCTGCCATAAACTTTGCCATGGTAATATCTAGTGTTACTGCCTTGTTTTTTTATATATCTCTACAACCATTTCAATTCCTCCTGTTTCAAAATCTTGCCCAATTGATCTCTGAGTTCTTTTCGTTTGGTTCTATCATGGAAAGTTAAACCATTTATCTTAGCATTTTATCAATATCATCTAATTTGGCAAGAATTTTATATTTATTTTTTCTATAGCAGTTTATTTATAGAATTACTGTAAGCATCATTGAAATAGCATCGTTGTGCTAGTTATATTCTTCATGATGCTCTCTTTATGTTTTAATTATTATCTTTTATGTGAGCATCATTGAAATCATCATGCCTAGCATTGAGGGAGCGGCTCCCTCCTCAAACTACGGTAATCCCGGAATAAGTCCCGGTTATTGTCACTCTGGGGTTACCGGATCATAACACATAGTAGGTGACTATAACTTGCAAGATCGGATCTAGAACATGGATATAATAGTGATAACATAAATGGTTCAGATCTGAAATCATGGCACCCGGGCCCAAAGTGACAAGCATTAAGCATGGCAAAGTCATAACAACATCAATCTAAGAACATAGTGGATACTAGGGATCAAGCCCTAACAAAACTAACTCGATTACATGATGAATCTCATCCAACTCCTCACCGACCAGCGAGCCTACGAAGGAATCACTCACTCCCGGTGGGGAGCATCATGGAATTGGCGGCGGAGAAGGGTTGGTGATGACGAAGAACGAAGATTCCCCTCTCCGGAGCCCCAAACGGACTCCAGATCTGCCCTCCCGAGGAAGAACAGGGCTTGGCGGCGACTCCGTCTTGTGGATCGCTACAATTCTTTCTCCTTGATTTTTTCTCCGAAAATAGGATTTTATAGCACCGGAATTAGGGCCTGCGAGGCCACCAGGTGGGGACAACCCACCTAGGTGCACCAGGAGAGGGTGGTGATGTCTACTACACAACCTTCTTCTTGTAGACATTATTGGGCCTCCAAGTGCAGAGGTTTGTAGGACAGTAGCAAATTTCCCTCAAGTGGATGACCTAAGGTTATCAATCCGTGGGAGGCGTATGATGAAAATGGTCTCTCTCAAACAACCCTACAACCAAATAACAAAGAGTCTCTTGTGTCCCCAACACACCCAATACAATGGTAAATTGTATAGGTGCACTAGTTCGGCGAAGAGATGGTGATACAAGTGCAATATGGATGGTAGATAAAGGTTTTTGTAATCTGAAAATATAAAAACAGCAAGGTAGCAAGTGGTAAAAGTGAGCACAAACGGTATTGCAATGCTAGGAAACAAGGCCTAGGGTTCATACTTTCACTAGTGCAAGTTCTCTCAACAATAATAACATAATTGGATCATATAACTATCCCTCAACATGCAACAAAGAGTCACTCCAAAGTCACTAATAGCGGAGAACAAACGAAGAGATTATTGTAGGGTACGAAACCACCTCAAAGTTAGCCTTTCTGATTGATCTATTCAAGAGTCCGTAGTAAAATAACACGAAGCTATTCTTTCTGTTCAATCTATCCTAGAGTTCGTACTAGAATAACACCTTAAGACACAAATCAACCAAAACCCTTGAAAGGATCGATATAGTTGACTAGAGGGGGGTGAATAGGCAACTAACAATTTTTAGCTTTTCTTTAACAATTTAAACTTTGCATCAAAGTAGGTTGTCTAGATATGCAACTAAGTGAGCAACCTATATGATGCAACAATGATAAGTACACAAGCAAGCAAGAGATATATCAGAAATAAGCTTGCACAAGTAAAGGCACGAGATAACCAAGAGTGGAGCCGGTGGAGATGAGGATGTATTACCGAAGTTCCTTCCCTTTGAAGGGAAGTACGTCTCCGTTGGAGCGGTGTGGAGGCACAATGCTCCCCAAGATGCCACTAGGGCCACCGTATTCTCCTCACGCCCTCACACAATGCGAGATGTCGTGATTCCACTATTGGTGCCCTTGGAGGCGGCGACCGAACCTTTACAAACAAGGTTGGGGCAATCTCCACAACTTAATTGGAGGCTCCCAACGACACCACAAAGCTTCACCACATTGGACTATGGCTCTGCGGTGACCTCAACCATCTAGGGTGCTCAAACACCCAAGAGTAACAAGATCCGCAAGGGATTAGTGGGGGGAATCAAATTTCTCTGGGTGGAAGTGTAGATCGGGGCCTTCTCAACCACTCCCGAGCAAATAAACAAGTTTGATTGGCTAGGGAGTGAGATCGGGTGAAAATGGAGCTTGGAGCAACAATGGAGCTTAGGGTTAGAAGAGGTGGTCAACTAGAGGAAGAAGACACCCCTTATATAGTTGTGGACAAAATCCAACCATTATCCACCTAACCAGCCCGCGACTTGCGGTACTACCGCCCCTGACCAGCGGTACTATCGTAAGGCTATGCGGTACTTCCGCCCCTGACCAGCGGTACTACCGCAAGGCCATGCGGCACTACCGTGAGGGACCGCGGTACTACCGCAGCAGCAGGAGCTAGGACAGACCTGTAGCACAAGGGCTGAGGGCGGTACTGCCGCAGGCGCGGTACTACCACTCCCCCTTGCGGTACTACCACAAGGCAGGAAACTCCTAGCCTGGGAAGAGCGCGGATGAATAAAAATACATCTGTGCCTACTTCCGCTGGAAAACAGACGATGCAAAAATCCAACACAGTACTACCGCTGAGGAGCGGTACTACCGCCTGGCAGCTAAGCCAGGCCGCGCGCGGTACTACGCGCATGGGGTGCGGTACTACCGCAGAGGCGCGGATTAAAAAATTACATCCGCCGCTACTACCGTGAAGAAGCGGCACTTGGCCTGGGGGCCACGGTACTACGACTCCGAAGGAGTGGTACTACCGTGGGCTCCTGCGGTACTACCGCTCCAGGGAGCAGTACTACCGCAAGCCCAATATCAGCAACCAGGGCAAAGCAAAGAGGATAAATGGAGGATGCTCCAATGCGTATGGGAAAGGTGGAGACAAGGAAGAAAATGTGTACATGATGATTTCACCCGAACCTTTCCGACGCGGACCCCCTCTTAATAGTACGGCTTTCCTATGACTCAAATCCACCAAAAAGAAACGTAAAAAAATGTTGTCTTCAATAGTCTTCGAGGGGCACCAAACGGTCTTGTGCCTAGCGATGAAACGTCTGGGAAACTCATGGCACATGATTAATCCGCAAAAGCATTGTCATCAATCACCAAAACACCTTAGGGATAAATATGCCCTTACAATCTCCCCCTTTTTGGTGGATTGATGACAATACGGGATTTGCACAAAGGGAAATAATACTGAGCAAACGCAAACCCCTCCTCTCTAGAATATAGACGGGCTCCCCCTAGATGTGTGCAAACTAGATGGGTGCTTTGGACTGCACGACACACATACTCGGATCAAAACTCCCCCTATATTTTAGAGACAAGGCATATCTTGCAATAGTAAGGCAAACACTAGACAAGGTAGCAAATACGAGCATAACATAAGTAGCACAATCATAAGCTCACTAAGATAGGATAGAGTGCATATGTCTTACACCATATGAAGGATAAGTCTCAAAGGCGCAAACCAAACCAAAGTAAATGAGGTCCAAATGACAAAGCAAACACACCAAACACGACACACGACTTGCAAGCACGCAAATCCCTACTCTCTCTCCCCCTTTGGCATCGAGACGCCAAAAAGGCAGAGAGGACACCTACACACAAGGGGTGGCTCAGGCAGAGAAATCATCCCAACTCTCCTCGTGCTCCTTGTCAGACTCGGCGGCGGGGACGGTCTCCTTGATGTCCTCCTCAGAATCAGTCCACTTGTAGCCTTGCTTTGCCATCCATGCAGCCTCTGGCGTGATGACCTCCTTAGAACCGCCAGAGACGTCCTCTCCAAAGACCCTCATAATCTTCTTGTCGCGGCGGCGACTTTCCTTGGATGCCACGTGAGTCCTGTACTGCCCCTTTGCTTGCATGCAGAAAAGAGTCTCCATCCTGTCCTTCAACTTCTTGGCCCACGAGGGCTCCGAGGAAGGATGGAAAGACCTAACAGCACGGTCCTCAGCAACACCCTCTGCTCCAGCCTCCTCCTCATCAACATCCCTCCTAGCAGCAGACGCCTCAGCACGAGTAGTAGTGTTGGTCCAGTTGGGCTTGACACGAAGACTGATGGGATCGTGCAGAATCCAGTCTGGAGCAAGGAACTCATCACCAGGGTACAGCTTCTCCCAAGTCTTGGAGATCAACAGAAACAGGTATGGTCCATAGATAGGTACTTTGCGGTTGAACGCCGCAAACCGAAGCTCACACCACATGATGTGTGAGACATCAAGTGGCTGAGTCTGAGACACACGTGCCTCCTCGCATAGGAGCATCATATCCACCAGATAGGCATGAACCTTGTCCTTGTCGCCAATGCGAGGGAACAGAGAGTTGCGGAAGATGTGATACATGGTATCCAGAAAGGAGTTCAGCACCCATGTCGACTTGCCACTGGGAAGCACCTTCTCAGCATAGAACGGTTGTATCTTGTTCTTGCTAGCAGACTCAGGATTGGCATGGGGGGGAACACCAACGGGTGTGGTGAGCCCGTCATCAGGAACTTGGAGCAGATCCATGAACTCCTTCCAGGTAGCGGTCAACTGACGGCCATTGGTCATCCAGGTCATCATCCGCTCCTCCCCGGGGTGAAAGTAAACTGAGGTAAAGACCTGACAGATAAGCTCGAGACAACAAGAAACAACCTCGAGACACAACCTCTCCAAAGAGAGGGCGGTGGCCGGAGCCACCTATGTTTGAGTCAATTGGTATGGCACCGCGAAGAACTATCCTTGGGCCCATGACCAAAACTCGTCTTTGAAGCACAAGTACCATCAAAAGTGGCTAATGTGGAAGAGTTGATCAATTTATGCATAATGGGGGGAGGGAGAGTTCATTGAGAGAACAACACTCCCCCTATGTCCATGCCTACATCTAAACAAGACAACAAGTTGAGTATGGTGGGGTGTGCAAGGGTTCAAGCAACATTGCTCAAATCAATGATATTTAGCTCATGACTTAACTCGCGAAATCTTGCTTCATCCCACGCGTCATGAAAATATCTGCAAGGTTATCATGAGTGTTGACGTAGTTGAGCTCGATCTCCCCTCGCCTAATGTGATCCCGGATGAAGTGATACCGAATCTCAATATGCTTCGTCTTGAAGTGTTGCACCGGTTTGAGAGAAATCTTGATGGCACTTTCATTGTCACACCAAAGAGGAACTTTGTCACAAATGACACCGTAATCCTTTAAAGTTTGCCTCATCCATAAGAGTTGTGCACAAAAACTACCGGCTGCTACATACTCCGCTTCGGTGGACGAGAGAGACACAAAACTTTGCTTTTTGGAAGACCAACTTACCAAAGAGCAACCAAGGAATTGGCACCCTCTGGAAGTGGACTTCCTATCCACTTTGTCTCCCGCTCAATCGGAGTCCGAATACCCTACAAGCTTGAAGTTTGCTCCTCTTGGGTACCATAAGCCAAAGTTTGGGGTATGAGCCAAATATCGAAAGATTCGCTTGACCGCCACAAAGTGACTTTCCTTAGGTGTGGCTTGAAACCGTGCATAAATTCCAACACTCAACATGATATCCGGTCTAGATGCACAAAGGTAAAGCAAGGATCCAATCATGGAGCGATATACCTTTTGATCCACCGCTTTACCATTGGGATCGATGTCAAGTTGGCACTTGGTGGGCATTGGAGTGGAAGCCGGCTTGACATCACTTAGCTTGAATCTCTTGAGCATGTCTTGAGTGTATTTGGCTTGGTTGATGAAGGTTCCTTCTCTTCTTTGCTTCACTTCGAACCCTAGAAAGAAATTCAACTCTCCCATGGAAGACATCTTGAACTTTGAGGTCATGAGAGCGGCGAATTCCTCATTGAAAGCTTTGTTAGGGGAACCAAAGATAATGTCATCAACATATAGTTGGCATACAAACAAATCCCCTTTGACCTTCTTAGTAAAAAGAGTGGGGTCGATTAGCCGAACTTCAAACCCACTCTTGTAACAACTCGGTAAGGTGGTCATACCACGCACGTGGGGCTTGTTTAAGCCCATAGAGTGCCTTATCGAGTTGATACACATGATCGGGAAAGTAGGGATCCTCGAACCCGGGGGGTTGCTTGACATAGACCAACTCATTAGTAGGACCATTAAGAAAAGCACTATTCACATCCATTTGTTGCAACTTAAAGTTGTGATGAGAAGCATAAGCAATCAACAAACGAATGGATTCAAGGCGAGCAACGAGAGCAAAGGTTTCACCATAGTCGATACCCTCGACTTGGGAGTAGCCTTGTGCCACCAATCTTGCCTTGTTGCGAATGATGGTCCCATGAGCATCTTGCTTGTTCTTATATATCCACTTGGTTCCAATGACATTGTGGTTCCCCATTGTCCTTGGCATCAATCTCCACACCTTGTTGTACTCGAAGTTGTTGAGTTTTTCATGCATGGCATTAAGCCAATCCGGATCTTCGAGTGCTTCATATACCTTTTGGGGTTCAACACAAGAGACAAACGCGTGATGTTCACAATAGTTTGCCAATTGTCTACGAGTGCTTACCCCCTTTTGAATGCTTCCAAGTACATTCTTCATGAGATGACCCTTGGTGGAGAGCTTGGAAGCAATCTTGGCGGCACGACGCTCCAATTCCTCCTCGGTGGTGAGTTGAGGAGCGGTCACTTGATCATCTTGAGCGATGTCTTGAGCTTGTTCTTGATCTTGAACTTGCTCGGAGGAGAGAACTTGACCTTGGGCATCACTTGGTGTGTCAACACCGTCTTGAGCATGATCTTGCCCTTGGTCTTGTTCATGAGGATGAGGGCCTTCACTTTGTTCTTCGGAAGCTTGTGGTCCTTGGGTTGGTGATGGCTCCACTTGAGTGGAGCATTGTCCTTCTCCTTCGGCCACAAGGGGTTCCTCAATGGGTAGGATAAAACCAACACCCATTCTTCTTATGGCTTGAGGAGCAATTTCATCACCTACATCACAAGTGCCACTTTGCTCCACTTGGGAGCCGTTATTCTCATCAAACTCCACGTTACACGTCTCCTCAATAAGTCCCCTGGATTTATTGAGGACACGGTAAGCATGAGAGTTTGTAGCATAACCAACAAATATGCCCTCATAAGCTCTATCCTCAAATTTAGACAACCGAACACCTTTCTTGAGAATGAAACACTTACACCCGAACACCCGAAAGTACTTGAGGTTGGGCTTGTTACCGGTGAGTATCTCATATGGAGTCTTGTTCAAGCCCTTGCGGAGGTAGACCCGATTGGATGCATGACACGCGGTGTTGATGGCTTCGGCCCAAAAGTTGTATGGAGACTTGAACTCCGCCATCATGGTCCTTGCCGCATCCATCAACGTCCGGTTCTTCCTCTCCGCAACACCGTTTTGTTGAGGGGTGTAGTGTGATAGCCTGGCTTAATAAGGATGATAGACTACTCATATCAATAGGGAATTCCATCTTTTCCAGGAGCCCATTCGGACAGAACTTCAAAGTTAAGTGTGCTCAGCTTGGAGTAGTGTCAGGATGGGTGACCGACCGGGAAGTTGCTCCCGGGTGCGCATGAGTGAGGACAAAGTGCGCAGAAAAGACTAGTATTGATCTGTGGGGCCAGTCTAGATCCCACCAGGAGTAACGACCACCGGCGGGTGTGTCTGGGGCGTTACAATTTGGTATCAGAGCCGACCCTCGTGGTTACACGGATGGTTGCGGACAGGTGCGCGGTCATGTTGTTCATGACGTTTGTGACCCGTCGTGGCACCCGACATGGCACATGTACCGGACTGGATGCACAGACGTATGTGCCAAGAGGGAACGTTCATGTGGCCTGACGAGGACGTCGGTTCCTTTGAGTGGGGGTGTATGTGATAGCCTGGCTTAATAAGGATGATAGACTACTCATATCAATAAGGAATTCCTTCTTTTCCGGGAGCCCATTCGGACAGAACTTCAAAGTTAAGTGTGCTCAGCTTGGAGTAGTGTCAGGATGGGTGACCGACCGGGAAGTTGCTCCCGGGTGCGCATGAGTGAGGACAAAGTGCACAGAAAAGACTAGTATTGATCTGTGGGGCCAGTCTAGATCCCGCCAGGAGTAATGACCACTGGCGGGTGTGTCTGGGGCGTTACATGTAGGGTGCGGAATATTGATGCTTGATCCCCTCATCACTAAGAAACTCATCCAAGGTGTAGTTCTTGAACTCGGTGCCATTGTCACTTCTTATTGTCAAGATCTTTGCATTGTGTTGACGTTGTGCTTCATTTGCAAAGTCAATGACGGTTTGTTGGGTCTCGCTCTTCCTCTTGAAGAAATACACCCAAGTATATCTTGAATAGTCATCCACAATCACCAAGCAATACTTCCTACCCCCAAGACTATCAAAGGATGGAGGCCCAAAGAGATCCAAGTGAAGGAGATCCAAAGGCCTCTTCGAGTAAATGATAGTCGTGGGAGGGTGAGCCTTCTCATGAAGATTTCCTTCGATACAAGCACTGCAAGCACGATCTTTAGCAAACTAACATTCGTTAGTCCATGGACATGGTCCCCCTTGAGAAGAATTTGCAAAGATCTCATATTGACATGGGCTAAACGGCGATGCCAAATCCATCCCACATCAACTTTAGCCATTAGGCATGTCGTGGTCTTAGTGGGTTGCTCCGAAAAGTTAATCACATATAGACCGTTCTCGACATGCCCAACAAAGGCTACTTTAAGAGTCTTGCTCCACAAGAGGGCCATGGTATCAATATCAAAGAAAGTGGCAAAGCCCATGATTGCAAGTTGACAAACGGAAAGTAAATTGTATGCAAGGGACTCAACAAGCATGACCTTCTCGATCGTGAGATCATGAGAGATGACAACCTTGCCAAGTCCCAATACCTTAGAAGATGAGGCATCACTCCACTCGACATTGGTGGGCATAGATGGAATCTTGTGCACGTCCACCACCAAGTATTTGCTTTCGGTCATATGATTTGTAGCTCCACTATCGAGCAACCATGATCCCCCACCGGAAGCAAACACTTACAAGAGATCAATGCTTGGTTTTAGGTACCCATTCTGTAATGGGTCCTTTGATGTTAGATACAAGGGTCTTACGAACCCAAATAGACCATTCAATGTACTCATGAGGAGAACCAACAAATTTGGCATAGACATGCCCATCACTAGCACGACATAACACATAAGAAGGATTAAAGTCGCCGGCTTTGTTGGGAGGGGTGGCATTGCCCTTTTTGACACCGCCACCCTTTGCATTGTTCTTCTTCTCCTTGGAAGCACTCTCTCCCTCCTTCACAAAAGTTTGCTTGAGAGGAGGAGGTCGTTTGGTCTTGTTATCCTTCTTCTTGTTCTTGGGCTTGGGTGCGAACCCAATCCCCTCCTTGGCCACAACTTCCTTTTGATTTCTCAAAAGGCCGTTTAGGTTCTTCTCACCTTGTAAGCATAACACGAGGCCTTTCTCAAGTTGCTCCTTCAACTTAACATTCTCCTCAATAAGATGCACATGCTCACAATAAGGGTTAGTAGCATTTGCATTATAAATTAACACCATATGAGGAAATGTGGCTTTCTCCTTGGTTAGCTTCACTTGAAGTTGATCATGAGACTCCTTGAGGGTAGCATGAACACCCTTCAAAACTTTGTGAGCCTTGTCGAGAATGTCAAACTCCTCTTTGAGTCTAGCAAGATCAACCCCAAGATTTGCCTTCTCAGAGTTTAGCACACGAGAAACAACAAGAGCATGATCAAGATCTTTCTTTAATTTAGCATGATCATCATTGTGAGACTCCTCAAGAGCCAAACGAAGACCACGCTCTTCCTCAAGAGCATTGGGAAGATCCGAAATCTCATCGGCATAGTCATGACTATGCCCCTCCATCTTAGAGATGGTATCTTCGTGAGCCTCGATCATGTCATTGGCTTCACCAAGTTGTTCCAAGAGAGCAACAAAGTGCTTCTTGGATTTACCCTTGAGTTTACCCATAAAGGCCTCAAACTCATTCACCTCCACATTAGTTCCCTCATGTTCATCAATGCTATCCGTCGAAGAAGGATGATTAATGATGGTAGTTTTGATGTTGGGGGTTACCTTGTTGGTGGCTTTAGCCATGAGGGACTTGGCGGTGATGCTCTCATTGGGTGAGTCGAAGAGAGACACCCGTGGAGTCGTTGCAATGGCAACGGAGGCCATGGCAACCGACTCACCATCTTCATCATCGTCATCATCCTCATTGTACTCTTCTTGTACCACCAATGCCTTGGGAGGAGTCTTCTTGGTGAAGTTGCTCTTGTTGGGGAACGACTTGGCCTTGTCCTTTCGGATGAGCTTGCCACCATTGTCTTCCCTCTTCTCATAAGGGCACTCCGCCACAAAGTGGCTTACATTGCCACAATTGAAACAAGTCCTCACTCGTTGCTTGCCCTTTGCGCCACTTGAATTGTTCTTGTTGAAGTTGGGCCTTGTCGGTGTACTAGAGTAGGGGTACCCTAGTATCCCGAACTTGTGCACGGGCAGTCGCAGCATCCCGCGGCAAGGCTTGCTGGGTGACCGCCAAGGTCCTCCGTGGTTCCTTTGGAGCCATACAAGAACAAAGTATCCAAGTCAAAGAGACAAGACCCGGGCAAGAGGAGCTTGCCGGGAAGGCCAGCCAAGGCATCTCAAGACCCCGGCAAGAGGAGCTTGCCGGGAAGGCCAACCAAGGCATCTCAAGGAACTTGCCGCGGCGCGCTTCGCGTCCCGGCAAGGCCCGGTGAGCGACAAGCTCCCGGACGCGACAAAACAATGACCGCGGCAAGGCGCTTGCCGCGACAAGCCACTACTCTGTGCCCGCACTCCAGCACATCCACCAACGTGTCGCTCTGGGACCCTTCCAGGCGTACGTGGCAGGAGGCTGTGCAGCCAGCGGCACGCGATGGCAAGCGGCGCTAACAGGATTGCCATCGTGGCGAGCGGCGGCGCCCCTGACGGTCCCTTTTGCACTGTTTAGGCGACACAGACGGGCATTTAATGCCCTTGTCCCCTGCCGTCAGGGTTAGGTATGATACACTGTAGCAGGTAGCTGTACCTACCGCAGCACCTTTCCATTTTTACCCTTGTCTACGTTGCCACCTGTCGGTGACCCCTTAAGCATATAAAAGGAGGCCCATGCGCAACATAGAGGGGGGTTCGGAGGAACAGAACACTCACGCTCGGTCTCGTTAGCTGCTGGTGTGTACTGTAGCACTCCGCGCTCCCGAGCAAGAACTCAATACAAACCACAAAGCAGGAGTAGGGTTTTACGCATCCGTGCGCCCGAACCTGGGTAAGCTGCTCGTGTGCTTCGCCTCGATCCGCTCTTCGTGCGACCTCCGCCCCTGCCAAGCCGAAAGGGACTCGGCCCGCCGGTCCCATAGGTGTTCGTGGATCAGTTCCCCGACATCTTTGGCGCGCCAGGTAGGGGGCGTCGAGGTTGTGTGAACCAGATCCGGCGTTCACGCGAGCTAGATCTTCATCACCTTCATCAACATGCCGCCGAAGAAGAAGGCTTCGGAGGCAGCTGCTCCGTCCGCGCCTTACCCACCACCGCCGGAGCAAACGGCTGATGGGGCAGACGCCGGCGGAAGAACGGGCGTCGACGAGGGAGCTCACGGTGCTGCCAGGTCCAAGGACAAGGCTGCACTGCCCATCGGCGGCGTAGCCGGCTCCCACAACGACCGGGTGCACTCCAAGACCTCGGCGTCCGTACATGCACCGCGCCCACCTCAGGAGGCGCGGGACCAGCAGCGTCATGGTACTCATGGTACCATGTGTTTGCTGGACCAAGATCGAGCTGGTGGATCTCGGAGTGCTCGAGACCAGCATGCATGCCAACATGCTGGCACGAGCGAGGCACGGTCGCCTGGACGGGATACTGCTCCTTCTAACATAGTTAGAAGTCTGAGCTTATCCCGCTCCTCGCACCGTTCGCCACCACCACCCGCCACTGCAGCAGAAGCTTTGGCGCGAGCTCAACTGCTCCTAGACTACCCTCCAACAGCAGACAAGATCGACGACTGGAGGGCCACCATCCAGAGTCTCATCGGCTTCGCCAACGGCGACACTCAACGGCAGCCGAGCACGTCGCAGTCGCGGCAAGTCAGCCAGGCACGAGCTGGTGGCGACAAGACCGGTGGGGGTGCAACTACTATGCACTCTCCGCCCCGAAGGCCAAGTTCGGCGACTCGCCGGATCCACCTCGACAGCGACTCCACCGCGTCATCAGATCCACGAGCTCGCCGCGATCAGTGCCAAGTTCTTCACGAACGACAGCAAGAAGACGCTCGTACTCGCATCGAGCACCGAAGAGAAGCGCGACGTCAATCAGACTAGCGCGCTGGGCCCTCTGTCGACATGCATGCGCCAGGGGAACCAGGCGACTTGCCGTACGCGGTAGGTTGCCCTGTGTTTACTCGTGAGCTGCGGCAAGTCCAGTGGCCCAACATGGAGAATTTCAAGCCAGACGTACCAGAGAAGTACAACGGCAAGTCGCATCCGTCGGAGTTCCTTAGCATCTACACCATCACGGTGCAGGCTGCCGGGGGGTGGGACGACAAGATCCTTGCCAACTACTTCCCGCTGGTGCTCAAGCCCAACGTCAGGTCCTGGCTCATGCACTTGCCGGACAACTCCATATCCTCCTGGGCAGACCTATGCCATCAGTTTGTCGGCGCCTTTACAGGCGGCCACAAACCTCATGGCCAAGAGAGTGACCTTCATCTGCTCGCCCAGAAGGAAGGAGAGCCCCTGCGCAAGTATATTCAGAGATTCAGCCGTGTACAGCACAACATCCTAGATGTCCACCCTGCCGCGGTCATCAGCGCGTTCCATCAGAACGTGCGTAACCGCAGGATGCGGGAGGAGATGGCGATGTGCAAGATCAGAGACGTCAGTGAGCTGTATGCCCTGGTCGACAAGTGTGCACGTGCTGAGGAAGGGAGGAAACTCCCTGGAGAGAATGCAGGAGCAGGAGGATCTGACAGCGAGGATGCTGCCCCGGCAAAGAAAAACCGGCGGCGGAACAGGAAGAAGAAAGGCAAAGATGTGCTAGTCGTTGAGCAGTCCGGCAACGAAGGTGGCGCCAAGAAAGCCAAAGCTGGTAGCTCCGGCAAGGAGATTGCCACATGCACCAACTACCAGGCTGTGGCGGTCGCTGACAAGCAGGACGGCACCGACAAGCAGTACTGCAAGATCCACCGCACCAAGGGCCATGACCTCCAGAGCTGCAAGAAGGTCGAGCAACTTGTCCAGCAACAAAAGGCTGAGTACGAGCGACGAGACAAGGAGAGGGCCCAAGGAGGTGCTGGAGAATCTGGCAAGAAGCGCGCCGGCCGGGGAGGACGCCGCGGCAAGGCCAAGCAGCGGCAAGGAGACAGACCTCCCCGCGGCCGCGACAAGGATGAAGATGACGACGACGACGAAGACATGGATGATGTCGAGACCAGTGAGCAGGAATTCCAGAAAGCCACAGAGGTCTTGTGCGTTGATGGCGGTGCTTCTCTGCATACTTCGCACCGCCAACTCAAGCAGTGGGTGCGGGAAGTCAATGCGTCGGAGCCACCTGTCGAGTCACGCAAGCTTCTGAAATGGTCCAGCACGCCTATCATCTTTGACATTGAGGACCACCCTGATCGCATAACTGCGGTCGGGTGCTTGCCGATGTTGGTTTCACCAACTATCCGCAACCTCAAGGTCACTAAGATGTTAGTTGACGATGGGGCCGGCTTGAACCTGATCTCCTCCGCTGTACTCCAGAAACTTCAGATCCCTGACAGCGAGCTTGAAGAGACCGGCACATTCCAAGGAATCAACCCGGGAAGGAGCAACCCGAAGGGGAAGGTCATGTTGCCTGTAACATTTGACAGCGAGCTGAACTTCAGGACTGAGAGGGTCACTTTTGACGTTGCCGATATTCCATTGCCTTACAATGGGATACTTGGCCGTCCAGCACTCGCCAAGTTCATGGCGGCCTCTCACTACGCATACAACATGCTGAAGATGCCAGGCCCGATAAGCGTCATCTCTGTCCCCGGTGACAAGAAGGATGCTCTTATCTGCGCCAACAAGATCTACCAGGAAGCGGGAGCCGCAACAGACCACAAGTCACTTGCTGTTGAAGCTCCCGGGGGGAAGAAGAAGACTAAGTCCGGCAAGAGTTCTGATGCCCACTCCGGCAAGCGCACCTCTTCGGAGTGCTGCGCTGCCATCGAGGACGCACCATCGAGCTCCACCGGCAAGTGTAAGAAGACAATGGCAGCTCCGCCAGAGACAAAGAAGGTGTCCGCCAAGGAGGATGGCACTGGTGGTACCTTCACCATCAGTGCCACTCTCGACCCTAAATAGGAAAGCGCGCTCATTGCTTTCCTGCGGGCGAATGTCGACGTGTTTGCGTGGCAACCGTCTGACATCCCCGGTGTTCCCAGGAAAGTAATTGAGCACCACCTTGCCGTTTGTCCTCATGCGCGGCCCGTCAAGCAGAAGGTCAGGAAGCAAGCAGTGGAGCGCCAAGAATTCATTGCAGAAGAGATCAAGAAGTTGGAAGCAGCAGGCCTTGTCAGAGGAGTGCTCCATCCTACGTGGTTGGCCAATCCTGTAGTCGTGCGCAAGGCAAACGGAAAATGGAGACTTTGTATCGACTTTACCGATGTTAACAAAGCTTGTCCCAAAGACCCATTTCCTTTGCCGTGCATTGACCAGATTGTTGACTCCACGGCCGGATGTGATTTGCTTTCATTTCTTGACGCATACTCAGGATACCATCAGATCTTCATGGCAGAAGAGGATGAGGAGAAGACCGCATTCATTACTCCATGTGGCACGTACTGTTTCATACGGATGCCTTTCGAATTAAAAAATGCTGGCTCAACATTTGCAAGAGTAGTCCATGTCGCTCTTAAGCCACAAATACACAGGAATGTGGAAGCCTATATGGATGACATAGTGGTCAAGAGCAAGGACAAGGCAACTCTGATCCAAGATTTAGACGAGACCTTTGCAAATCTGCGCAAGATCAGCCTCAAGCTCAACCCCGAGAAGTGTGTGTTTGGAGTCCCCTCCGGCAAGCTTCTCGGGTTCTTCGTGTCTCAGCGGGGAATCGAAGCCAATCTCGACAAGATCAAGGCCATTGAGCAGATTGAAGCACCAAAGCGCGTCAAGGATGTACAAAGACTTGCCGGTTGCGTGGCCGCTCTCAGCAGGTTTATCTCTAGGTCTGCTGAGCGCGCCCTGCCATTTTTCAAATTATTGAAAAAGGCAGGTCCAATGAAATGGACTCCGGAAGCGGAGGCTGCGCTGCAAGACTTGAAGAGATACCTGTCCTCCCCTCCAATACTTGTCGCACCTAAGCCACAAGAGAAGTTGCTGCTGTATATAGCGGCAACCAATCAAGTGGTTAGTGCTGCTTTAGGAGCAGAGAGGGAGGCAGATGACGAGCCAGCAACCACGGCAAGCGCATCCAGCGACAAGCAGGGGGCTTCCCCGATAAGCTCTGGTCCCGACAAGGATGGATCTGCGCAGACGCGCGAGGAGATACAGAAGAGAATGGTGCAGCGCCCAGTTTACTTTGTCAGTTCCCTTCTGCAGGGGGCTAGGTCAAGGTACTCTGGCGTGCAAAAATTGCTTTTCGGCCTTCTCATGGCCTCGAGAAAGCTACGCCATTACTTCCAAGCACATGAGATCACAGTTGTCACTCGCTTTCCGCTGAAGAGGATACTACAGAATCCAGAAGCGACAGGCAGGATTGTTGAGTGGGCACTGGAACTATCAAGCTTTGGCCTCAAGTTTGAGAGCACTTCAACTATCCAGAGCAGAGCATTGGCAGAATTTATAGCAGAATGGACGCCAACACCAGATGAAGAAATTCCAGAAATGAGCATCCCTGTCAAGGAAGCAAGCAAAGAGTGGCTGATGTACTTTGATGGCGCCTTTTCGCTGCAAGGCGCCGGCGCCGGCGTGCTGCTTGTCGCACCCACCGGAGAGCACCTCAAGCACGTAGTCCAGATGCACTTTCCCAAGGAGCAAGCAACAAACAATACTGCAGAGTATGAAGGCTTGCTTGCCGGTCTCAGGATCGCGGCAGACCTTGGGATCAAGAAGCTCATTGTCAGGGGTGACTCACAGCTTGTCGTCCGCCAAGTAAACAAGAGCTATCAGAGTCCGTTGATGGAAGCCTACGTCGACGAAGTGAGAAAGCTAGAAGAGCACTTTGAAGGCCTACAGATGGAGCATGTTCCAAGAGCTCAGAACGCCGTTGCCGATGGCCTATCAAAGTGCGCCGCACTTAAGTTACCTGTGGAACCAGGGATCTTTGTGCTCAAGGTGACTCGACCGTCTATAACACCATCAACTGGACAGAGCAAGAAGAGGAAGTTGATTTCTGGTGACTATTTGCCGGCAGAGCTTCCCGAAGCCGCCGCCAAGAAGGTCCCCAAGATCAACGCCAAGAGCGCTGAGGAGCAGTCTGCTCCGGCAAGCCCTAGGGTTTGTTCCGTTGAAGCAGAAGCTCCCGACAAGTTTTGCTCCGGCAAGCTTGCCGGGGAACGTCAAGCTCCGGCAGACCCGCAGGTTCTCGCTGTAGAAGCGGACGTTCCCGCAGCCGCAGATTTGCCTTTAGTCCTTGTTGTCGAGCCACAAGCTCCAGCATGGGCACAGCAGATTGTCCGTTTCCTTCAGACAGGAGAACTTCCCGAAGAGCAAGAAGAAGCAGAAAGAGTAGCCCGGCAGTCAAGTATGTACCAGTTTGTCGACAAGACACTATACAGAAGAAGACTGAACGATGTGAAATTGAAGTGTATTCACCGGGAAGACGGACAAAAGCTGTTGGCAGAGATACATGGAGGCATATGTGGTCACCACATTGGCGCAAGAGCACTTGTCGGCAAAGCATTCCGGCAAGGTTTCTTTTGGCCGACAGCCCTCCAGGATGCAACTGCACAAGTAACCAAGTGTGAAGCGTGCCAGTTCCATTCCAAGCAGATACATCAACCAGCTCAAGCTCTCCAGACGATCCGTTTATCCTGGCCATTTTCGGTCTGGGGGCTCGACATCCTCGGCCCCTTTCCCCGAGCAGTCGGGGGCTTTGAGTACTTGTACGTTGCAATCGACAAGTTCACAAAGTGGCCGGAAGTGGAACCAGTGAGGAAGGTGACAGCACAGTCAGCAGTCAAGTTCTTCAGGTCGATTGTTTGCCGCTTCGGGATCCCTAACAGGATAATCACCGACAACGGTACGTAATTCATGAGCCGCACCTTCATGCAATACGTCCAAGATCTTGGCGCCAAGGTCTGCTTCGCTTCTGTTGCTCACCCGAGAAGCAACGGTCAAGCGGAGAGGGCAAATGCTGAAGTGCTGCGCGGGCTCAAGACCAGGACTCTCGACAGGCTGCACAAGTGCGGAAGAAACTGGATCGAGGAGCTGCCGGTGGTTCTTTGGTCGATCAGAATGACACCAAATCGAGCCACTGTCCAGACACCTTTCGCTCTAGTCTATGGAGCAGAGGCAGTTCTCCCCATGGAACTCGTATACGGGTCACCTCGAGTGCTCGCTTATGATGAGCTCGAGCAAGAGCAGCTGCGACAAGATGACGCGCTGCTCCTTGAGGAAGACCGTCTTCAGGCTGCTGTGCGAGCTGGTCGCTACCAGCAAGCTTTGCGCCGCTACCATAGCCGCAAAGTTAACGCCAGAAGTCTCGAGGAAGGTGACCTTGTTCTTCGGCGTGTTCAGTCCGCCAAGAATTCCAACAAGTTGACGCCGAAGTGGGAAGGCCCTTACCGGGTGAAACGAGTCACTAGGCCTGGCGCTGTCCGCCTTGAGACCGAAGATGGTATTCCGGTGAGCAACTCCTGGAACATTGAGCATCTTCGTAAGTTTTACCCGTAAGGCGCGGTTGCCGGAACCTGTTCCGGCAACCACCTTTTGTACAAGTCTTGCCGTTGTTGCATGTAATCCTTTGTACAAAGCCGGGCGCAGACCCTGTGCATAAGTAAAGCTCATGTGCTCCGCACATTTTGTCAATTTCATGCTTTCTATTTTTTGGCATATATGATCTGACACTTTGTGCAGCACCTACTCCACGGTAAGCAATAACGAGCCGTAAGGCTCCGTATCTTTATTTTCTCTTCTTTCTTTTTTCCCAAGGAAAGGAAGGTTCCCTCGCCCACAAGTTTGTCGGGGAGGAAAGGAGAATATAATTGTATGGACCAGGCGTCGTTCAAGAAAATTTTGCCTTACCGGGAAGCAAAAAACAGAAAAACTAAGTTGCCAAAGTTTGAGCAATCAGATTTTTTAAATTTTAAGTTATCTCCCTTGAACGACCGCACTTTGTATGGAAAACCTGTGCGCGGAGGAACCAACTCGTAGCTAGTTGCGCCCTTACTTTGTTTCGAGTCCACTCAACAACTTAAGTGAGCTGCAACTAGTTGCGACAAGGTTTCTTGTCGGTAGCGGCACCGTCAACAGGCTGCTGATGTCCCGCACTCAGCGCTCGCGGCTCAGGTGCCTGCACTGGCAAGTTCCCTAAAAGCGTAGGGAAAAAACATACAAAGGGAGGAATCAAGTAAAGGGAATAGCATTGCAATCATTACCCAGAATAGAGTTATATTACAAAGATAGCTTGTCGCGGCTCTAATAGATTGTTTTCATAGCATGACAAACAACGACAAGAAAAGAAGAAATGGGCGGCCTAATCTACGCGATCGCCCTCGATCCTCTTGATCCCGCTCACCTTGTCCACAATGGGTGCGACAAGGGCCTTGAGCGCCTCCAGATCAGCATCCGGCGGTAGGGTCTTGAGGACGTTGGTGAGGTTGAGGCCCGGATTGCGGAAGGCCACCTTCACCAACACTTTCTGAAGAGCTCCCGCGCAGATCTTGCGCGACTCGTCGGCCAGCTGCTTTGGGATCCTCTCCCGGAGTCGCTGGAGGGCCGTTGCCACGCCCTTGAAGAACAAGACGAGCTTGGCACTGGGTTGGAGGTTCTCGTCAGAGGGATACCCGAGATCCTCCATCCCCAGCTATGCCAACTCCCTGTCAATATCTGCGGCAGCGCTCACGAGGCTCTCCGTCCAGTGCTCCACATTTTCCCTGAAAGCATTCTGGGTGGCGGCAACACTCTCCAGCAGCGCCTTGTCGGCCTTGATCTCTTCTTTCAAGGCCGCCTCCTGCTCCTTGGCGCCGTCCAGCGTCTTGGTCAAAGTGGTCAGCTTTAACTCAAGATCCGCGTTGGAGTCCTTGGCGGCGCTGAGCTCTTTGCCCTTCTCGGCAAGATCGGCCTCAAGCAGCACCACCTTCATCTCCAGCTCCTTCTTGGCGACCTCGGCAACTGTGGCAGCATCCTCTGCTTGCTTAAGGGCTCCGCCGAGTTTTTCCTCGCGCACAGCAAGCTCCTCCTCGTGGGCGTCAAGATTGACCTTCCGCTGCGCCAGCTCGCCCTCCTCCGCCGATAGCTTCACAGCGGCAAGTCGCTGTTGCTCTTCGACTTCAGCCTTCTCGAGGAGGAAGGCCTTCTGCGCTTCGGTGAGCTACTCCCGCTCCTCCGCCAGGGACCGAAGGGCTTCCTGGTGGAAACCCCCGAGCTCTTCCGCGCGCTTTTCGATGTCTGCTCCCGCCTTCGCGACAAGCGCCTCACGGGATTCCAGCTTGGCTTGCCGCGCGCGGTAGAGCGACAACAACTTCTGCAGCAGCCGCTCTTCCTCGGGCTCGTTGCTGCTGCTGCTCGGCGCGTCAACCAGCGTCAGCCCAGCGGAGGCAAGCACCTCCCCGTCGAAGATCTCTTCCTCGACCGATGCCCTGGAGCTTGATGCCCAGGGAAGGTTGATGAAGACGTCGTCGCCGGCCTTCAAGTAGACGCCTGGCTGGGGCTCTTCGGAGCCTGGCGCTGCGGCAGCGGCGGACGGGTCGGCGGTCGGTGTAGCGCCTGGCGCTCCTGCGGCCTCGGGGCCGTCAGTGCGATCGCCAGACCCCTCGCCAGTTGCCGCGGCGGCAGCCTTGGCGGCCTCTGCGCCAGCGGGATCGTCAGCACCGGCCGCTTCTTCGGCGGCAACCTCGGTCTCCATCGGCTCCGTAGCAGATGGGTCTGACAGCCGGAAAAGGGAGAAGAGTCAAGCAAATACCCAAGAAGATCAAAAGAAGAAGAACCCAAGGAAAGTTTTGAAGCGAAAGGATTACCTGTGCCGGGTTCTGCAGTCGTGGTCTCCACCGTCGGGGGGCCGCTGGTGCCGTCCCTTGCCGGAGAACCCTCCCTTACCGGAGACTTCTCCCTTACCGGAAAGCCCTCCCTTGCCAGAGAGCTCTCCCTTGTCGGGGGATTCTCCCTTGGCTCCTGGTGGGGCTGCTCTGCTCCTACACAAACCAGTAGTAAGATATCAGCAAAGACAGAGTATCCATGCGCATCTCACAGCGGAAAGCAAACCATATACTTACGTTGGGGGCTGCTCTGGAGAAAAGTTGCCGGGTCCGGCAAGGTTGTCTCGGGCGCACCCCCTGCTGTCGCAGTAGGTTCATCCTCGATGACAATCATCGGAACTTTGGCTCTCTTTGCTGCTCTCTGGTCCAGAGTCCTAAAAAGGAACAAGTTCAGAGTCAAGCAAATGAGATACAAGACAAACAGCAAGGATTGAAGAACTACAAGTACAACAAGGGAGTCTTACTCTTCTTCTTCTTCCTCGTCGGAGCTGAACGCGGAGAAGTCGAAGTCTGGCTCACGTCCGGCGCGAGGAGGCGGAGGAGTAGCTTCCCTTAGCCGCTTGGCGGGAGCAGTGGCGGCGGTCTGAGACGACCCCGCTCTGGCTGTCGCCGCGGTGTCAGAAGCAGCAGGAGTAGAAGCGGTGGTCCGGGAGGGCCCCGCTCCAGTTGCCGTCGCAGCGTGAGGTGTTCCCGCGGTAACAGTGCTTGCCGCGGTGGAGCGTGTCATGCGGCGCGGCGACTGTTGCCTCGCCCGCCGCTCCGCTACGTCACCGACCTTGCGGAGACACCTTCTTGGTGGGGATGGAGGCTCTGCTTGCGGTGAGCTATCTGAAGATGAGGAGGAAGACGAGTTGATCTCCAGCGAGCCGCTCGTATCCTTGGCGGGCTCGCTCGACTCGACGTTATGCCCGGCAAGCTCTTTCTCGCCGGCAGGCTCCCCTCGCTCGGCACGGCTTGCTGCCTCTGCTGCCTCTGCCTCCTCCACAGTGAATCCAAATTCGCCCGCGGCTACGGCTGCCGCCGCCTCTTCTACCCTAGTGGCGATGAGTGCCATCTCCGCATCGGTGGTGTCGCGGGTGAGGCTATCTTTCTCGTCGGAGCGGATCGGCACTTCTACCAAGTCATCGAAGAATTGCTGCACGACGTCGTCTGCAGGCTCTTGCCAAGTTGGGACAATTCCATGCGAGTCGCACAATGGCATCATTGCACGGATGCGGTCGAGCGCGGAGTTGTTGCACAGCGGAACGACCCCCCTGGCAACCTGAAAACTTCAGGGTGTTGAGGGTCGTACTTGAACAGCTCCTGGAGCATCGCCTTGAGCTCCAGAACTGTGAAGTTGAAGTTGAGGCCCGGCCGCAGCCTCATGATATCTGCCGCATTCTTGAACTCCCAAGTGGGTCTCCCCCATTCCTGCAGGGGGGCGATGCGGCGGTGAAGAAAATCCGCGCCAACAGCGCCTATAGTGAGCCCGGCAAGCCTGAGGCATAGGATCCGGGTGACAGCAATCTTCAGCCTGTCGTCTTCCGGGGCCACGTCACTCCAATCGCTGCCGCTAGCTACTGGGGTTTGGCGCCGGGTGGTGAATGGCTGCGGGTTCTCCTCGTCAATCCAGCACCAGTCTGCTCTCCACTCCTCCCACTTGCCGCGGAATTCTCCCTCCAGATAAGTTTCCTTCTTGCC
This sequence comes from Triticum dicoccoides, assembly GCF_002162155.2. Classification (NCBI taxonomy): domain Eukaryota; kingdom Viridiplantae; phylum Streptophyta; class Magnoliopsida; order Poales; family Poaceae; genus Triticum; species Triticum dicoccoides. Next base: position 399,714,552 of record NC_041380.1, read on the forward strand.
GGCCCTTGAGATCCAGGCGATTCCGCCGGATAAAGGCTCTCCTCTCTCTACTCGGGGTATAAAGAAGTGGCGAAAGAGGGCTACATTGGGATGGACTCCGACAAAGTTTTCGCAGAGATGTGCGAAAACTGCCATGGTCAGAACGGCATTGGGGGTGAAGTCAAGGAGGTGGAACCCGTAGGTGTTCATGATATCGCAGAAGAATTCAGAGAAAGGCGGGCAGAGCCTGCAGTAGAAGAACAAGGCGAAGAAAGGGTATCCGTTTGGGGCCTTCTTCCAAGCGGCGGCGGGAAGTACCTCGTGCACGGATGCGCTCGTGTCTCCGTCGACCAGAAGAGGTAGTAGTTCTCCCCCCTGTCGGTGTACTAGAGTATGGGTACCCTAGTATCCCGAACTTGTGCACGGGCAGTCGCAGCATCCTGCGGCAAGGCTTGCTGGGTGACCGCCAAGGTCCTCCGTGGTTCCTTTGGAGCCATACAAGAACAAAGTATCCAAGTCAAAGAGACAAGACCCCGGCAAGAGGAGCTTGCTGGGAAGGCCAACCAAGGCATCTCAAGACCCCGGCAAGAGGAGCTTGCCGGGAAGGCCAACCAAGGCATCACAAGGAACTTGCCACGGCACGCTTCGCGTCCCGGCAAGGCCTGGCGAGCGACAAGCTCCCGGATGCGACAAGACAATGACCGCGGCAAGGCGCTTGCCGCGGCAAGCCACTACTCTGTGCCCGCGCTCCAGCACATCCACCAACATGTCGCTCTGGGACCCTTCCAGGCGTACGTGGCGGGAGGCTGTGCAGCCAGCGGCACGCGGTGGCAAGCGGCGCTAACAAGATTGCCATCATGGCGAGCGGTGGCGCCCCTGACGGTCCCTTTTGCACTGTTTAGGCGACACAGACGGGCATTTAATGCCCTTGTCCCCTGCCGTCAGGGTTAGGTATGATACACTATAGCAGGTAGCTGTACCTACCGCAGCACCTTTCCATTTTTACCCTTGTCTACGTTGCCACCTGTCGGTGACCCCTTGAGCATATAAAAGGAGGCCCATGCACAACGTAGAGGGGGGTTCGGAGGAACAGAACACTCACGCTCGGTCTCGTTAGCTGCTGGTGTGTACTGTAGCACTCCGCGCTCCCGAGCAAGAACTCAATACAAACCACAAAGCAGGAGTAGGGTTTTACGCATCCGTGCGGCCCGAACCTGGGTAAGCTGCTCGTGTGCTTCGCCTCGATCCGCTCTTCGTGCAACCTCTGCCCCCGCCGAACCGAAAGGGACTCGGCCCGCCGGTCCCATAGGTGTCCGTGGATCAGTTCCCCGACAGGCCTTGAGTTCTTCTTGCTCCAAAATTGCCTTGAAGCAAGGGCCATGTGTTCATGATAGGCATACTTCGTATCTTTGAGGTTGCTCTCCTCTTCTTCCTCTTCATCCTCTTCCTCCATACTAACTGTAAGTGCATCTAGTGCCACCCCTAGTTGGTTTTGGAGTATTGACGACAAACCTAGTTGAGGGACTAATGTGTTTGTGAGAATTGCAGGATAACATAGGTAGAAGTCCCTCATTGATTCGGTTTTCCTACCAGAGATGACCCCTAAAAATGTAAGAAGACATTGAAGACAAAGGTGGTATGTGAAGACATTCACATTGAAGACTATGACAAGAGAAGACTTCGCATGAAGACTTTGGAGCGCGAAGACTTAGTTCTTTCGTTGTTCTTTTTCTTCTTTGTTGAGTCATAGGAACCACCGTACTGTTAAGTGGGGTCCAAGAGAACCAGTCAGAATGACTGAAGTGATGCTTAACCAAAATCCTATGTCTTCGAGTGAAGACTATGAGAGCAAATCTTGTCCAGAGTTGGATAAGTCAGCTTTGCTTGTAGCCCAAGTAAAGTTGCCGTGTGTGTTTGAAATCTGACCGTTGGAACACGTGTCAGTTCCTTAGTGACCCAGGGTCATTTCGGACAAATCAGGTCGGGTTGCCTAGTGGCTATAAATAGCCCACCCCCTACAACCATAAACGGTTGGCTGCTCAGAGTTAGAGTACGGCTTTTGTCGTTTGAGAGCAACCCACCTCGAAGCCCTTGAGAGATAATTCCTTGCGAGGATAAAGCCCTAAACACCCAGAGCCAAAGAGTGTTAGGCATCACTTAAGTCTTCCTGTCTGTGTGATCTGAAGACTTATTACACTTGAGGACTGTGAATCCTCCAGTCGGTTAGGCGTCGCGTTCTGAGCATCCAAGAGTCATTGTGGATCGCCGGTGAACGAAGTCTGTGAAGGTTTGGAAGTCTACCTTGAAGACTTACCAGAGTGATTGGGCGAGGACTGGGTGTCCTTAGCTCAAGGGGAATAAGGTGAAGACGAGGTCTTCTGAGTTGAATCTCAGCCTCCCTAACCAGACGTACAGTTGTCACAGCAACTGGAACTGGTCCAACAAATCATTGTCTTCAACGAGTCACTGGTTTCATCCTTCCCTTCCCTTTGCTTACTGTTGGTCCTTGTGAAGTCATTGTATGATTGCATTATCTTTTGTCTTCACTTAGTGACTACTTGTTTTGATTGGCTTCACAATATGTTCCTACCTGATCTTTACTGCCTAGCTACTATTAGTCATTATGCTTTCACTTCATTGAATACTTGACTATGGTTTGCCTAGTGTAGTCTACCTTACGCTGTATGGTAATAGGTTTATTTCTATCGTTTGTCTTCAAAACTTCTACGTTTTGAAGACTTTCATAAAAATCGCCTATTCACCCCCCTCTAGTCGATCACTAGCACTTTCAATTGGTATCAGAGCTAGGTACTCCCTTGTTCTGTCTGATTCGGTTTAACCACCTGGAGTTTTAGCTATGTCGACTGCAGGGATAATTAACGTCTCCGCTGCTTGCCCCGTCTTCGATGGAACTGAATATCCCTACTGGAAGAATAAGATGCGCATGCATCTTGAAGCCATTGATGTCAACCTATGGTATGTCGTCAAGAATGGCGTTCCCAAGGCTGGTGAAGGTGTCATCGCTGCTGATGTCAAGAAGTTCGTTCAACTGGACTCCACTGCCAAGAACATCATCTGTGGTCATCTGACCAAAGGACAGTATGGCCGCGTGAGTGCTTTGGAAACATCTAAGCTAGTCTGAGACTGGCTCTCCAAGGTCAATGAAGGCGTCTCAACCCAGAGAGATCAGAGAATCAGTGTCCTTTGCAACCTCTTCAACCGTTCAAGAGAAATGACAATGAGAACGTCCAGCTCACGTTTGATCGACTCACTGACATCACAAATGAGCTTCAAGCTCTCGGCGCCACTGAGATCACCAATCATGAAGTCGTCAAGACACTCCTGAGATCACTTGACAACTCATTTGACACCCTAGCCCCGATGATTCAAGAACGTCCTGATTTCAAGACACTCGATCCGTCTGACATACTTGAGAGGCTCAACACACATGCGTTTCAGCTTTCTGAGAAAAGAGACATCTACGGTCCCAACTATGGGCGAACTCGTGCCTTGAAGGCAAAAGCTGTCTCCTCATCTGAAGAAGAATCTGATAGCAGCTCTAATGATCCTGAAGACATTGGAAAGGAGCTTGTTATGCTTGTGAAGAAGTTCCAAAAATTCACCAAGAAGAAAGGCTTCAGAAAGTCTTCACGATCAAGATCATGGAATGATGAAGCTTCTGCTCATGACTACAAGAAGAGAACATGCCACAAGTGCAAGAAACCTGGCCAGCAGTGGGACAATGAGAACAACAAGAAGAAGAAGAGCAAGGAATATGACTCTGACGACAAGAAGAAGAAGAAATACTCAAAGTCTTCTTCCAAGTCTTCCTCGAAGTCTTCATCACACAAGAAGAGCTCATCTGGCAAGGCACGTGTGTTTGTTGGCAAGGAAATGGATTCAGAGGAGGTGTCCGCTTCTGAGGAGGCGGAGGTGGAGTCTGAGGAGGAGTCCGATTCTGGCGTTGCAAGTCTGGCTACAGCATACGTTGCCAAGTCCATCTTCAACAATGAAGACAATGACTTCATCACCGACACCGATGCAAATGACAAGGACTACTCCGCTCCTACCTACTGCTTCATGGCACGCGGTGCCAAGGTAAACACACGCACTACTCACTATCAAACATCTAGTGAAGATGACTCTGATTGTGGTTCAAAACCCAGCTACAAAACACTTGCTAAAATTGCAACTAAACAACTGAAAGCTATGGAACATATTCAAAAACTGTTAGACAAAAGCGATGATCTGTTAGACGCTGAAATGACTCGATCTCAGTCCTTAATTGAAGACATAAAAAATCTTCATGTTAAGTATGAGGAACTTGAAAGACGTTATGAAACGCTCTCAACAACTGATGAAAAGCTTTCCTATGATTATCTTCAAAGGAAGCAAGATCTTGAGAAATTGAGAGTGGCTCATTAAGATCTTCAAAAGGAAAATGAGACACTTCATGCCGAATAGATCAGTTCCGCTCAGGAAGGATTTGAACCACCATGTCTTAAATGCATCGAGCGTGACAACGCTACTTTTGTTGCTGAGTGTTCTACTACTGCTACTGTTGCAATATATTCAACTGTTGATGTGGTAACTAACCCCTCTGCTGAGGATACCACTGCTATTGCTGATGAGAATGCTAGGTTGAAGACATTGCTTGAAACAGGGATGTACAAAAGTCTCAAAGGGCATCAGACACTATGTGATGTCCTCAAAAGGCAGATCCTGAACCGAAACCCTAGGAAAGAGGGTGTTGGGTTCGAAAGGAAAATGAATGCTGATGGCTCTTACTGGAAACCTGAGCAGTACCCCAAAACCACATGGGTTGCTGCAAAGGAACCTTCAGCGGATCCATCCACTCTATCTGGCTTCACTTGTGCTAATCCCATTGTTATTGATGAATCCTTTGATGCGAACTATAAACTGTTTAAGAATCGGATTGGTGAAGTGTTTGCCAGGTATATTGGTACTAACTGCAGGAATGGACCGCCTATGAAGAAGGTCTGGGTGCCGAAAAGGTGTTTGGAGAATCTTCCTGTGAATGTCATCATGACACCACAGGTGAAGAAGACAAACCACAGACCACAGGCTTCATACGGTCCAAAGGCTTCATACAGACAGAGGACTCACTTGAGTCGCACTAACGCAAATGTTTTGCAGGGAAACCGTACTCAGGCCTGTGAATATGAGCGCGTTTCATCAAACCACCATGTTCATAAGACCAAGAACTATTCTACTTATTATTATGAGTACTATTGTCCACCTGCAAGACTTTTTGCTAGGGCTCCAAAGCCAAAGTTCTCAGATGCTGCACTTAGACTCATTGCTTCGAAGCCACCCTTGAAGATGTGGGTGGCTAAGAAAGCTTAACTCTCTTTTGTAGGGAAAGGTCTCTAGCCGAAAACCAAAATCGTCTGACGCTATTGCTGGGGACCTTAAACATCTTGTAGGGCGCAAGATCAAATACCCAAATGGTCTTATTATGTACTTTGTTCCCGAATCGCTTGCTACTCACCCTATCAGTCCAAATCTCGATCTAAGCTTTCATAATCCACTGGTTCATCAAATGTTTTTGCTTCACAATTCTCTTCGTGAAGCCTATCCCCCTAACTACACTTTAGGGTACAACACCAGCTGCTTCAGAATGGATTATTGATAGTGGGTGTACCAATCACATGACTGGCAAGCGAAGCCTTCTTATGGACTCAACACTACGTCCATCTGACAAAAGTCACATCACATTTGCTGACACTGGTAAAAGCAAGGTATTGGGTCTAGGTAGAGTTGCAATCTCAAAGGATCAACACATGGATAAAGTCATTCTTGTTGAATCCCTTGGTTTCAACTTAATGTCTGTTTCAATGCTTTGCGATTTAAACATGATTGTGATGTTTGGAAAATATCGTTGCCTTGTACTAATGGAATCTGACAAGTCTCTAGTGTTTGAAGGGTATCGGAAAGATGATTTGTACATGGTAGATTTCTCAGCAGGACCACAACTTGCCGTATGTCTTCTAGCAAAAGCTTCTGAATGCTGGCTCTGGCATCGGAGGCTAGGGCATGCTGGCATGAGGAACCTCCACACCCTTGCAAGGAAGAAGCATGTCATAGGCATCGAGGGCGTCAAGTTCAAGAAGGATCACTTATGCGGTGCCTGTGAAGCAGGAAAGATGCCGAGGGCCAAGCATCCCTCGAAGACAATCATGACAACGACTCAACCCTTCGAACTGCTCCACATGGATCTTTTCGGTCCCACTCATTACTCAACTCTTACTACTACTGCTTGTCTCTATGGCTTTGTCATTGTTGATGATTATTCAAGATATACTTGGGTGCATATAATCCTCTACAAGATTGAAGTGCAGGATGTCAGACGCTTCGCCAATCGATCCATGAACAACTGTGGCGTCAAGATCAAGCACATCAGAAGTGATAACGGCACTGAATTCAAGAACACTGGTCTAGACACTTATCTTGATACTTTGGGCATTACACATGAATTCTCAGCTCCGTACACACCACAGCAGAATGGCGTCGTGGAACGCAAGAACAGAACACTTATTGAGATGGCCCGGACGATGCTTGATGAATACAAGACTCCAAGAAAGTTCTGGCCTGAAGCCATTGATACTGCATGCCATATCATCAACCGTGTTTATCTTCACAAGCTTCTCAACAAGACATCCTATGAGCTCCTTACTAGCAAGAAGCCTAATGTCAGTTACTTCAGAGTATTTGGTGCCAGGTGTTGGATCAAGGATCCACATCACACTTCAAAATTTGCACCAAAAGCACATGAAGGTTTTATGCTTGGATATGGAAAGGATTCGCACTCCTACAGAGTCTTCAACCTCTTTCATTATAAGGTGGTTGAAACAGTGGATGTGCGGTTCGATGAGACTAACGGCTCACAAAGAGAGCACATGCCAAATGCGCTAGACGAAGTTCCATCCAGTGAATCAATCAAACTTATGGGAACTAGAGAAATCATACCTTCTGAAGCTCAGCCTGAAGAGGAACTTATCATCTCCGCACCTGATCAACCTGAAGACAATGATCAAACTGAAGACAATGCTCAGCCTGAAGACAATCCTTCTAACAATGACAATGATCGGCAAGAGCAAAATCTTCGTCCTGTACATCCTCGTGTCGCAAATGAAGTACAGATTGAAAGAACAATTGATAGCATCAATGCACCAGGTCCACTCACTCGTTCAAGGGCAACACAGCTAGCAAATTTCTATGGGCACTTCGCATTTGTCTCAATATCTGAACCCAAGAAAGTTGAAGAAGCCTTCATGGAACCTGAATGGATTCAAGCTATGCAAGAAGAGCTTCAACAATTTGAGCTGAATAATGTATGGGAACTGGTTAAGCGTCCTGATCCTCGCAAGCACAATATAATAGGCACCAAATGGATATATTGCAACAAGCAAGATGAGCATGGTCAAGTTGTCAGAAACAAAGCTCGTCTCGTTGCTCAAGGGTACACTCAAGTTGAAGGGATTGACTTCAATGAAACATTTGCTCCCGTGGCTAGACTTGAAGCCATATGCATACTGCTAGCCTATGCAAATCATCATAACATTCTTCTGTATCAAATGGATGTGAAAAGCGCTTTTCTCAATGGCAAGATTGACGAAGAAGTGTATGTTGCACAACCGCCTGGCTTTGAAGATCCAAAACATCCTGACATGGTGTACAAGCTCAACAAGGCGCTGTATGGCCTCAAACAAGCCCCTCGGGCTTGGTATGACACACTCAAATACTTCCTAAAGAGCAAAGGCTTCAAACCTGGTTCCCTCGACCCCACTCTCTTCACGAAGACATATGATGGTGAACTGTTTGTGTGCCAAATATATGTGGATGACATTATCTTTGGCTGCACCAATCAAAATACACAGACGAGTTTGGATATATGATGCAAGAGCAATATCAGATGTCCATGATGGGTGAGCTGAAGTTCTTCCTTGGTCTTCAAATACGTCAGCAACGCAACGACATCTTCATATCTCAAGAGAAGTACCTCAAAGATTGCCTGAAGAAATTTTGGATGCAAGACTACAAAGGCTTCACGACTCCAATGCCAGCCAAACATCATCTGGGTCCCGACGACAATGGTAAAGAGTTTGATCAAAAGGTATACCGCTCCATGATTGGTTCTTTACTTTATCTATGTGCATCTAGGCCAGATATTATGCTTAGTGTTTGCATGTGTGCTCGATTCCAAGCGGCACCAAAGGAATCGCATCACTTAGCTGTGAAGCGAATTCTTCGATATTTGGCTCACACCCCAACATTAGGATTATGGTATCCAAAGGGCTCAGAGTTTGATCTGGTTGGATTCTCGGATGCTGATTATGCTGGTGACAAGGTGGATCGCAAGTCTACATCAGGCACATGTCATTTTCTGGGACGATCACTTGTATGTTGGTCTTCAAAGAAGCAGAACAATGTATCTCTCTTCACTGCTGAATCTGAATACATTGCTGCTGGATCTTGCTGCGCTCAGCTTCTATGGATGAAGCAAACACTCAAAGATTATGGCATTCATCTGAAGCAAGTGCCACTCTACTGCGACAATGAAAGCGCCATCAAGATTGCCAACTATCCAGTTCAGCACTCGAAGACAAAGCACATTGAAATTCGTCATCACTTTCTCAGAGATCATGTTGTGAAGGAAGATATTGATATCATACACGTCAACACTGAAGAGCAATTAGCAGATATCTTCACCAAGCCCTTGGATGATAAGAAGTTTTGCAAGTTACGGTGTGAGCTAAATATCTTGGAATCCTCAAATGTCTTGTGATCAGGCACACATCCTAACACTTATGCATATTGATGACTTAGATGTGCAACACACGAAGTAAAGTATATCTTCAATCAATGAAGAATTACATTCTAAGTGTGAATACATTAATGTGGAATTTGACTTCAGAGCGCCACGATAATTGTGCGCCGTGTCTGAGTCTAATACTTCCTATACGGTGGGTAATGCCACCACCAAATTTTTCTGTTTGAAGTGTTTCACTCATGGCGTTACGTTTGGTATGTCTTCACATTTGGTTTGGCTTCAATCTCAACTTGTCTTCATGATTATCTTAACCATGTTGATTTGATTGTCTTTCTCATCTATATATATATACTAGTGTTCTATCCTCTACAGCATTCACTTATAGCTATGTCTTCTTGTTGAATCTTTTGAACTAAGTGAATGTGATCAGACCCTAACCTCTCTATGCTTTCTATCTCAAACTCTATCTCTCCAAATCATATGCATTCTATTAAAACTGTCGAATATCTTCTCTGCGTCCTTGTCAGCAGAAGATACAGAGACAAACATTAAGTCCGTTTTCAATGCTAATTCCTTCACCTGAAACCCAGAGAAGTGGGAACGACCACCTGACAATCCAGGCGTGCGTGGGAACGTGGAACAACCTCCGATATGTTGCATGATGGCCACGTGTCCTGCAGATGTGAATCGCCAGGGGCACCTGTGTAATAACACTGTGCCGTCCCTATCTCTATAAATACACGCCTCACCACAGTCATTATCCTTTCTTCCACTCTCGCACAAACCGTAGCGCCACCGCTCGCCCTCGACAACGTCGGCAACGAAGCGCTTAGTTGTCGTGACCTCACCGACGCCGTCTTCACGCCGGCCGCGGACATCGTCTTCTCCACCGTCGCCGTAGGAGTCCTCCGTCGCCAAGTTAGGGCACGGACGATCGATCTGCTCGGCCTCCTCTCCTACTCCGTCTAGCAGTTCTTCGTGTGGTAAATAAAACTTCTTTTTTACGGCCCCTTTGATTCTATAGATCCATCACTTTCTACCACAAGCAGTTTCTGTTCACACAAGTTGGATCTATTTCATACTGCATCTCATAATATGCCTAGTATGTTCACTTATGCTTCACAAAGTAGTTAGATTCCTCACTTGTACTTATTCGTGGATTCGTACAAATCTGGAACCAACTCTCTATCTATGAGTGAATGTCTTCGCACTATGAGGTTAATGTCTTCTAAACTGATTTATCTTCAAAATCTTCTGAGAATGCATATGACCTCTTCCCCTTCCTTCGCACCTTAATGCTGTCACAGGTACATGTCCGTGGGAGAATCCCTTGGTTCTCATAGTCTGCATTCATTTGCAGAATTCTTACAGCATCATATAAATTCTCCCGAAGCCAGTTCCAGTTTGACCAGCAAGCGGAAGCCTTTGAAACCTTTGAACGTGTTGAAGCCATTTAGTTTGAAGATCATGGCTACAGAGAAATCAGCAAGGAAGGGTGGGCGACAGCGTCGATGGGGAACATCAAGAGATCTGCCTGATGACCTCTCAGAGCTGTACAAGACAGACCCAGAAGAGGATTACAATCAGCGCAAGACACGAATCCAATGGATTCGAAGGTACTGGGCTGAGCAATGGTTCAAGTACAGGTTTGTGACCCAGGAATATGCAGAGAAGAATGCCATCAAGCGACCATGGGGAGACATCCTATACAGAAATCTTCAACCCAGGTCCAGAGATGAAGCCAATGAACAAGGCTTCTATCCCTGCATGGTCCGTGGACCATAGCCTGCAGATGCTGATCCATCGTCATTGCTATGGCGTCCTGATGACAATCTGTTCAAGCACAACTTCTAGTTTGCCAAGAACTCGGCTAAGCAAAACAAGAAGACATTGGGACTAGACTTCAACCCTGGTCCTTCTGCTCCCCGTGCCGATGGCACCCGCGAAGCTGAACCCAATATTTTTGGGCCCTTCTACAACCTGGAAGGTCTTATCACTCATATCATGGTTCAAGGGACAGCCGTGGATGAGCCTGCAGATGACGCTGAATCTGATGAAGCGCCTGCACCGCCGAAGCCAAAGAAACTGAAGAAGCCTAAAGCTTCAAAGCCTGCTCCTGCACCAAAGGTCTTACATGCGAAGCCACTAGCTACTGCACCTCCTGAAGACAGTGTGTAGTCTGAAGATCTATCATGTATCTCCAAGAAGACTGAGATGAGAAAGAGTACTGATCAGGCACTGACTGCTGCTGCTATTCTGCGCAATGACGCCATTGATCTTTCCAGTGATGAAGATCTTGCATATGACGCTCTTGAGCAACTGATCAAGAGCAAGGAAGAAGCAGAGATCTTCAATGATTTGCCTCTCTTTGATGTGGCAATCCTCCATAACTTCATTGATGAGTGGTTTGACACGCCCAACCTCAGCTTTGAAGATCTGCAACTTCCAATTGGCCTCAGTGTCGCCTTCCATGGCGCCATTGCTTCTGAGCTACCTCTAGCTCACGCATCGTTGAACTGAAGCAAAAGATCGACTATGAGAAAGCTCAGTTCAAGAAGCACATGGCCAAGCTCAGCGTGCAAGATGTGAAAAACTTCAAGATTATGCTGCACGAGCTCAAGGAAGCCTTTCTCAAAAAGCGTGAAGAAGCTCAAGGTTCTCGTGAATGCATGAAGAGCCTGGCTGACAAGTGTGTGCAAGCCTACAATGAGGCTGAGAAGTGCAAGGCTGTTGGTCATCCTGGCATCTACCCAAGAATGGCTGCAAAGAAGAAGAAGCCCTCAACTGACCAATCTGCACCTTCAAGGCAGGAAGAACCTCGCATAGTCTTCCCAAGCAGCATGACTGGCTCGAAGCCAAAGGTCAGGTCAACCGCTTTAGAACTGAAGAAGATGAGGACTGCCGAGGCTGAAGCCAGAAAAAGGAAAAATCCTGAAGCTTCTGATGTCGCCCCCTCTAAGAAGAAGCGCAAAACCAAGAAGGATCGGGCTGCTCCCACAGAGCCCTTAGTTGTTGAACCTATCTCAATGGTTCGCCCTGCATCTGAACACCACGAGCGCCAACTAATTGTTCATGAGCCTGCTTCCACAGAGGCTCCTGATGCTGAAGACATTCCAGCAATTGACCCCACCGCTGCTGAAGACATTGGTCACCATGACAATGTTGAAGATGATGAAGTCCTTCCTTAGATCGAGCACCAACTGGTATCATCGCCTGTGCTTACGCACAACGAACTCATCAGCATTGGTCGTCCTCTGACGCCAACTGCTCAGGATGCATCGTGGGCTGATCACCCACAGAGACAAGACACTCCAAGCTCTCCCCAAGCAACCCCATTAGTGCAAGAAGAGGATGACTTTGAGGCCCAGCCAACTCCATGTCCACATGCGTCGCCAGTGCTACGCAGGCTTCGCAAAGGACCAAGGTCTCAAGTCCCTCTTCCGAGCGTTCCAGAAGGAGAAGTGCACCACCAATCTGTTGCACGTCAAGTGTTTCCAGATGCCACTCCTACTGTGACTGTCTCTGAGTCTGAAGCCAAAGGTGCTGAAGACAATCCGGCTGCATCAGCCAATGACAAACAAGAAGAAGATCGTGTCCCTACACCCCCAAACTCTGAAGAAGCTATTCCTGAAGTGAACGTGTCTGTGCCCGACCCTCCAGCTCATCAAGTGGAGGTTGAGAATCTTGAGGCTGCCACCACCAACACAAATGAAGCTAATGACGTAGTCATGGCTGAAGCAAATGTGGAGCCTGCACCAACCAATGTGCCAGAGGCCAATGAAGCCAATGATGCAACTGCAACAGATGTGCAGCCTGACGCCTCTGTTGATGCCACTGCTCCTGTTCCACCACCAAGGCCACACACTATCGAGCAAGCATTCAACTATGGCCAACTTGTCACTGTCAAATGGCCTTTTCTGACTCCTTCGCCTGCTGCTGGTCCTCAGTTTGACTATCACGTTGAGCACAGGCCTCAGGTTCAGAAGCCAATACCAAGGTTGCCCAGATTTCCAGGCACTGAATCTGCACCCGGATCGTTCAATATCAATGGCTTCAAGGCACACAACACCTTCTTTGATAGCGCCAAGAACCCCTACACCAAGGCAAGAATATCTTCTGATCGGTTCTGGAGTTATCAGCAGCGCAGTTATTACTCATGCATTCTGTACAATCAAGGTCACATTTTCCCACATATGCGTCTTGACACTAAAGCCATAACTGGACTGCCTTGTTTGGAAGAAGCTCTAGATTGCTTCAGAGAGTCAGGCTTGCTGCAGTTCGTCACTGATAAGGAGCACTGGAATGAAGAATTGCTACTCCAATTCTATGCCACTCTTCATATCCGTGGCTACAACAGGGATCCGAAGACTTGGGTCCTTGAGTGGATGACAGGCAATGTTCATCATGAAGCCAAAGCCTTTGATATCATTGAGCTTATTGGCCTGCCCACTCCAGGAGATCTGTATGAACCTGGTTGTCAGCTTCACAGTGCTGCTATGGAAAGCATCTTCCACAAGCCTGAGCCCAATATGAGTCAGATGCTTAGCATGATGAAGCCTTTGCCTCCAGATGCTGAATATCCTAAGGAGTTCTATGTTGAAGACCTTGAGTATCTGCCACGTACTATCTATCACATCATAAGGCGAACTCTCTGGCCCATCAAAGGACATTCTCCACATGCCAAGCTAGAAGGCGCAATGAAGACGTTGGTCTTTCATATTCTTCATGACAAAAGCTTCAATGCACAAGACTTCTTTATTTGCTAGCTTGCTGCATCAGGATCTGACATTTTTGGCTTGAAGTTTTACGCTCCATGGATAATGCGGCTGATCAAACTACACTCAGCTGTCACCTATCAGCCCTCTGCTCACAATCATCGGATCTTTCTGTTGACGTCGATATGTCAGTTGAAGCCATCTATCCAGAGCCTGCCAAGGAGCCTCTTAGTCTTCAGAATGCTGAGAATCAAAGCTTCTCTCAAAACATTGAAGGAGTTCAAGTAGTCTCTCATGTTTATCCTTTGGCTGGCACTACACATGCACCTCACCGTGCCCTCACTGAAGCCATTGACAGCACCATTGCCCAACGGCCCAAGAAGCGATCCCGTGTTCTCAATGACCGAGAGCTTCTAGTTGCCCTTCATCAGAAACAGGATAGGCATCATGACTGGCTGAAGCGCCAAATGCAAAGCCTCTTGGTGGACGTAAACAGGATTCACAATCTTGCCACCAAGAATGCCTTTGTTGCCCATGAAACCTATCGGCGTACATGGAAAGGGCTGACGCTTATGTACTCTGAGGATGATCTTCAAGAGGATGGCTTCTCTGAACGCTTCAAGTTTGACTCAACACCTCCAAGAAGGATTGTGCTACGACGAACTCCGTCTCTTGAAGACTCTGAGTTCTCTTCCTCTACGGCAACTGTGAATGCCAGAGTGATCGATGACGAAGACGATGCTACTTCACCGCCCCCTACTTTTGCACGCATCGACACTGCCCCGAGTTCGTCTGCACCGCCTAACAACACCGACGACCTTGCTGCTTCACCTACACCTCATGGGAACGAGTAGATGCTCTATGTCTTCAAACCTTTTTGGTCCTTACTGACAAAAGGGGGAGAAGCATATGAGTTTGATAGTCTTCAAGCGGGTCCATATGGGCGGTTGCTTTATATTTTGCCTAGTGTTTACAACTCTCGTTTTGATACATTTGGTTCTTTGAGTTGTAACACTTAAACTCGATGGTCGTCTGCTACTTATTTGCTATTCTTTGATGCGATGATAAATTCCACATGTGCGACGATAAATTCCGCACTTAGATCATTTTGCAGACGTCCATTTTTCATTATGCATGTCATTATCTTCACATACTTTTCATGCATGATGAATTGTCATCATAAGTTGAAGAGGATCTCCACAAGTACAACCTGCGATGTGCATTTGCATTCCAAAAGCAAATTACTTATATGTACATCTTCAGGGGGAGCCCTTGCAACTTATGAAGACAATACCCTATCCTTTACAATTTCATATATTATATTCACTATTGAAAACTTCAACTAGTTTGTCATCAATCACCAAAAAGGGGGAGATTGTAAGTGCATCTAGTGCCACCCCTAGTTGGCTTTGGAGTATTGACGACAAACCTAGTTGAGGGACTAATGTGTCTGTGAGAATTGCAGGATAACACAGGTAGAAGTCCCTCATTGATTTGGTTTTCCTACCAGAGATGACCCCTAAAAATGTAAGAAGGCATTGAAGACAAAGGTGGTATGTGAAGACATTCACATTGAAGACTATGACAAGAGAAGACATCGCATGAAGACTTTGGAGCGTGAAGACTTAGTTCTTTCGTCGTTCTTTTTCTTCTTTGTTGAGTCATAGGAACCACCGTACTGTTAAGTGGGGTCCAAGAGAACCAGTCAGAATGACTGAAGTGATGCTTAACCAAAATCCTATGTCTTCGAGTGAAGACTATGAGAGCAAATCTTGTCCAGAGTTGGATAAGTCAGCTTTGCTTGTAGCCCAAGTAAAGTTGACGCGTGTGTTTGAAATCTGACCGTTGGAACATGTGTCAGTTCCTTAGTGACCCAGGGTCATTTCGGACAAATCAGGTCGGGTTGCCTAGTGGCTATAAATAGCCCACCCCCTACAACCATAAACGGTTGGCTGCTCAGAGTTAGAGTACGGCTTTTGTCCTTTGGGAGCAACCCACCTCGAAGCCCTTGAGAGAGAATTCCTTGTGAGGATAAATCCCTAAACACCCAGAGCCAAAGAGTGTTAGGCATCACTTAAGTCTTCTTGTCTGTGTGCTCTGAAGACTTATTACACTTGAGGACTGTGAATCCTTCAGCCGGTTAGGCGTCGCGTTCTGAGCATCCAAGAGTCATTGTGGATCGCCGGTGAACGAAATCTGTGAAGGTTTGGAAGTCTACCTTGAAGACTTACCAGAGTGATTGGGCGAGGATTGGGTGTCCTTAGCTCAAGGGGAATAAGGTGAAGACGAGGTCTTCTGAGTTGAATCTCAGCCTCCCTAACCAGACGTATAGTTGTCACAGCAACTGGAACTGGTCCAACAAATCATTGTCTTCAACGAGTCACTGGTTTCATCCTTCCCTTCCCTTTGCTTACTGTTGGTCCTTGTGAAGTCATTGTATGATTGCATTATCTTTTGTCTTCACTGAGTGACTACTTGTTTTGATTAGCTTCACAATATCTTCCTACCTGATCTTTACTGCCTAGCTGCTATTAGTCATTATGCTTTCACTTCATTGAATACTTGACTATGGTTTGCTTAGTGTAGTATACCTTCCGTTGTATGGTAATAGGTTTATTTCTATCGTTTGTCTTCAAAACTTCCACGTTTTGAAGACTTTCATAAAAATCGCCTATTCACCCCCCCTCTAGTCGATCACTAGCACTTTCACTAACCTTGGCCATTAGAGCAAGGTTGGGTTTCTTTACTCTTTGAGAGCGAAGTACCGCATTGTCGGCGGTCTTGTCCAAGATGTTCATAGCAACGAACTCATCCAACACATCACTTGAGGACAAGGTGTGGAAGTCCGGCCTTTGACGAATGACGGAGGACATGACTTTGTGGTAGGGCATCATTGCCTTGAGGAATTTGCACTTGATCCAGTTGTCATCCTTGTCCTTGCTTCCATCATCTCGGAGCGAGACCGCGAGTTTGGTTACCCTCTGATAAGCTCACGAGGTTCTTCATCTTCTTTCATTGCAAACTCATCGGCTTCATCTTGCACCACTTCATAGTTGGAGCATTGAATGCTTGCGCTTCCCCGATAGAGGGAAACCACTTGGCGCCAAGCATCTTTGGCCAAGGAGTAGGGCGTGGGATAGCTTCTTGAATGATGAAGAGAGCATTCTCATTGAATTGATTATCCACGGCTTCTCTAGGAGTGAAGTTGCTTCGGTCATGCGGATAGAAACCTTCTTCAATGATTCTCCAAAGGTTAGTGTTCACATGATTTAAATGACGCTTAAAACGATAGACCCAAGAATCAAATTCTACATTCTTCTCAATCTTAGGGGCCGGGCCGGCATGATTCAAATAAGTGGAAGGGAGAGGTCCACCATAGACAAGTGGAGGTTCCACATGGGCAAAGATGCTGGTGCCACTTTTACCACTAGAAGGAAGGGCTTTCTCGCTAGTAGCTTCCCCCTTGTCGGAGGTAGCATCCGTCACCTTGTTGGCGGGATCACCCACTTTCAACGGTGCGGTGGATAGTTTAAGCCCTTCTAAGAATTTATTAAACATGCCTTTGACCTCAGTCGTCATGGAGGTTTTCAATGTGTCCAACGCCATATTGAACTCCTCATGAGAGACCGCGGTTCCCCCATCTCCCGTATAAGATACCGGATTTGCACCGGAGTGCTCCTCCTCACCCTCTACGACGTCAACCATACTCTTCGGACGGTAAAGTCCTTAATAAAGAGACGAGGCTCTGATACCAAAGTTCCTTTCCTTTGAAGGGAAGTACGTCTCCGTTGGAGCGGTGTGGAGGCACAATGCTCCCCAAGATGCCACTAGGGCCACCGTATTCTCCTCACGCCCAAACACAATGCAAGATGACGTGATTCCACTATTGGTGCCCTTGGAGGCGGCGACCGAACCTTTACAAACAAGGTTGGGGCAATCTCCACAACTTAATTGGAGGCTCCCAACGACACCACAAAGCTTCACCACAATGGACCATGGCTCCGCGGCGACCTCAACCGTCTAGGGTGCTAAAACACCCAAGAGTAACAAGATCCACAAGGGATTAGTCGGGGAAATCAAATTTCTCTTGGTGGAAGTGTAGATCGGGGCCTTCTCAACCACTCCCGAGCAAATAAACAAGTTTGATTGGCTAGGGAGTGAGATCGGGCGAAAATGGAGCTTAGAGCAACAATGGAGCTTAGGGTTAGAAGGGGTGGTCAAGTAGAGGAAGAAGACACCCCTTATATAGCTGTGGACAAAATCCAATCGTTATCCACCTAACCAGCCCGCGACTTGCGGTACTACCGCCCCTGACCAGCGGTACTACCGTAAGGCCACGCGGTACTTCTGCCCCTGACCAGCGGTACTACCGCAAGGCCATGCGGCACTACTGTGAGGGACCGCGGTACTACCGCAGCAGCAGCAGGAGCTAGGATAGACCTGTAGCACAAGGGCTGAGGGCGGTACTACCGCTCCCCCATGTGGTACTACCGCAAGGCAGGAAACTCCTAGCCTCGGAAGAGCGCGGATGAATAAAAATACATCTGTGCCTACTTCCGCTGGAAAACAGACGATGCAAAAATCTAACACAGTACTACCGCTAAGGAGCGGTACTACCGCCTGGCAGCTAAGCCAGGCCGCGCGCGGTACTACCGTGCACGGGGTGCGGTACTACCGCGGAGGCGTGGATGTAAAAAATTACATCCGCCCCTACTACCACGAAGAAGCGGCACTTGGCCTGGGGGCCATGGTACTACGGCTCCGGAGGAGCGGTACTACCATGGGCTCCTGCGGTACTACCGCGCATAAGTACGGTACTACCGCTGGTGCCTGCGGTACTACCGCTCCAGGGAGCAGTACTACCGCAAGCCCAACATCAGCAACCAGGACAAAGCAAAGAGGATAAACGGAGGATGCTCCAATGCGTATGTGAAAGGTGGAGACAAGGAAGAAAACGTGTACGTGATGATTCCACCCGAACCTTTCTGACGCGGACCCCCTCTTAATAGTACGGCTTTCCTACGACTCCAATCCACCAAAAAGAAACATAGAAAAACGCCGTTTTCAATAGTCTTCGAGGGGCACCAAACCGTCTTGTGCCTAGCGATGAAACGTCTGGGAAACTCAAGGCACACGATTAGTCCGCAAAAGCATTGTCATCAATCACCAAAACACCTTAGGGATAAATATGCCCTTACAACCCTAATGTCACCTAGATACTCCAATATCACCTCAAGTATCCGTGGGTATGATTATACAACATGTATCACACAATCTCAGATTCATCTATTCAACCAACACAAAGAACTTCAAAGAGTGCCCCAAAGTTTCTACCGGAGAGTCAAGACAAAAACATGTGCCAACCCCTATGCATAAGTTCACGAGGCGGAACTCGCAAGTTGATCACCAAAACATACATCAAGTGGATCACGTGAATATCCCATTGTCACCACAGATAAACACATGCAAGACATACATCAAGTGTTCTCAAATCCTTAAAGACTCAATCCGATAAGATAACATCAAAGGGAAAACTCAATTCATTACAAGAGAATAGAGGGGGAGAAACATCATAAGATCCAACTATAATAGCAAAGCTCGCGATACATCAAGATCGTGCCAAATCAAGAACACGAGAGAGAGAGAGAGATCAAACACATAGCTACTGGTACATACCCTCAGCCTCGAGGGTGAACTACTCCCTCCTCGTCATGGAGAGCGCCGAGATGATGAAGATGGCCACCGGATAGGGATTCCCCCCTCCGGCAGGGTGCCGGAATGGGTCTAGATTGGTTTTCGGTGGCTACAGAGGCTTGCGCCGGCGGAACTCCCGATCTAGAATTCTTTCTGGAAGTTTGGGTATATATAAGAGGTGTTGGAGTCGGGAACACGTCAGCGGGGTCCTAGAGGCGGCCACGAGGTAGGGGCGCGCGCCCAGGGGGTAGGGCGCACCCCCCACCCTCGTGGGTGCCCCAGGACTCTTCTGGCCCATCTCCGGTACTCCGTGGGCTTCTTCTAGTCCAAAAATTATCTCCGTGAATTTTCAGGTCAATTGGACTCCATTTGGTTTTCCTTTTCTGCAATACTCAAAATCAAGGAAAAAACAGAAACTGGCACTGGGCTCTAGGTTAATAGGTTAGTCCCAAAAAACATATAAAATAGCATATGAATGCATATAAAACATCCAAGGTTGATAATATAATAGCATGGAACAATCAAAAATTATAGATACATTGGAGACATATCAAGCATCCCCAAGCTTAATTCCAGCTCGTCCTCGAGTAGGTAAATGATAAAAACAGAATTTTTGATGTGGAATGCTACCTAACATATTTTCCATGTAATTCTCTTTATTGTGGCAAGAATATTCAGATCTGAAAGATTCAAGACAAAAGTTTAATATTGACATGAAATTAATAATATTTCAAGCATACTAACAAAGTAATCATGTCTTCTCAAAATAACATGGCCAAAGAAAGCTATCCCTACAAAATCATATAGTCTGGCTATGCTCTATCTTCATCACACAAAATATTTAAATCATGCACAACCCCGATGACAAGCCAAGCAATTGTTCCATACTTCTGATGTTCTCAAACCTTTTCAATCTTCACGCAATACATGAGCGTGAGCCATGGACATAACACTATAGGTGGAATAGAATGGTGGTTGTGGAGAAGACAAAAAGGAGAAGATAGTCTCACATCAACTAGGCGTATCAACGGGCTATGGAGATGCCCATCAATAGATATCAATGTGAGTGAGTAGGGATTGCCATGCAACGGATGCACTAGAGCTATAAGTGTATGAAACCTCAAAAAGAAACTAAGTGGGTGTGCATCCAACTCGCTTGCTCACAAAGACCTAGGGCATTTTGAGGAAGCCCATCATTGGAATATACAAGCCAAGTTCTATAATGAAAGATTCCCACTAGTATATGAAAGTGACAACATAGGGACTCTCTATCATGAAGATCATGGTGCTACTTTGAAGCACAAGTGTGGTAAAAGGATAGTAGCATTGCCCCTTCTATCTTTTTCTCTTTTTTTTGTTTTTGGGCCTTTTTTGTGGCCTCTTTTTTCTCTCTTTTTTTATTTTTCATCCGGAGTCTCATCCCGACTTGTGGGGGTATCATAGTCTCCATCATCCTTTCCTCACATGGGACAATGCTCTAATAATGATGACCGGCACACTTTTATTTACTTACAGCTCAAGAATTACCACTCGATACTTAGAACAAAATATGACTCTATATGAATGCCTCCGGTGGTGTACCGGGATGTGCAATGACTCGTGAGTGACATGTATGAAAGAATTATGAACGGTGGCTCTGCCACAAATACGATGTCAACTACATGATCATGCAAAGCAATATGACAATGATGAAGCGTGTCATAATAAACGGAACGGTGGAAAGTTTCATGGCAATATATCTCAGAATGGATATGTAAATGCCATAATAGGTAGCTACGGTGGCTGTTTTGAGGAAGGTATATGGTGGGTGTATGATACCGGCGAAAGGTGCGTGGTATTAGAGAGGCTAGCAATGGTGGAAGGGTGAGAGTGCGTATAATCCATGGACTCAACATTAGTCATAAAGAACTCACATACTTATTGCAAAAATCTATTAGTTATCGAAACGAAGTACTACGCGCATGCTCATAGGGGGATAGATTGGTAGGAAAAGACCATCGCTCGTCCCCGACCGCCACTCATAAGGAAGACAATCAATAAATAAATCATACTCCGACTTCATCACATAACGGTTCACCATACGTGCATGCTACGGGAATCACAAACTTTAACACAAGTACCTCTCAAATTCACAACTACTCAACTAGCATGACTCTAATATCACCATCTTCATATCTCAAAACAATCATCAAGCATCAAACTTCTCATAGTATTCAATGCACTCTGTATGAAAGTTTTTATTATACCCATCTTAAATGCCCATCATAGTAGGACTAATTTTATAACCCAAGCAAATCACCATGCTGTTCTAAAGACTCTCAAAATAATATAAGTGAAGCATGGGAGTTCATCTATTTCTTCAAAATAAAACCACCACTGACGGTGTCCTGGACTAGGGGGTACTCACCACGTCGTCTCCCGATCTATTAGATTGGGCCGAGGACCCCCGTGGCCGTATACTCATGGGCCAGTTCGGACGGCTACCGCATACAAGGAAGATTCCACAAGACTTGGCGATCAAGACAAGGACTTCTCCCCACCGGCGTATTCGGCTAGGACTCTTGTTAACCTAGGCCTCTGGTGCATTATATAAACCAGGGCCAGGCTAGTCGATAGAATAATCAACTCCATATACAACAATCATACCATAGGCTAGCTTCTAGGGTTTAGCCTCCTTGATCTCGTGGTAGATCTACTCTTGTACTATCCATATCATCAATATTAATCAAGCAGGAGTAGGGTTTTACCTCCATCGAGAGGGCCCGAACCTGGGTAAAAACATTGTGTTCCCTGCCTCCTGTTACCATCCGGCCTAGACGCACAGTTTGGGACCCTCTACCCGAGATCCGCCGGTTTTGATACCGACATTGGTGCTTTCATTGAGAGTTCCGCTGTGTGATCGACAAAAGGATTGATGGCTCGCCTGCAGATCAACTGCGACTTCGGCTCTTCGTCACCAGCTCGACTGGTCACCTTGGTTCGACCAAGAATTGCGCCCCGTGTTCGGATCACCATGTCCGGACGAGGGTCTTCATCAAACATCAACTCCGATCTCTATCAAGATCACGGAGGAATCATCTATGGAGCTCGGGGGCTCAACGTCAACATTGCCCTCAAGCGACCGTGCTGTTTTTTTGGACAGCAAACTCGTATCTGCCACCACCACCTCCTGGGGTATCGATTTGACGATCGCTTTGGTGGAATTGTGCGGAATTGAGTCTACAACAACCCTGGAAAATTTCGTCGAGTTCCGATGGAGGAATCTCTGGCAATCCACGATATACCGGAGCCCTGTCAAATCTGGACGGGAATTTGGATAGTTTAGGGCGTGGTGTCCAGCTTCTAGCTCGGACGTCCTTTGGAAGATCCGACCGTTGATCGTCTGTGGAATTCCTATATCTACCACCTCTCAATATTTCGGCTCGATCCGACCGTCCAAACTCCGGGAACCTTCCGATTAGTGCATCACTTTTCAGATCTGTTTTCTGCGCGAAAACGAATCCGACCCGAGTTCATCTTTTTTATGAACAGGATTTCAGACATCCCTTTTGAAGGAAGTTTTGTATGGGGTATTGTGTTTTGTTCCCGAACACATCCCACTAACTGTAAGATCTTTTGAACATGATCTTCAACATGATGCTGGTGTTAAACCAGTCCGGCAATATTACTCCACGGCTGCCGACCTGCGCTAGGCACGGCGTCACTTTGTTGAGCTGAGCTCAACTTCTTCGGATCATCATCTCGGCAAGCCGAACAAGAGCCCGGCATCGCGAAGGATAAATCATCACCAACATCGCCGCCCCACGGATTACACGGAGCGGGCATACCGGCATCGCCGCACGGTCGCTTCATCAAGCCGGCATCGACCACGTCACGACCTGCATCGACAGGGCCACACTATTGCTTCTTCAAGCTGGTGTCCATCACGCCGACCTACTTCGACTCATCGGCTGACATCGAGGCTTCGACATCTCGGCTGGACCGGGGGCTTCGCCATCTCTTCATCAACCTACTCCGGACACTTCGGCGTCACTAGTCGACCAGCTCCGTCACGTTAGCTGGGCCGAGGGCTTTGCCTCGCCGAGTCAACCTTTACCAGCATTGCGATGCCGTTGTTTTACCGCCCATCAGGCAATGGGTGTGCGGAGCGGGTCCCAATTTTAGGAATCACCTTCCTTCGAATTGCTACAACAAATAAACCAGGTGCTATTAATCCCAGTATTTTTTGCTTGTTTGGATTCATTTTTCCCAAGGAATTATTACTCTGGTTTGTCCGTCATATTATACAGGTCTATCAAATGGTGGCTGCATTAACGACAGTCGCGTGGTGGTTCAGTCAGTTTCCGTACATAGTCCGGCGAACGCCGCACTCGGAGCTCGGACCGACCTGCGAATTCAGGCTTTGCCACGCCTTTACCGCATCACGCCGACGCCCTGCATCGACTTGACTTCGGCGCCAGGCCATATTTCTTTTATTACTCACTTTGCATAAATTATTTATTATGCAACGATTTTTTTAATTATCATTATTACTATTATCTCCGGTTTGCACTATTTTTTGTGCACAGGAAAATGATCCGGGGACTTCGGCATCACTCTGCCGGTCTGCATTGATCGTGCTATGTCACCACTTCGGCGTGTCAAGCTTTCCGCTCCGCCACCTCGGGACCGGCTTGAGGGATGGAACCTTGCCCCGCATCAAGCTCGGACCGCGTCATCAATACCGAACACATTAACCAGCTAAGTCGCTTTCATGCTCAAAGCTTTAATTTCTAACTTGCGTTCGGTTCGACCAAGCATTATACTTTTTTGGAAAAAAGTTGCTTCTAAAAAATTTCCTTGTCCAAACTTTGTTTGTGACGCATAAATTCAAATACCCAGTTTACTTGGGGGCTTCCTTTATGAAGCTTTTCCTGTTGCATATGATTATACTTGTACGGCTTCGTTCCTTGTTCGTGTATTACGCCACAATATGCACCACATTGACTGAAGCGATTTGCAAGCTGGGTTGCCTCGCTCCTGTGTTTACCCCTATGTTCCCGATTGTTCGGCTAGGGAGTAAAGGGAGCACCTCTGCGATTGTCACGATCGGGTCACCCGAGCCGGACCTCAGACTGGGTGAAGCTGAAAGCTAGCGCTCTTATAGTTATTCAATGATGGTCGGCAGACAACGGAACTCATGAGTACAAAAAATCTATTGCACAAGTCTCATAATAACAATGAGCACCGAAGAAAGGTATCGGTGGGGGTACTATTTTCTTCGAAGATGCTTCTTACACTTTGCAGTAATATAGCATAAGTTCCCTGAGCGCGCTTTGTCTATTACAGCTTTATGGCCTGGTTGCCTGGTTATTGGAAACACCGTCGATATTCTCGACAGATGGAGTACATAACACTTTTCGGTCCTTCACCGAAGAGGGAGAAGCCGATGGTCGGTTAAGACGCGTTTAAAGTTCGGTTGAACATAGATATGATATAAGTACTTCGGTACATGAAATCATTCTTTTACCCAAGTCACTTGGGGGCTCTTAAATTTATATGAGCCGTTTTATAATAAGTGTTCTTCTTCTTAGTCGTTGCAAAGTTTTATTATTATTATCTATCACTCCTTTTTTCGACACGAGTGTGCGGTCACTAGCCGGGGAGCCTAATTTCTCTCTCAAAGCCGCTAGAGTTTAGTTTACTAAACTGGCCTGATGAGAAGTACTCCGCCCTCGGGATAGAAGGTTGAAGTCGTAGGCTGACCCGCTCGAAGTCTTGAGATAGGGTGTATCATGTTAAAGCATGACAGAAGCACTTCTTTTTTCTAAGACCAACTTTCGGATTGGCACCAAACACTTCATATTGTTCGGACGTCATGTTTTTACTGACGTTTCTTGGTTTTCCAAGATTTTTTGGCACTTTTAAACTATTTGTGCTTTTCCAGCATTAGTCTCGTAGTGTAACGCCGGACACCTTTAGGGATTCGGCAAAAACATTCTCAGATATTGCTATATATGCATCGGTTTAGTATTGTGTCTTCGGTCAATAGTTGGGTTGCCCGGCTCCTGCACTTGCTTCCTATGTTCCATTTTGTTCGGCTAGGCGTGCAAAGGGAGAACCACTGCGATTGTGCTTCCAGCTCACATGGTTAAGCACCTTAGTGGAGAAAGCCGAAAACTGACTGTCACAATAAGCGTAAACTGGTCAGCGATCCGATGACTATGACGGGCCATTCATAACATTGGCCGAAGTGTTTACGGCTTGACCTCGACTGTCGCCGAACACTACCGGGGGCTATTAACTAGCCTCCCAAACTAAATCCTCGATATTTTGCTCTTACATTCGAGCTGAGGTTTCATGATCATGCTTAGCATGACAACCCAAAGAAAGGAACCGATAGCGGGACTATTTTCTTTGGAATACATTTCTTCTGTTAAACAGTAATATAACATATCTCTCTGCGTACCTTTGTTTTATAAAACCGTGTGGCCAGATTGCCTTGTTTGTCGTAAATCTTTGCCCTCATAAAGGCTTTATAAAGTAGGACAAACACTCCTCGGCTACTGGCTAAGGAGGTGGAAGCCGATGGTCAGTCAACAAAGTTTTGTACAATGCGGATCCGAGCATTAATGACGTAAAGTACTTGGATACATAGAGTCATTACACATAATTTGTGATTTTACTATGGATATTGATGCTTAATTCGGCCACCCGTGCCCGCATTAAGGCTCGGGGGCTACTGGGCTTCGGGCTTATTATTTACAAATATTAAAGGGGCACATCGATCCCTTGATCTGGTGTTGCCACCCGACCAGTGTCTCGGGGGCTACCGCATTGCTTGTTCAATGCAGAAAATTTTAAGTGCAATACAGTTGCCGAGGAGATTTTGATCCTCAGGTTGGTCGGCCGCACCCATCCTGAGTCTCGAGGACTAAGCGCGCCGCTTTTTGTGTCCCGAAGTATTCTGTCGAGCTAGGACATGATCCTCAGGCCGATTTTGCAAATCAACCTGAGTCTCAGCGGCTACTGGGATCAGCGGTCTTATGTCATCCTTCATGTGCATCTCGGGTTTTAGACCGATACACACCTTGAGGGCTACTGGCTATATATCTCGGCAGAGAATAAATTGCACCAATAAAAAATATTGACAAAAAATCGGCCCATAGTCGGGGTGGTGCACCACCTCGGAAGCAGTCCGGCATAAAGCTCAGGCGCTAGTGGCTGGCTCCATAGAGGGCATTTCCGGCATTAAGCTCAGCTAAACTCCTTCAACTTTTTTGAACCAAGGTGATATGACACCTCGGATATAGTCCGGCATTGGAGCCTGGACACAGTCCGGCGTTGGAGCTCAGATACATAGTCCGGCGTTGGAGCTCGGATACATTCCGGCGCTAGAGCTGGGAAGCGGTCCAGTGTTGGTGCTCGGCTGCAAAAGATACCTCGAATGCAGTCCGGCGTTGGAGCTCGGACGCAAGAGGACCCTGCCTCCCGGGAACAACTTCAAACCCGAGGTGTGGCATAAAAATAAACAAGGCATTGATAAAGGCCGGAAACTTAAAGGGGCTCCTCGGATACCCGACGTGTAAACTCGTCGAATGCATTTCGGCGATCCTCAAGATCGAAGATAAAGAAGATTTGTTGAACCAGTTTTCAAGACCGGCAACCGAAGATGAAGAACAGTTCAGAAGAATCGAGGAGCATCCCTAACTTGAAGACCGGTTCAGGGGGCTACTGACGGTGTCCTGGACTAGGGGGTACTCACCACGTCGTCTCCCGATCTATTAGATTGGGCCGAGGACCCCCGTAGCCATATACTCATGGGGCAGTTCGGACGGCTACCGCATACAAGGAAGATTCCACAAGACTTGGCGATCAAGACAAGGACTTCTCCCCACCGGCGTATTCGGCTAGGACTCTTGTTAACCTAGGCCTCTGGTGCATTATATAAACCAGGGCCAGGCTAGTCGATAGAATAATCAACTCCATATACAACAATCATACCATAGGCTAGCTTCTAGGGTTTAGCCTCCTTGATCTCGTGGTAGATCTACTCTTGTCTACCCATATCATCAATATTAATCAAGCAGGAGTAGGGTTGTACCTCCATCGAGAGGGCCCGAACCTGGGTAAAAACATCATGTTCCCTGCCTCCTATTACCATCCGGCCTAGATGCACAGTTCAGGACCCCCTACCCGAGATCCGCCGGTTTTGACACCGACAACCACCATGCTCTAAAAATATATAAGTGAAGCACTAGAGCAAATGACAAACTACTCCAAAAGATATAAGTGAAGATCAATGAGTAGTCTAATAATTATGCAACTATGTGAAGACTCTCTAACATTTAAGAATTTAAGATCTTGGTATATTATTCAAGCGGCAAGCAAAACAAAATAAAATAAAATGACGCTCCAAGCAAAACACATATCATGTGGTGAAAAAAAATATAGCTCCAAGTAAAGTTACCGATGAATGAAGACGAAAGAGGGGATGCCATTCAGGGCATCCCCAAGCTTAGGCTCTTGGTTGTCCTTGAATATTATCTTGGTGTGCCTTGGGAATCCCCAAGCTTAGGCTCTTGCCACTCCTTATTCCGTAGTCCATTGGATCTTTACCCAAAACTTGAAAACTTCACAACACAAAACTCAACAGAGGAAACTTGATATTATTGCAACTCCTACAAGCATATATTCCTCCCTCATAATAATTTTCAGTAGCATCATGAATGAATTCAACAATATAACTAACACATAAAGCATTATTTTCATGATCTACAAGCATAGAAAATTTACTATTCTACACATAAGCAAAATTCTTCTCATTCGGAATAGTAGGAGTATCATAAGAAACCCGAATACTATAAATGGTTTCCACATTAAAAGAGTAATGTTCAGAAAAGGGTAATCATAATCACGACAAGTTTTATAAATATAATCATCACTACTTTTTATAGCATAAGTGTCATCACAATAATCATCATAAGTAGCAACTTTGTTCTCATCATAATCAATTGAAACCTCTTCCAAAATAGTGGAATCATTACTTCCTAAAGTTGACACTCTTCCAAACCCACTTTCATCAATATAACCATCATAAATAGGAGGCATGCTATCATCATAATAAATTTGCATATCAAAACTTGGGAGGTTAAATATATCATATTCATGAAACATAGCATCCCCAAGCTTGGGACAAACATTAATTGCAGCGAATAAATTCTCAAACATGTCATTCTCATCAAACATAGCATCCCCAAGCTTGGGCCTTTTCATATCATAAGCGTAATCACTCTCATCATTAATAGTATGGATAGCACCAATAGTATAGCAATTATCATCATCACAATGAGTAATAGGAGCAACATCATTTGGGAGGGATACCTTTTTACCTTTGCTTCTACGTCTTTTCTTTTTCTTCTTCGCATCATGTGTGGGTTTAACCCTCTTTGTGGAGCTCCTTATTAATGAGATTGGTTGGATAGAAGGCTCCTCCTCGTTACCTGATTCATTATAAGAAAAAATAGGAGGATATTGGGAAATCTCTTCCATTTCATTAGTATTCTCTTCATCTTGTAATTGTTTTCTTGACTTTATGTAATTGGAGATATATGGATTTTCAATTCAATTCACCGCACAATACATATAAATTTCTTCTAGATCAAGATCAAGAACTTTATCAAGGGAAAATTCTGGAATATCCTTAGTTATACGTTTCATTTCTTCATAACCCAGAAGCAAACTAAGTTCATTATGATGTGCAAGGGAAATCAAGTCATCACAATTTTTGGACACGATTCGATCATGAAACAATTTGCATTGGATATTTAAATGACCACGTTCATTACACAGTTCACAAGGATGGCTAAGAAAATTTAAATTTTCAGCACAAACATCTAGCCTTTCTTGCAACCATTTAGTTTCTAAATACTTGTGCCTCTTGCAAAATCTATCTTCCCTATTTTGTGTGTACTTGCATACTGTATGCACTCCACAAAAATTGACATGCTTATAAGAGACATTTTTATCATGACTAGTGCAATCATCATTAGTACTATGGGTATTCAAAGAGTTCATACTAACTATATTTCCATCATGCTCATCATTCAAAGAATTAGTGCCAAACATTTTAATGCATTCTTCTTCTAACATTTTGGCACAATTATCGGAATCCTTATTTTCACGAAAGATATTAAAAAGATGAAGCATATGAGGCACCCTCAATTCCATTTTTTTGTAGTTTTCTTTTATAACTAAACAAGTGATAAAACAAGAAACAAAAATATTCGATTGCAAGATCTAAAGATATACCTTCAAGCACTCACCTCCCCGGCAACGGCGCTAGAAAAGAGCTTGATGTCTACTACACAACCTTCTTCTTGTAGACGTTGTTGGGCCTCCAAATGCAGAGGTTTGTAGGACAGTAGCAACTTTCCCTCAAGTGGATGACCTAAGGTTTATCAATCCGTGGGAGGCGTACGATGAAGATGTTCTCTCTCAAACAACCCTGCAACCAAATAACAAAGAGTCTCTTGTGTCCCCAACACACCCAATACAATGGTAAATTGTATAGGTGCACTAGTTTGGCGAAGAGATGATGGTACAAGTGCAATATGGATGGTAGATAAAGGTTTTTGTAATCTTAAAATATAAAAACAGCAAGGTAGCAAGTGGTAAAAGTGAGCACAAACGGTATTGCAATGCTAAGAAACAAGACCTAGGGTTCATACTTTCACTAGTGCATGTTCTCTCAACAATAATAACATAATTGGATCATATAACTATCCCTCAACATGCAACAAAGAGTCACTCCAAAGTCACTAATAGCAGAGAACAAACGAAGAGATTATTGTAGGGTATGAAACCACCTGAAAGTTATCCTTTCTGATCGATCTATTCGAGAGGCTGTAGTAAAATAACACAAAGCTATTCTTTCCGTTCAATCTATCCTAGAGTTCCTACTAGAATAACACCTTAAGACACAAATCAACCAAAACCCTAATGTCACCTAGATACTCCAATGTCACCTCAAGTATCCGTGGGTATGATTATACGATATGTATCACACAATCTCAGATTCATCTATTCAACCAACACAAAGAACTTCAAAGAGTGCCCCAAAGTTTCTACCGGAGAGTCAAGACGAAAACGCGTGCCAACCCCTATGCATAAGTTCACGAGGCGGAACTCGCAAGTTGATCACCGAAACATACATAAAGTGAATCACGTGAATATCCCATTGTCACCACAGATAGGCACATGCAAGACATACATCAAGTGTTCTCAAATCCTTAAAGACTCAATCCGATAAGATAACTTCAAAGGGAAAACTTAATCCACTACAAGAGAGTATAGGGGGAGAAACATCATAAGATCCAACTATAATAGCAAAGCTTGCGATACATCAAGATCGTGTCGAATCAAGAACACGAGAGAGAGAGAGAGATCAAACACATAGCTACTGGTACATACCCTTAGCCCCGAGCGTGAACTACTCCCTCCTCATCATGGAGAGCGCCGGGATGATGAAGATGGACACCGGAGAGGGATTCCCCCCCTCCGGCAGGGTGCCGGAACGGGTCTAGATTGGTTTTTGGTGGCTACAGAGGCTTGCGGCGGTGGAACTCCCGATCTAGATTTCTTTCTGGAATTTTGGGTATATATAAGAGGTGTTGGAGTCGGGAACAAGTCAGGGGGTCCCAGAGGCGGCCACGAGGTAGGGGGCACGCCCCCACCCTTGTGGGTGCCTCGGGACTCTTCTGGCCCATCTCTGGTACTCCGTGGGCTTCTTCTGGTCCAAAAATTATCTCCGTGAATTTTCAGGTCAATTAGACTCCGTTTGGTTTTCCTTTTCTGCAATACTCAAAAGCAAGGAAAAAACGGAAACTGGCACTGGGCTCTAGGTTAATAGGTTAGTCCCAAAAATCTTATAAAATAGCATATAAATGCATATAAAACATCCAAGGTTGATAATATAATAGCATGGAACAATCAAAAATGATAGATACATTGGAGACGTATCAGGGGGCGCGCCCTGGTGGGTTGTGCCCACCCACTGGCCCCTCTCCGGTAGGTTTTGGCACCAGAAATTCTTATATATTATATAAAAATTCCCCGCAAAGTTTTGTTCCATTCCGAGAACTTTTATTTCTGCACAAAAACAACACCATGGTAGTTCTACTGAAAACAACGTCTGTCCGGGGTTAGTTTCATTCAAATCATGCAAATTAGAGTCCAGAACAAGAGGAAAAGCGTGAGAAAAAGTAGACACGTTGAAGACGTATCAACTCCCCCAAACTTAAACCTTTGCTTGTCCTCAAGCAATTCAGTTGATAAACTGAAAGTGAGAAAGAAAAACTTTTATGAACTCTTTTGCTCTTATTTGCATAAATAAGCTGAAACAGCACCCAGGTTTTCAGCCAACATTATAACTAACCATGTCAACAATAACTCTTAAAGATTATAATGACTCATATCAATGACATAACCAGCTAGCGAGCAATAATAAGATATCTCAAGCAACAACACGTTGTCAAAACAACCATGATATAATATGACAATAATGGTATCTCGCTAGCCCTTTCTGAGACCACAAAACATAAATGCAGAGCACCTCCAAAGTCCAAGCAGCGACTAAACATTGTAATTCATGGTAGAAAAGATCCAATCATGATGCACCCAACATTAGCTACACACAATTCATAAAGCATGACAGCTGTGCTCTCTCAG
Organism: Triticum dicoccoides; assembly: GCF_002162155.2. NCBI lineage: Eukaryota > Viridiplantae > Streptophyta > Magnoliopsida > Poales > Poaceae > Triticum > Triticum dicoccoides. The sequence continues at coordinate 399,746,442 of NC_041380.1, forward strand.
TTTCTAGTGCATATTTTAGAAGGTGATGACACAACATAAAAGTAAATAGATAGTCCCTTCACAGAGGGAAGCAATGATTTGTAGAGGTGCCAGAGCTCAAGTTTTAAAACAGAGGTAAATGATTATTTTGAGACATGCACCCTTCTCATTTACTTCACGACTATCAGTTATCAATATCTCCCATGCTAAACAGGCTAGTGGCGGTTCCCAAGCAATAAAAGTAAAGGTTTTGACTCCATTGGGAGTTTTTGTTTGATTATTCGAGCGGTGAACTCTTTTTGTATTTTGTAGTTTGGGACTGGGCATCCTTATTACCGCCCTTTTCTCGTGCGATGGCGAGTGAATAAACACTCGACCTGAGAATAACCCGCTTAGCATGGAAGATATACCGACTACCTCCTGTCGTTTCATGAATGATCCAGGCACACAAAACGAATATTTTTTAGAAGTTTTTAGAGGTGGCACATGCAAATTTACTTGGGATAGCAGGGTAATATTGTATATAGGTAGGTATGGTGGACTCATCTGGAATAACTTTGGGTTCAAGGTTTTTGATGTACAAGCAGAATCCCCACTTAGTACAGGCGAAGGCTAGCAATTAGATTGAGAAGCGGCCAACTAGAGAACAATCATGATCATGCATAAGTAACATTGGCACTAGCATGAGTAGGATATGATCACCATGAACATAAATATCATAGAGGCTATGTTGGTTTTGATTCAGCTACATGCATGAACATGTACCAAGTCAAGCCACTTGAACATTCAGAGGAGGATACCATATCATCATTGAAAGATCATGGATGTCGCCTAGAGGGGGGGGTGAATAGGCGTTTTAAAATAATTATGGTCTAGGCTTGAACAAATGCAGAATAAACCTAGCGGTTAATTTCTCAAGCACAAAACCTAAAACAACTAGGCTCACCTATGTGCACCAACAACTTATGCTAAGCAAGATAAGCAACTATGTGATAGCAAGATATATGACCAAGAACAATTCGGCTATCACAAAGTAAAGTGCATAAGTAAAGGGCTCGGGTAAGAGATAACCGAGGCACGCGGAGACGATGATGTATCCCAAAGTTCACACCCTTGCGGATGCTAATCTCCGTTTGGAGCAGTGTGGAGGCACAATGCTCCCCAAGAAGCCACTAGGGCCACCGTAATCTCCTCACGCCCTCACACAATGCAAGATGTCGTGATTCCACTAAGGGACCCTTGAGGGCGGTCACTGAACCCGTACAAATGGCAACCCTTGGGGGCGGTCACCAAACCCGTACACTTTGGCAACCCTTGGGGGCGGTCACAAAAAGCTGTCAAATTGCTCGGGGCGATCTCCACAACCTAATTGGAGACCCCGACGCTTTCCTGGAGCTTTACACCACAATGATTGAGCTTCGAACACGACCAACCGTCTAGGGATCCCAAGCACCCAAGAGGAACAAGCTCAAGGGTACCAAGCACCCAAGAGTAATAAGCTTCTCAACTTGTAACTTCCACGTATCACCATGGAGAACTCAAACCGATGCACCAAATACAATGGCAAGGGCACACGGAGTGCCCAAGTCCTTCTCTCCCAAATACCACCAAAGCAACTAATGCTAGCGAGGAAAGTGAGAGGAAGAACAAGAAGGAGAACACTAAGAACTCCAAGATCTAGATCCAAGGGGTTCCCCTCACATAGAGGAGAAAGTGATTGGTGGAAGTGTGGATCTAGATCTCCTCTCTCTTTTCCCTCAAAAACTAGCAAGAATCCATGGAGGGATTGAGAGTAAGCAAGCTCGAAGAAGGTCAACAATGGGGGAAGAACACGAGCTCAAAGGATGAGGTTCATTGGGAAAGAAGACCCCCTTTTATAGGTGTGAAAAAATCCAACCGTTACGCTCACAGCCCGCATAGAGCGGTACTACCGCTCGTCCTCACGGTACTACCGCTAGGGGTAGCGGTACTACCGCTAAGGGTAGCGGTACTACTGCTTGCGAGCGGCACTAAAAAATTACATCCGTGCCTACCACCACTGGACTTATGACAATTTTTTGGTCCGGAGTGGAAGTAGCCAAGGAAGTAGCCGTGGTAGTACCGCTCAAGCGGTAGTACCGCTCCCACGGGCGGTAGTACCGCTGCAGCTTTTAAGAGGACACCGAAGCTGACACAACTTCTGCAAACGGAATCCGAATTCAACGAAACCAAGTTTGTTGGAAAGCTAGTGACAAGGGCTAACACAATCTTGATAGAAATAACAATAAGAAGCAAATGAGAAAAGGACCATAAGAAAATGGTGAGAACCCTTCCTCGGATAAGACCGGTAAAACCTCCAACACCGAAAACATCATAGAAGATGCATGCGAAATCCGTTTTCGTTGAACTCAAGCTTGTCATCAAGATGACCATAAGCTCTAAGACTCACAATGAGAACCAAACACGAACCAAGAAAGATGATGCAAGGATGCAATGGTTTGAGCTCTCTACGAATGATACGATCAAGCTACTCATCGAGAGCCCCCTTGATAGTACGGCAATTGATCCTATATGCCGGTCTCCCAACTACCATCATGAGACCGGTAAAATAGAAAACCTATCAAGGGCAAACCTTTGCCTTGCACATGGTCCACTTGAGCTAGATGGTGATGACCTTGACTCCCTCAAGTTGGACCACCTTTCTTGATTACGTTGGCTCGATGGAGACTAGTTGATTGCTCCCTCATACTCCACTATGGGTGAGCCACTCTTCCGCACATCTTCACAAGTCCATTGTCACCACAATGGACGGCAAGCTTCAATCATTTGATCTCTTCATGATGCTTCACTTGAATTTGCACACCGCAACCTAACCCCACAAAGAACTCTCACGAAGATCATGGGTTAGTACACAAAGCGTAATTGACAATGCTTACCATACCATGGGATCGCTTGATCCCTCTCGGTACATCTTCTACGCTTTGTGTGTTGATCAACTTGATTCACTCTTTTACTTAGTCTTGATCAACCTCTCACAAGACCGATCTTTAGGTAATTCCTTGAATAGCACCTTGGTCATCACAAACTCGCGTTGAAACCAACAAATGTACTCTAAGAAAAGCCTATGGACAAAACCTTCAAATATAACTCAAGGCAACCATTAGTCCATAGAGATTGTCATCAATTACCAAAACCAAACATGGGGGCACTGCATGTTCTTTCAATCTCCCCCATTTTGGTAATTGATGACAATCACTTTCAAGAGAGTTTATACAAGGAATTATGCATCACCATGCAATGCAACAACCAATAATGCATTCGTATGAGATACAAATGCTTAGGAACAAAACCAAAGCAATGAAAAACTATGAAAACTTCTCCACAAAACTCTCTGAAACTTCTCCCCCATTGGCATCGATTTCCAAAATGGGAGAAAAGCTTAGAAGGCCAATAAATTGTGTTCCTCCATAAATTGTGTATTTCTCAACAAGAGAGTGGAATGTCATACACATTTCCAAAGGTAAATACTTGGAGGAACACAAACTATATTGAGGCACAAAGATTGCTAAAGAATGATATGCCACAAGGACATAACAAAGAGAGACACAAGAAATCAAGCAATCAAAAGATACCAATTGAAGCAAGCAATCAAAGGATATCAATTGAACCAACTATATCAAAGATCCTACGAGCCACATGAATAAAGGATATTATGATATGAGCAAAGGAGTGTTCTAAAGAAACTAGAGAAGCTCCCCATGATTTGTGCACACATAAGAATATTTGTATTTGGATACAAAGTGCACAAAATATGATCATAGCTCCCCCAAAATCAATAGAAACTTACAACAAGTGTAAGTGAGCATATAGGAAACAAAGCCTAGTACTTGCAACAAACACATGGTTGAGCAACAAGTAAAAGAGGCAACTCAAGAATGGGCTCAACCAAAATGATGTGTGTGAGTCAAGGCAATGCACTTGAGAAGACTAATGTACAGATGCGCATTAAGCATGAATAAAGTCTTGAAAGAATGAGGCACACGGTGCACGGCTTATCATTCCCACACACAACTAGCAAATGGGTTCACAAGCTTACTAATAAGCATATAAAGAACCTATGCTTGTGACAACCCGTGGTGAAGATAGAAGATGAAAGCCTCATCAAGACGTGGGATACCAATTAAGATGGCAAAAGCCTCGTAAATATAAGCATGAGGAAAATAATGTTTACCACACAAGAGTGCATCAAGATGCAACGATAGAAGACACGCACTCAAGGCAAAAGCTTTCACGGAGCCACCAAAGAAATAACATAAGAAAGACAAGGTGGACGTGAAAGAAAGGATATCAACTAGATATGAAACTTCTCTCAAGTGTATAAGATTCTAGGTAGACGAAATCATGATGATATATATCTACAAAGAAGGATGTACACCTGAAATAGTTACAACACGAGGAACAAGATATCCAAAGGGAGGTCATACATATATCAATTAGATATTTGCTTGGAAGCATAGCACATGGCTAGATATGGTCTTATTGTATATAAATGAATTCCTACCACACACCCATCAAAGACATCACAACTAGCAACATGAGATCATCATTGAGATGCTTTGAGAAAGGAAACAAGTATCACACGATGGAATGAATATCATGCCAAGATGCAACCTACACAAGGTTGAATGCAAGAAAATAATGCATGAATAGATACTTGTTACCGAGATATCATTGGAAAGATGTAGAAGAAACCAATTGAAGGTAGTAGATAGTAGTTCATTGATCATCCTAGCTTAACTCCAATAAGCACATGGTGACACCACCTTTGTTGTGAGTGAGCCGAGCCTCCAATGCATCTCCAATAGTCCCTAGAACAACAACACAAACAAAATGGTACCCAAACTCATTGGGACCATAGAGTTAGAAACACCAATACATAGGACAAACTCCACATAAATATGTGCACATTGATATGAAATAGAATTTGATGCACATCTCATCCAATTTGAGACATGGTGGAGTTTCCCTTATATAATGGGTCAAAGAAAGAAAGCATGCCACAGAGACTACATGAAGTAAATATGCATGCTCAAGACCTTCAAAAACCGATACCAAAAGACAAAGAAAAACCAAGTGAATAAAACATCACTTGGAGGATATCCATAAAAGATACATCAAGGAATGAGATATCCATTGATACACTCAAAATAAAAGTTATCAAACTCCCAAAAGAGAGGATGGTTCCAAACAAACCAAGCTCTCTACAAAGTTTGCACAAAGTACCAAAACGAAAACGGCTTGCCTTCCACCAACACACACTTGATAAGGATCGCAAGATGAGTGTTCTATAGAAAATAGGATAGCTCCCCCAAGACTAGTGCATTAAAGAGAATTTGCATTTGAATACAAAATGCACAAGGTGGGATCACCACTTTCACTATATCTAGAAACCACTAGACAAGATCAAGAAATAAACAAGATCCACAAGTGGTATGGAAGACAAAGGGATTTGATACATTCCTTGGCAAAGGGAAGGCAAATAAAAGCAAACGCCAATGTAAAGATGATCAATAAATTCTACCACACAAGTGAGTACCAATTGTCAAAAGACAAGAAGTAAACGGAAATAATTCCCGGTGGTAGATAGCAAGGATATCCGACATCATCTTCACACCAAACAAAAAGCAAAATGCAACTTGTAGAGCTAACATGCCACCTAGGAACAAGATAATTTACAATATCAACTCTAGGCGACAATATCTCAAATGTACACATTTTCTAGGCTAGTAATATACACATAGCATATTACTCCCCCATAATGTGATACCGATTAAGGATAAACAAGAGGCAAATAAAAGGATCCAATAAGAGATAATTAATGGACTATTTAGAATTTGAATTTCTCATGAGAAAACATACCACATAGCGACTAGATAATCTTGAAATACCAATAGTAGATGGTATTACTCATGTACACACATTTATAGGATTGTGAGGTGCACAAAGCACATCACTCCCCCATAGTGGGATATTCCATTAATCTCTCACAAGAGCCAACTAAGAAATAAACAAGATGCAAAAGGCTCAACGCATGACACACACATACATGATGTGCAAACCAACACACACATACTTGATTGCTCAAGATAATCAAGTTGGAAGCACATCATATACAAACACATGCAAGGAACGAAACCAAACATGCAAAGGGGCAAGTAACTATCAATGTAGACACTTCAAGCACGAGTTACCGCAAGGAGGAACATTGTATATATGATAGAAACTTGATAATCCGAATGACTTGGCTTGATACAATAAGAATGATGAAGTCCCCTTAATTCTTCATAATGTAGCCAAGTCTCCAATGACCTCCAACAACACCTATTAATCAAGTATGAGCTAGTTGGTCCCCAGCCAAGTTGGGTCCTAAGAGGTTAGTCACAATAGGCTTGGCTACCCAAATGGTTCTTTTCTTGACACCAATTTGAGCATCAACAAATTTGGCAAACACATTGCCAACCTTATCCTTCCCAAGAGAATAGATATCATCAATTAGAATAGGGTTGGATAAGGTACCATTTGTGCATGAAGAAGCGACGTGACCTTTTTCACGACATAGGTAGCAACGTCTACTCTTTACTTTATTCTCACTTGATTTCTCAACTTGAGAAGCATTAGCTTGAGTTTTCTTGGGAAGAGGCCTTTCTTCAACTTGAGGTTGATAATGAGAGTGAACTTGTGGCCGCTTCCCTTGTTGCTTGTCACTAATGGCCTTCTTCAAAGGGCAAGATCTAACATGATGCCCTTCAATTTTGCACTTGAAGCAAATGATCTTGGCCGAATTCTTGACTTGTTTTTGGCCCTTCTTGTTGTTGCTCTTGGACTTCTTCTTCTTATTGGAGTTGAATCCAAGTCCACCTTTGTCATTGGGGAATTTTTGTACACTCAAGATAGTGTTGAGTGTGGCCTTCCCTTCATGGCACTTTTCCAAATCATTATTCAAAGAAGTGACTTGGGCCTTGAGCTCTTTGATTTCCTCTACATGGTTAGTCTCAACACAAGCACTAGAGGAAGTATAAGCTTCATTGTTAAAGCAACAAGGCAAGGAAAGCAATTCATCACAAGATGTACCAATGTTATGCATGGTTGAATTGCGAGGACTAGCACAAGGCAATATAGCATTTTGACTAAAAGTAGTGCTAGTATCCACATGAGGCTCACTAGATGTTACCTTAGAAAGCATGGCCTCATGAGCTATCTTTAGCACATTATGGGATACTAGAAGATCATCATGAGAGCTTGTGAGCTTTACATGATTTTCTTCCAACATCCCATAATTGCTAGATAGCAACTCAAGTTGAGCCCTTAGCTCAACATTCTCCTTCAATATGGATGCTTCACAAGAGATAGAGTTAGTAGCACAAGCATCATCATTAACAACAAGAGGAGAAGACAACTTGGCAAGCTCTTTTGAATATGAAGCTTTAAATTGAGCATGAGACTCGGTGAGTTTGATGATCTCACTCTTAATGACCCTTGAGCCATTTTCTAGGTGCTCAAAGTCCTCAAGGAGTTTAGCATGCGCAACTTCAAGCTCCTCATTTTTAGTTTCAAAATCATTGGCCACCTCAAGAGATCTATCATGAGATTCCATCACTCTAGATAATTCTAGAGCAAAAGTCTCCTCGAGAGATTCCTTGGTGGTTTGTTCAAGTTCAAGAGCTTGAGAGAGGTCTGCAATCTCATTAGCGTAATCACGCTCATGACCTTCCATTTTATCAATGGTGACCTCATGCTCCTCAAGACGAGATTCCAACACACCAATATATTTCTTGACCTCAATAGCAATAGACATGATTTCCATGAAGTTGGAACGAGCAATTTTATTCTTAAGAAGAGCTTTAAAAATCATTTCCCCCTTAATTTTTAAGGAGGCAACATCATCATTCTCTTCATCATAATCAACATCATCATCACTCTTGCCATCATCAATATCATCACAAGATATATTGGGATTCAAAGTGGAAGATACCTTTGAAACCTTGGCCATAAGGCAAAATGCAATAAATGATGATGTAGGATCCATTGAAGCACCATTCAAGACCACATATTGTTCCATGGGGTGTTGGGTTTCCTCTACATTGTTAGCACAACAATCCGAGGAAATATATGCATTTCTATCATGGCAACAAGACATAGTAAACATATCATCATGAGATTTAGTCAAGCAATTTCTACATGATATGCAAGGACTATCAACACAAGCATGTGAAACATTTGGAGTGATCGAAGTACTAAAGTCCAAAGATGAAGTATTGCAATAAGAAATTGATGAAGGATTATCAACAATAAGTCCACTATCATCATTGCAATGTACACCACTACTCACCATGTCATTACCTTGTGGCAAACCACATGTAGGTGAAGTAGAAGAAGTTGAGAACACAACACGGCTGGATGTGAAGGGAGAACAATCATCCCCACAAAACTTGGACACACCATATTTATCTTGAAGCTTTGTAAACAACTCATGAGCATCCCGGAACGGCATGAGTTGAAATATAACTACATCGCTCAAAGCATCGAAAAGCACATTACAAGCTTGAGCACTGAGATAACAGTTTTTCTCATCCTCTAAAGATAATCTTTGGGGATCCTTTGGAGGAGAAAAACCAATATCTACAATTTGCTCTAAATTTGGGTCCATGACCCTAAAGAGATTAAGCATGCGAATTACCCAAACATCAAATTTTTTGCCATCGAAACTAAGAGTGTCAGAGAATCCTAATCCTCTAGTCGACATCTTTACTCTCTAGGCGGTTAAGCCTGACGAAGAGAGACGAGGCTCTGATACCAATTGAAAGATCGTGGATGTCGCCTAGAGGGGGGAGGTGAATAGGCGTTTTAAAATAAGTACAGTTCAGGCTTGAACAAATGCGGAATAAACCTAGCGGTTAATTTGTCAAGCACAAAACCTGAAACAACTAGGCTCACCTATGTGCACCAACAACTTATGCTAAGCAAGATAAGCAACTATGTGATAGCAAGATATATGACCAAGAACAATTTGGCTATCACAAAGTAAAGTGCATAAGTAAAGGGCTCGGGTAAGAGATAACCGAGGCACGCGGAGACGATGATGTATCCTGAAGTTCACACCCTTGCGGATGCTAATCTCCGTTTCGAGTGGTGTGGAGGCACAATGCTCCCCAAGAAGCCACTAGGGCCACCGTAATCTCCTCACGCCCTCGCACAATGCAAGATGCCGTGATTCCACTAAGGGACCCTTGAGGGCGGTCACCGAAGCCGTACAAATGGCAACCCTTGGGGGTGGTCACCGAACCCGTACACTTTGGCAACCCTTGGGGGCGGTCACAAAAAGCTGTCAAATTGCTCGGGGCGATCTCCACAACCTAATTGGAGACCCCGACGCTTGCCTGGAGCTTTACACCACAATGATTGAGCTCCGAAAACGACCAAACGTCTAGGGCGCCCAAGCACCCAAGAGGAACAAGCTTCTCAACTTGTAACTTCCATGTATCACCATGGAGAACTCAAATCGATGCACCAAATGCAATGGCAAGGGCACACGGAGTGCCCAAGTCCTTCTCTCCCAAATCCCACCAAAGCAACTAATGCTAGGGAGGAAAGTGAGAGGAAGAACAAGAAGGAGAACACCAAGAACTCCAAGATCTAGATCCAAGGGGTTCCCCTCACATAGAGGAGAAAGTGATTGGTGGAAGTGTGGATCTAGATCTCCTCTCTCTTTTCCCTCAAAAAACTAGCAAGAATCCATGGAGGGATTAAGAGTTACCAAGCTCGAAGAAGGTCAACAATGGCGGAAGAACACGAGCTCAAAGGATGAGGTTCATTGGGGAAGAAGACCCCCTTTTATAGGTAGGAAAAAATCCAACCGTTATGCTCACAGCCCGCACAGAGCGGTACTACCGCTTGTCCTCACGGTACTACTGCTAAGTGTAGCGGTGCTACTGCTTGCGGGCGGTACTAAAAAATTACATCCGTGTCTACCACCGCTGGACTTATGACGAGTTTTTGTTCCGGAGCGGAAGTAGCTACGGAAGTAGCCGCGGTAGTACCGCTCCCACGAGCGGTAGTACCGCTGCAGCTTTTAAGAGGACACCAAAACTAACACAACTTCTGCAAACGGACTCCGAATTCAACGAAACCAAGTTTGTTGGAAAGCTAGTGACAAGGGCTAACACAATCTTGATAGAAATAACAATAAGAATAAAATGAGAAAAGGACCATAAGAAAATGGTGAGAACCCTTCCTCGGATAAGACCGGTAAAACCTCCAACACTGAAAACATCATAGAAGATGCATGCGAACTCCATTTTCGATGAACTCAAACTTGTCATCAAGATGGACATAATCTCTAAGACTCACAAAGAGAACCAAAAAAGAACCAAGAAAGATGATGCAAGGATGCAATGGTTTGAGCTCTCTATGAATGTTACGATCAAGCTACTCATCGAGAGCCCCCCTTGATAGTACGACAATCAATCCTATAACCCGGTCTCCCAACTACCATCATGAGACCGGTAAAATAGAAAACCTATCAAGGGCAAACCTTTGCCTTTCACATGGTCCACTTGAGCTAGATGATGACGATCTTGACTTCCTCAAGTTGGACCACCTTTCTTGATTGCGTTGGCTCGATGAAGACTAGTTGATTGCTCCCCCATACTCCACTATGGGTGAGCCACTCTTCCGCACATCTTCACAAGTCCATTGTCACCACAATGGACGACAAGCTTCAAGCATTTGATCTCTTCGTGATGCTTCACTTGAATTTGCACACCGCAACCTAACCCCACAAAGAACTATCACGAAGATCATGGGTTTGTACACAAAGCGTAATTGACAATGCTTACCATACCATGGAATCGCTTGATCCCTCTTGGTACATCTTCTACGCTTTGTGTGTTGATCAACTTGATTCACTCTTTTACTTAGTCTTGATCAACCTCTCACAGGACCAATCTTTAGGTAATTCCTTGAATACCACCTTGGTCATCACAAACTCTCATTGAAACCAACAAATGTACTCTAAGAAAAGCCTATGGACAAAACCTTAAAATATAACTCAAGGCAACCATTAGTCCACAGAGATTGTCATCAATTACCAAAACCAAAAATGGGGGCACCGCATGTTCTTTCAATCATACTACATCACAATCATTTTAATGCAATGTTGATATCCAAGATAAATCATTATTCACTCCCAGCTACTTATGCATGGCATGAGAAACATAATCTCTAATTTTCATTGCAAACACGTTTAATCATAATGGGTTGAATCATGGATACTAGGTTAAACATATTTACACAAAAAGAACAAGTCGAGTTCATACTAGTTTCTCTCTGCCACGGCCAGTTCATCGAATATCGTCATTATTGCCTTTAACTTGCACAACCGTACAATGTGAAAATAATTATAGTGCAAGAATGCCATGGACTAAGCTGGAATCTGCAAAACATTTTATTCAACAGGAGAAGACAAGGTAAAATGGGCTCTCTATTAGTTCAACAATTATTCATATGAGAGCCACTCAACATTTTCATCGTGGACTTCTCCTTGGTACAACTCAAATAAAAGAACGGAAATTCAGAGAAACACATTGAAATATTTTTGGAGTTTTCTTGAGCAAGCAAATAAAAGAGAAAAGCAAAAAACGAGAAAAACTATTTACACGGGAAAGCTCCCAACAAGAAAAAGAAGAACAAGGAAATCTTTTTGGGTTTTCTTTTTAATATTACAGCTAAGCATGCATGGAAAGTAAACTAGCTACAACTAATTTTTTGGTTTTTCTAAAGGTTTTTCTAAAGGTTTTTCAAACACACAAGAAGAAAGCCAGAAAAATAAATCTAAGCATGGATGACACAATGAGAAAGTGTGAGCACCGGCAAGATAAATAAGTGGACATGAATGTAATGCCGGTGAGAAACACGTACTCCCCCAAGCTTAGGCTTTTGGCCTAACTTGGTAATCGACCAGTAGCCTGGAGGGTAGTAGGGTGCTGAGGAGCGGGCATCCACTGATCCCACTACGGAGGCTCCTCCACTGCCTCTGCAGCAGCGTGAGCGTTCTGGTAGGCGATGATGTCCGCAGGCATAATCCTATATCTCCCCTTGGCAACAAAATCAAACAAAGCAGGAGCAGGCAACGGAATAATTGAAGGAAATGTGCCCTAGAGGCAATAATAAAGTTGTAATTTATATTTCCTTATATCATGATAAATGTTTATTATTCATGCTAGAATTGTATTAACCGGAAACTTAGTACATGTGTGAATACATAGACAAACAGAGTGTCCCTAGTATGCCTCTACTTGACTAGCTCATTTATCAAAGATGGTTAAGTTTCCTAGCCATAGACATGTGTTGTCATTTGATGAATGGTATCACATCATTAGAGAATGATGTGATGGACAAGACCCATCCGTTAGCTTAGCACTATGAGCGTTTAGTTTATTGCAATTGTTTTCTTCATGACTTATACATGTTCCTATGACTATGAGATTATGCAACTCCCGAATACCGGAGGAACACCTTGTGTGCTATCAAATGTCACAATGTAACCGGGTGATTATAAAGATGCTCTATGGGTGTCTCTGATGGTGTTTGTTGAGTTGGCATAGATCAAGATTAGGATTTGTCACTCAGTGTATCGGAGAGGTATCTCTGGGCCCTCTCGGTAATGCACATCACTATGAGCCTTGCAAGCAATGTGACTAATGAGTTAGTCACAGGATGATGCATTACGGAACGAGTAAATAGACTTGCCGGTGACAAGATTGAACTAGGTATGATGATACCGATGATCGAATCTCGGGCAAGTAACATACCGATGACAAAGGGAACAACGTATGTTGTTATGCGGTTTGACCAATAAAGATCTTCGTAGAATATGTAGGAGCCAATATGAGCATCCAGGTTCCGCTATTGGTTATTGACCGGAGATCTGTCTCGATCATGTCTACATAGTTCTCGAACCCATAGGGTCGCACGCTTAACGTTCGATGATGATTTGTATTATGAGTTTCGTGTTTTGATGAACCGAAGTTTGTTCGGAGTCCCAGATGAGATCACAGACATGACGAGGAGTCTCGAAATGGTCGAGACATAAAGATTGTTATATTGGAAGGTTACGTTTGGCCATCGGAATGGTTTCGGATAGGTTCGGGCATTTTCCGGAGTGCCGGAGGGTTACCAAAACCCCCCTGGGGTTAATGGGCGTTCATGGGCCCTAGTGGAAGAGACGGGCGGCGGCCAGGTGCAGGCGCGCACCCCCACAAGGCCAATACGAATTGGGTTAGGGTTGGGGGGACCCTTTCCTTCTCTCCCTCTCCTCTTTCCCCCTTCTCCTTGTAGGAATAGGAAAGGGGGCGAATCCTACTTGGAGTAGGACTCCCCCCCTTGGGCGCGCCACCTCTTGTTCGGCCTCCTCCTCCCTCCCCCCTTTATATACGTGGGAGGGGGGCACCCCATAGACACACAAGTTGATTTTTAACCGTGTGCGGTGCCCCCCTCCACAGTTACACACCTTAGTCATATCGTTGTAGTGCTTAGGCAAAGCCCTGCATCGGTAACTTCATCATCACCGTCACCATGTCATCGTGCTGACGGAACTCACCCTCTGCCTCAGCTGGATCAAGAGTACGAGGGATGTCACCGAGCCGAACGTGTGCTGACCGCGGAGGTATCGTGCGTTCGGTACTTGGATCGGTTGGATCGTGAAGACGTTCGACTACATCAACCGCGTTACTAAACGCTTCCGCTTTCGGTCTATGAGGGTACGTACACACACTCTCCCCTCTCTTTGCTATGCATCTCCTAGATAGATCTTGTGTGATCTTAGGTTTTTTTTTGAAATAATGTGTTCCTCAACAGTGGCATCCGAGCCAGGTCTATGCATAGATGTTATATGCACGAGTAGAACACAAAGAGTTGTGGGCGATAATAGTCATACTGCTTACCAGCATGTCATACTTTGATTCGGCGGTATTGTTGGATGAAGTGGCCCAAACCGACATTACATGACCGCTTTCATGAGACTGGTTCTACCGCCATGAGTCGCACACAAGTGGCTAGTGGGTGTCTGTTTCTCCAGCTTTAGTTGAATTGAGTTTGACTACGCCCAGTCCTTGTTGAAGGTTAAAACAACACACTTGACAAAAAATCATTGTGGTTTTGATGCGTAGGTAAGAATGGTTCTTGCTAGAAACCCATAGCAGCCACGTATAACTTGCAACAACAAAGTAGAGGACGTCTAACTTGTTTTTGCAGGGCATGTTGTGATGTGATATGGTCTAGAAGGGATGATATAAATTGTTGTATGAGATGATCATGTTTTGTAACAGTTATCGGCAACTGGCAGGAGCCATATGGTTGTCGCTTTATTGTATGAAATGCAATCGCCATGTAATTGCTTTACTTTATCACTAAGCAATAGTGATAGTCGTAGAAGCAATAGTTGGCGAGACGATGACGATGCTACGATGGAGATCAAGGTGTCAAGCCGGTGATGATGGTGATCATTATGGTGCTTTGGAGATGGAGATCAAAGGCACAAGATGATGATGGCCATATCATATCACTTATTTTGATTGCATGTGATGTTTATCCTTTATGCATCTTATTTTGGTTAGTACGTCGGTAGCATTATAAGATGATCTGTCACTAAATTTCAAGGTACAAGTGTTCTCCTTGATTATGCACCATTGCTACAGTTCGTCGTGCCAAGACACCACGTGATGATCGGGTGTGATAAGCTCTACGTTCACATACAATGGGTGCAAGCCAGTTTTGCACAAGCAGAATACTCAGGTTAAACTTGACGAGCCTAGCATATGCAGATATGGCCTCGGAACACTGAGACCGAAATGTCGAGAGTGAATCATATAGTAGATATGATCAACATAGTGATGTTCACCATTGAAAACTACTCCATCTCATGTGATGATTGGACATGGTTTAGTTGATATGGATCACGTGATCACTTAGATGATTAGAGGGATGTCTATCTAAGTTGGAGTTCTTAAGTAATATGATTAATTGAACTTTAATTTATCATGAACTTAGTACATGATAGTATTTTGCATGTCTATGTTGTTGTAGATAAATGTCCCATGCTACCATTCCTTTGAATTTTAATGCGTTCCTAGAGAAAGCTAAGTTGAAAGATGATGGTAGCAACTACACAGATTGGGTCCGTAACTTGAGGATTATCCTCATTGCTTCACAGAAGAATTACGTCCCGGAAGCACCGCTAGGTGCAAAGCCCGTTGCAGGAGTAACACCAGATGTTATGAATGTCTGACAAAGCAAAGCTGATGACTAATCGATAGTTCAGTGTGCCATGCTTTACGGCTTAGAATCAGGACTTCAACGATGTTTTGAACGTCATGGAGCATATGAGATGTTGCAGGAGTTGAAGTTAATACTTCAAGAAAATGCCCAAATTGAGAGATATGAAGTCTCCAATAAGTTCTATAGCTGCAAGATGGAGGAGAATAGTTCTTTCAATGAACATATACTCAAAATTTCTGGGTAGCACAACCACTTGACTCAACTGGGAATTAATTGTCCTGATGAGAGTGTCATTGACAGAGTTCTTCAATCACTGCCACCAAACTATAGAAGCTTCGTGATGAACTATAATATGCAGGGATGTATTAGACAATTCCCGAGCTCTTCGCAATGCTAAAAGCTGCGGTGGTAAAAATCAAGAAGGACCATCAAGTGTTGATGGTCAACAAGACCACTAGTTTTAAGAAGAAGGGAAAAGGGAAGAAGGGGAACTTCAAGAAGAACAGCAAGCAAGTTGCTACTCAAGTGAAGAAGCCCAACTTTGGACCTAAGCCCGGGACCGAGTGCTTCTACCGCAAAGGGACTGGTCATTGGAAGCGGAACCGCCCCAAGTATTTGGTGGATAAGAAGGATGGCAAAGTGAAAGGTATATTTTGATATACATGTTATTGATGTGTACCTTACTAATGCTCGCAATAGCGCCTGGGTATTTGATACTGGTTCTGGTGCTCATATTTGCAACTCGAAATAGGGGCTACGGATTAAGCAAAGATTGGCTAAGGACGAGGTGACGATGCACGTGGGAAATGGTTCCAAAGTCTATGTGATCGCAGTCGGCATGCTACCTCTACATCTACCTTCGGGATTAGTTTTAGACCTGAATAATTGTTATTTGTTGCCAGCGTTAAGCATGAACATTATATCTGGATCTTGTTTGATGCGAGACGATTATTCATTTAAATCAGAGAATAATGGTTGTTCTATTTATATAAGTATATGGTCATGCACCCTTGATGAGTGGTATATTTTTATTGAATCGTGATAGTAGTGATACACATATTCATAGTATTGAAGCCAAAAGATATAATTTTAATAATGATAGTGCAACTTATTTGTGGCACTTCCGTTTAGGTCATATTGGTGTAAAGCGCATGAAGAAACTCCATGTTGATGGGCTTTTGTAATCACTTGATTATTAATCACTTGATGCTTGCGAACCATGCCTCATGGGCAAGATGACTAAGACTCCGTTCTCTGGAACAATGGAGCGAGCAACACACTTATTGGAAATAATACATACTGATGTACGTGGTCCGATGAGTGTTGATGCTCGCGGCGGGTATTGTTATTTTCTGACCTTCATAGACGATTTGAGAAGATATTGGTATATCTACTTGATGAAACATAAGTCTAAAACATTTGAAAAGTTCAAAGAATTTCAGAGTGATGTGGAAAATCATCATAACAAGAAAATTAAGTTTCTATGATCTGATCGTGGAGGTGAATATTTGACTTATGAGTTTGATCTTCATTTGAAACAATGCGGAATAGTTTCGCAACTCACGCCACCTGGAACACCACAACGTAATGGCGTGTTCGAACGTCATAACCACACTTTATTAGATATGGTGTGATCTATGATATCTCTTACTGATTTACCGCTATCATTTTGGGGTTATGCTTTAGTGACGGTTGCATTCATGTTAAATAGGGCACCATCAAAATCCGTTGAGACGACACCATATGAACTATGGTTTGGCAAGAAACTCAGATTGTCGTTTCTTAAAGTTTGGGGTTGTGATGCTTATGTGAAAAAGCTTCAACCTGATAAGCTCGAACCCAAATCGAAGAAATGTGTCTTCATAGGATACCCAAAGGAGACTGTTGGGTACACCTTCTATCACAGATCCGAAGGCAAGATATTCGTTGCTAAGAATGGATCCTTTCTAGAGAAGGAGTTTCTCTCGAAAGAAGTGAGTGGGAGGAAAGTAGAACTTGATGAGGTAATTGTACCTGCTCCCTTATTGGAAAGTACTTCATCACATAAATCAGTTCCAGTGATTCCTACACCAATTAGTGAGGAAGCTAATGATGATGATCATGAAACTTCTGATCAAGTTACTACCGAACCTCGTAGGTCAACCAGAGTAAGATACGCACCATAGTGGTACGATAATCCTGTTTTGGAGGTCATGTTACTTGGCCATGACGAACTTACGAACTATGAGGAAGCGATGATGAGCCCAGATTCCGCAAAATGGCTTGAGGCCATGAAATCTAAGATGGGATCCATGTATGAGAACAAAGTGTGGACTTTGGTTGACTTGCCCGATGATCGGCAAGCCATAGAGAATAAATGGACCTTCACGAAGAAGACTAACGCTGAAAGTAATGTTACTGTCTACAAAGCTCGACTTGTTGCGAAAGATTTTCGACAAGTTCAAGGAGTTGACTACGATGAGACCTTCTCACCCGTAGCGATGTTTATGTCCGTCTGAATCATGTTAGCAATTGCCGCATTTTATGATTATGAAATTTGGCAAATGGATGTCAAAACTGCATTCCTTAATGGATATATATCTTAAAGAAGAGTTGTATATGATGCAACCAGAAGGTTTTGTCAATCCAAAAGGTGCTAACAAAGTGTGCAAGCTCCAGCGATCCATTTATGGACTAGTGTAAGCATCCCGGAGTTGGAATATACACTTTGATAGTGTGATCAAAGCATATAGTTTTATACAGACTTTTGGAGAAGCCTGTATTTACAAGAAAGTGAGTGGGACCTCTGTAGCATTTCTGATATTGTATGTGTATGACATATTGTTGATCGGAAATGATACTGAATTTCTGAATAGCATAAAAGGATACTTGAATAAGAATTTTTCAATGAAAGACCTTGGTGAAGCTACTTATATATTGGGCATCAAGATCTATAGAGATAGATCAAGACGCTTAATTGGACTTTCACAAAGCACATACCTTGATAAAGTTTTGAAGAAGTTCAAAATGGATCAAGCAAAGAAAGGGTTCTTGCCTGTGTTTCAAGGTGTGAAGTTGAGTTAGACTCAATGCCCGACCACTGCAGAAGATAGAGAGAAAATGAAAGTCATTCCCTACGCCTCAGCCATAGGTTCTATCATGTATGCAATGATGTGTACAAGACCTGATGTGTGCCTTGGTATTAGTTTAGCAGGGAGGTACCAAAGTAATCTAGGAGTGGATCACTGGATAGCGGTCAAGAACATCCTGAAATACCTGAAAAGGACTAAGGATATGTTTCTTGTTTATGGAGGTGACAAAGAGCTCGTCGTAAATGGTTACGTCGATGCAAGCTTTGGCACTGATCTGGATGACTCTAAGTCACAAACCGGATACGTATTTTTATTGAATGGTGGAGCTGTCAATTGGTGCAGTTCTAAATAGAGCATCGTGGCGGGATCTACGTGTGAAGCGGAGTACATAGCTGCTTCGGAAGCAACAAAAGAAGGAGTCTGGAAGAAGGAGTTCATATCCGATCTAGGTGTAATACCTAGCGCACCCGGTCCAATGAAAATCTTTTGTGATAATACTGGTGCAATTGCCTTGGCAAAGGAATCCATATTTCACAAGAGAACCAAGCACATCAAGAGACGCTTCAATTCCATCCGCGATCAAGTCAAGGAGGGAGACATAGAGATTTACAAGATACATACGGATCTGAATGTTGCAGACCCGTTGACTAAGCCTGTCTCACGAGCAAAACATGATCAGCACCAAGACTCCATGAGTCTTAGAATCATTACTATGTAATCTAGAATTATTGACTCTAGTGCAAGTGGGAGACTCAAGGAAATATGCCCTAGAGACAACAATAAAGTTGTCATTTATATTTCCTTATATCATAATAAAGATCTTCGTAGAATATGTAGGAGCCAATATGAGCATCCAGGTTCTGCTATTGGTTATTGACCGGAGATGTCTCTCGGTCACGTCTACATAGTTCTCGAACCCGTAGGGTCCGCACGCTTAACGTTCAATGATGATTTGTATTATAAGTTTCGTGTTTTGATGAACCGAAGTTTGCTCGGAGTCTCGGATGAGATCACGGACATGACGAGGAGTCTCGAAATGGTCGAGACATAAAGATTGATATATTGGAAGGTTATGTTTGGACACCGGAATTGTTTCGGATAGGTTCGGGCATTTTCCAGAGTACCGGGGGGTTACCAGAACCCCCCGGGGGTTTAATGAGCCTTCATGGGCCCTAGTGGAAGAGAGGAGGCGGCGGCCAGGTGGAGGCGCCCCCCATGCCCAATCTGAATTGGGTTAGGGTTGGGGGGCTTTCCTTCTCTCCCTCTCTTCTTTTCCCCCTTCTCCTTGTAGGAATAGGAAAGGGGGGGCTAATCCTACTTGGAGTAGGACTCCCCCCCTTGGGCGCGCCACCTCTTGGCTGGCCTCCTCCTCCCTCCCCCCTTTATATATGTGGGACAGGGGCACCCCATAGACACACAAGTTGATCTTTTAGCCGTGTGCGGTGCCCCCCTCCACAGTTACACACCTTAGTCATATCGTTGTAGTGCTTAGGCGAAGCCCTGCATCGGTAACTTCATTATCACCGTCACCATGCCATCATGCTGAGGGAACTCACCCTCAGCCTCAGCTGAATCAAGAGCACGAGGGACGTCACCAAGCTGAACATGTGCTGATCACGGAGGTGCCGTGTGCTGATCACTCTCCCCTCTCGTTGCTATGCATCTCCTAGATAGATCTTGCGTGATCGTAGGTAATTGTTTTTGAAATATTGCCTTCCCCAACAGGTGCTAGTCACACTCATCTGCGATGAAGTCGATGAGGCCGGCATTAGCAACATATTGTGTGAACTCCTGAAGAATTCTAGCCTCTTCCAGGAACAGGGTGTGCGGCCATGCACACGGCCGTACCTCCGCCAACCTTCGAGTGTGGAGATCACTGTCAGAAGACTCCCCAATGACACCCTTGGAGTTCTTCCTAGAGCCAAACTTCCTGAAGATATTCATGTCCGCGTATAATTTTCTGAAAATAAAATTTTGGTTGCGAAAAATTTATCAACAAGACTTTGAAGATTGATAGCAACTACTCATAGGGATACATAGAGGCCAAAGCAAGCGTTCAAACTACTTATAACACTAAGAATTCAACATCCAAGCACATCTACAGTAGCACCAAGAGTAGCTAATTATTCAAAATATAAACCGCTAAAACAAAAACTAATTGGACAAATGGTGGAGTCACATACCAAGCAACAATACCCCGAAACAGTTTCGGAAACGGAGCTTCGAGCAAAGAGATCGAAATCCGCGGGTTTGAGCTCAAGAACACGGGAGAGAGAGAGTAATGGAGATTTTTTTCTGGTGGTAGGTGATGATGTGGTATAAAGAAATCAGAGAGAGGGCCCACGTGGGGACCACAACCCACCAGGGCGCGCCTGGGGGTCCTGGTGCGCCCAGGTGGGTTGTGCCCACCTGGTACACCTCCCTCTGATGTTTATTGCACCAAAAATTCTCAAATATTCATAAAAATCGTATTAAATTTTCAGGGCATTTTGAGAACTTTTATTTTTGGGTCATTTTTTATTGCATGGGAAATTCAGAAAACAGACAAAACATGGCATTTTATTTTATTTAACTAATAAAAATAGAGAATAAAAAGTAGTGACAAAAGGTAGTGTTTACTAAATTCGTCAACTTCATACCATTCAAAAATGATCCATTAGTAAGGTGGATCAAGTCTTATTAACAACCACTTTTGATTAGCATGAAACCAAAGAACTTTCTTAAATCACTAAGTTAGCTCAATGGGGATATGAATGTCCCCAACAATAAGCGTTTCATATTTCTTTTTGACAGTAGGTACAGGTATTTGAAAACTTCCAATAGTGATTGTTGGAGATTTTTCAATAACATTAATACCATTTACTTGGAATTGTTTCTTCGGAAAGTGCACCATATGCTCATTACCGTTAATATGAAAAGTGACCTTGCTTTTATTGCAATCAATAACAACGTAACATCCCAAATTTTCAATTTGGAATGTTATACATTAGATCATCATGGCATATCATATTTTATTGCATTTTGGCTTGATCCTAGAAATTCTACGGAACTCAAGGACCCACGGAGAGAGTTGGGATTTCATTATTTTCATATTTGATTTTTTCTCGAATTTTGAGAAGAGGATCGTTTGATTTTAATTATTTTATCTTCGAATAATTCTTTTATGAAAATAAAAGAGAGAGAGGATAAAATGAATTCCTCAAAATAAAGAAATATTG
This sequence comes from Triticum dicoccoides, assembly GCF_002162155.2. NCBI lineage: Eukaryota > Viridiplantae > Streptophyta > Magnoliopsida > Poales > Poaceae > Triticum > Triticum dicoccoides. The sequence continues at coordinate 399,768,022 of NC_041380.1, forward strand.
GAGATTTAATGTTAAAATCAAATAAGAGTTTTATTCAGATTTTTATCGCTATTTTATTTGAATTAGGAAAAAATACGCGTTTTTCAAAATTGCATTTTAGGCCCAAATAAATGTTCACCTTGTCTGCCATATTTTTAGAGGACAGGGAAAATTTATTTCGGGATTTTTGGAGTCCGTTTAGTATTTTTTTTTTCTTTTTCTGCACGACGGAATCTTTAAAAAAACGAACCGACCTACCGTGCCATGGGCG